>NC_041388.1:618544610-618582400 GCF_002162155.2 Triticum dicoccoides | reverse complement strand
CCCGCGCCGCCGCCGATCCCCGCCGCCCCGCCGCCCAAACCCCGCCTCACCGGAGCCCCTCGCCGGAGGTACCGCGCCGGACCGGAGCCGCCAGTTTTTTTAAAAAACCATTCGTTTTTAGAAACCCTAGTTCGGTTTTTTAGATCGGTTCGCCGGTTTTCTCGGTTCTTCTAATTAGCAGACGTTCGTCCATACGTTCGTTTTAACGAACGGTTTTCGCCCGTTAGTTACAGTTAGCGAACGCTCGTTCGTTAGTCTGTTCGTCAGTTTTCTTTTTATCGGATTAATCTGTGATTATTTTCGATCGCGATTTCTGATCTGATCTTAGTTTCTGTTTATCTTTTCGCTCGTTAGTCGGAATCAGGCGATTCAAGCGCTTAGATCTTCGTCTCAAAACCCTCTTTCTGTTTAACCAACTTGCACAAGTTTTTGGTACTGTAAAATTTGACCTAAGTCCAGATTAGTAAACGGATCTTGTTTCTTTTGCCGTTTGAGTTTCATTGCTCCGTTTGATTTGATTCTTTTTGCGTACCGGAGTTCTTAAGTTGAACTTTCTGGTCAACCTCTCTTATTTGAGTTTTGCTTGTGCATATTTGCTTGTTGCTTATGTATGTTATTGTTTGTTTGCGATAGAACACCCAAAGTGCGAAGTGTGTTACTATGAGTCTCTAGGTTTCGCGGATCGTCGGCAAGGCAAGTAACACATTGATCATACTCTTTTCATACCCATTTTTTATGCATTAGTTCCAATCCTTAAACATTGCATGATTAGGATGTCATTAACTTGTGGGTTGGGAAGTAGTTGTTGCGGTAGAACCTATTGCCCTGCTACTATCAAACCCTTGGGAGTTACTTCTACGCGTTGTTTATATGGCTATGCTATGCTATGCTCGTAGACGTGGTTTGCATTTGAGTGAAATCCATGACAGATGTGAGATTGTTAATTAATGGTTCAACGTAAGGTGGCAACTTAAATTAACATCTGGGTGGATTGAGGCACCTAGGGAACCCAGTGTTGTCTGTTTTTTTTTTTGAAATCCCGGGGTACCCGTCTGATCTTCCTATGGACCGCCACCCAGGCTCAAAGGGAACTGGGATGATTCATACTAGAAACTTCCGTGTGCAGCCACAAGCTATTATGGGATCTAGCATAGTTGAGTAAGTTACGTGAAGCTCTTGAAGAGGTAGCGAGGGAGTCATGGATTAGGGGGTGTCCGGATAGCCGGACTATACCTTCGGCCGGACTCCTGGACTATGAAGATACAAGATTGAAGACTTCGTCCCGTGTCCGGAAGGGACTTTCCTTGGCGTGGAAGGCAAGCTTGGCGATACGGATATGTAGATCTCCTACCATTGTAACCGACTCTGTGTAACCCTAGCCCTCTCCGGTGTCTATATAAACCGGAGGGTTTTAGTCCGTAGGACGAAGGACAATCATACCATAGGCTAGCTTCTAGGGTTTAGCCTCCTTGATCTCGTGGTAGATCTACTCTTGTACTACCCATATCATCAATATTAATCAAGCAGGAGTAGGGTTTTACCTCCATCGAGAGGGCCCGAACCTGGTTAAAAGCATCGTGTCCCTTGTCTCCTGTTACCATCTGCCTAGACGCACAGTTCAGGACCCCCTACCCGAGATCCGCCAGTTTTGACATCGACATTGGTGCTTTCATTGAGATTTCCTCTGTGTCATCACTTTTAGGCCCGATGGCTTCTCCGATCATCAACAACGATGTGATCCAGGGTGAGACCTTTCTCCCTGGACAGATCTTCGTATTCGGCGGCTTTGCACTGCGGGCCAATTCACTTGGTCATCTGGAGCAGATCGAAAGCTATGCCCCTGGCCATCAGGTCAGATTTGGAAGTTTGAGCTACACGGTCGACCTCCGCAGAGACTTGATCTTCGACGGATTCGAGCCGCAGCCGAGCGCACCGCACTGTCACGATGGGCATGATCTAGCTCTGCCGCCGAACAGTGCCCTGGAGGCCGCACCCGCATCAGCTCCGACCCTTAATTTGGAGCCAATTGCGCCAATCGAGGATGGGTGGTTGGACACCACCTCGGGGGCTGCAATCTCTACAACGATCGAGCCGAACACCAGCCCTATTCTCTGTGAAGCCCGTGACTCCAAGGAGCCGGACTCCTCTTCGGACTCCGAGCCCTCCGCGCCCCTACCGATCGAACCCGATTGGGCGCCGATCATGGAGTTCACCGCCGCAGACATCTTTCAGCACTCGCCCTTCGGCGATATTCTGAATTCATTAAAGTCTCTCTCTTTATCAGGAGAGCCCTGGCGGGACTATGGTCAGCAAGGTTGGGATGCGGATGATGAAGAAATTCAAAGCCCACCCATCACCCACTTCATAGCCACTGTCGATGTTTTAACCGACATGCTCAACTTCGACGGTATGGACGCCGATGCAGGAGACGATCAAGAACCAGCGCCTATAGGGCACTGGGAAGCCACCTCATCGTATGATATATACATGGTGGACACCCCAAAAGAAGGCAATGGCGATGGAACAGCGGAGGATGACCCCTCCAAGAAGCAGCCTAAGCGCCGGCGTCAGCGGCGCCGCTCTAAATCCCGCCAAAGCAAAAACGGTGATTCCGGCACGGGAGATAATTAACACCCCAGACAGTGCCGAAGATAACCACCTCCAGCAAGATTCATCACAGGAGGATGGAGAAGACAGCCCTCATGAGAGAGCGGCAGACAGAGAGGTCGAGGATGATAATTATATGCCTCCCTCCGAAGACGAGGCAAGCCTCGACGACGACGAATTTGTCGTGCCTGAGGATCCCGTCGAGTAGGAGCGTTTCAAACGCAGGCTTGTGGCCACGGCGAGTAGCCTCAAGAAAAAACAAGAACAGCTTAGAGCTGATCAAGATTTGCTAGCCGACAGATGGACTGAAGTCCTTGCGGCCGAAGAGTATGAACTCGAACGCCCCTCCAAGAGCTACCAAAGCGCAGGTTGCTACCCCGATTAGAGGAGGAAGCACCTAAACCTACATCACCAGCGCATGATGCGGCCGACCGGCCACCCCGTGGCCGCGACAGAGAGGCCTCTCGGCCCTCCACTCAAGACGCACCTCGGCGCCGCTCAAAGAATACCAAGGCACGGGAAAATGCGCCAGACCTGCGAGATATATTGGAGGACAAGGCAAGGCAAACAAGAGCGATCTACGGATCGCATGGGCGCCCCATGGCACGAGACGATAATCATCACTCCGGATACAGTAAATCCGGCCGGGCCGAACACAATAGACAAAGCTCGTTTGAGCTGCGTCGTGATATAGCCCAATACAGAGGCGCTGCACACCCACTATGCTTTACAGATGAAGTAATGGATCATCAAATCCCCGAGGGTTTCAAACCCGTGAACATCGAATCATACGATGGCACAACAGATCATGCGGTATGGATCGAGGACTATCTCCTTCATATCCACATGGCCCGCGGTGATGACCTACACGCCATCAAATACCTCCCACTCAAGCTTAAAGGACCAACTCGGCATTGGCTTAACAGCTTGCCAGCAGAATCAATTGGTTGTTGGGAGGACCTAGAAGCCGCATTCCTTGACAATTTCCAGGGCACTTATGTGCGACCACCAGACGCCGATGACCTAAGCCACATAATTCAGCAGCCAGAGGAAACAACCAGACAATTTTGGACACGGTTCCTAACCAAGAAAAATCAAATCGTCGACTGTCCGGACGCAGAGGCCCTAGCAGCCTTCAAGCATAACATCCGCGACGAGTGGCTTGCACGGCACCTAGGACAGCAAAAGCCGAAATCTATGGCAGCCCTCATGACACTTATGACCCGCTTTTGCGCGGGAGAAGACAGCTGGCTAGCTCGCAGCAATAACATGACCAAGAGCCCTGGTAATTCGGATACCAAGGACAGCAGTGGCAGGTCGCGTCGCAACAAGCAAAAGCGCCGCATTAACGGCGACAATACTGAGGATACGACAGTTAATGCCGGATTCAGAGGCTCTAAACCTGGTCAGCGGAAAAAGCCATTCAAAATAAATACTCCAGGCCCGTCCAGTTTGGACCGAATACTCGACCGCTCATGCCAGATACATGGCACCCCCGAAAAACCAGCCAATCACACCAACAGGGATTGTTGGGTGTTCAAGCAGGTAGGCAAGTTAAATGCCAAAAGCAGAGACAAGGGGCTGCATAGCGATGACAAGGAGGAGCCCTGGCCGCCGAACAATAGTGGACAGAAAGGTTTTCCCCCACAAGTGTGGACGGTGAACATGATATACGCAACCCATGTCCCCAAGAGGGAGCGGAAGCGTGCGCTAAGGGACGTATACACGATGGAGCCAGTCGCCCCAAAGTTCAACCCATGGTCTTCCTGCCCGATCACTTTTGATCGAAGGGACCACCCCACTAGCATCCGTCATGGCGGATTCACCGCATTGGTTCTAGACCCAATTATTGACGGATTTCACCTCACTAGAGTCCTTATGGACGGCGGCAGCAGCCTGAACATGCTTTACCAAGATACAGTGCGGAAAATTGGCATCGATCCCTCGAGGATTAAACCCACTAAAACGACCTTTAAAGGCGCCATACCAGGTGTTGAGGCCAACTGTACAAGCTTAGTTACACTTGAACTGGTCTTCGGATCTCCGGAAAATTTCCGAAGCAAGGAGTTAATCTTTGACATAGTCTCGTTTCGCAGTGGCTATCATGCACTGCTCGGGCGAACCGCATTTGTCAAGTTCAATGCGGTGCCCACCTCGCATACCTCAAGCTCAAGATGCCAGGCCCTCGAGGAGTCATCACGGTCAATGGAAACACCGAACGCTCTCTCTAAACGGAGGAGCATACAGCGGCTATCGCAGCGGAAGTACAAAGCAGCCTCTCAAGGCAATTCTCTAGTCCGTCCATTAAACGTCTGGACACCGTCAAGCGCGCCTGGAGTAACCTACGACAACACCGCCTGGCACGTTCCGAGCAAGCGTAGCAATGCGGCCCCAACCCCAGCCCTCGCGAACTTGCGAAACCAGTGTTGCGCGTACATAACTACGCTCTGGAAATACCATGGGCAAAGGGGGAGGGGTACCATCACAGCACACCCGAATCACGGCTTAAACCGCACTAGGGGCTGCCGACTTCTTCATTTTCTCTTACTTTCAGGACTCCACTCTTTGGAAGGCCTGTCCGGCAGTACAATTGCCGCACAAACGATACAACAACCAGGGGAGCAGAAAGCTACGCCGCACTATGGAACTCTAAGGTGGTCTCTATAACAAGCAGTATACCTGTTTCACATACCATTCCGCAGCTCGCCCCTGGAAAGGACATGTTAAATAGTCCCATATTTTGCTTATCGCACTATTTGTATCGTTCTGGTTTGATCGCAGCCTTTTTAAATAAACAATGCATAGCTTCCGTCTATTATTGCATTACTCTTTTTTACGAATATATGTTCATTAATGACATGTTGCACCTATACACTTTGGTACAGCCAATACGCCAGGGGCTTAAGTACCCCACAATACGGTGTGAGAAGTCCGCACACTTTCACAAGTGCGGCACCCCGAACTTATAGCATTATATGCATCGGCTCCGAATCATGTCTTGGGTCAATAGTTGGGTTTGCCCGGCTCCTATGTTTTGGTACCTTATGTTCCGTTATATCGACTAAGGTAGCACTAGGAGAACTACTGCGATTGTGCCCCAGTTGAGCTGGGCTAAGCACCTCAGTAGAGAAAGCTAAAACTGACCGTCATGATGAGGCGAGAGCTGGTCGCTATTCGAGAGGTTTTCGAGTCCCTAAAGACTTATGCCGCTTAGAGCGAGGAGTCGGCTTTGTCTGGCCTAGGCATGGATAGCGCCCCGAACTCGGTCTTCCGAACACTAGGGGCTTCGCCGAAATTTAAAATTATAGAATTCTATGGCTAAGTGAGAGTGTTCAAGCATTATAGTCCGATTGCCTTGTTCGTTGTGTTGAGCGCCTCCCTCGAAGGACCCAAGAATGGGAAAAAGAGCGCTCATGTTTATCCCGAACACCCCAGCACTTGTGGCATGGGGGCAGAAGCCGACGACTCGCATCTCTCAAATTTGATAAACGGCCGCACAAAAGGTAATATTTTAAATTCAAAGGCATTGCTTAGCGCATATGAAGAAGTTTTCGGCGTATAGGATCACAAATGTGAGTTTACTCAAAAATTACATCTTTGGAGCATTCATCCACTATAAGGCGGGCACCCTTCAAGACGCCCTCATAATACGCTTCCGGGACGCGATGCTCCTTGCCCGGTGGCGGCCCGTCCTTCACCAGCTTCTCCGCATCCATCTTGCCCCAGTGCACTTTAGCACGGGCAAGCGCCCTACGGGCACGTTCGATGCAGACGGAGCGCTTGATTAATTCAAGCCGTGGAAAGGCATCCACCAGCCGCCTCACCAGCCCGAAGTAGCTCCCTAGGCAGAGCCTCTCCAGGCCAAAGCCGAACTATGAGGCCCTTTATGGCTTGTTCGGCCACCTTGTGGAGCTCGACCATTTGCTTCAGCTGGTCGCTCAAAGGCACAAGGTGTCCGGCCTTAGCATACTGAGACCAGAACACCTTCTCCGTTGAGCTACCCTCCTCGGATCGGTAGTAGGCGGCGGCATCAGACGCACTGCGGGGCAAATCTGCGAATGCTCCTGGAGAGCTCCGGACTCGGGTAAGTAACAAGTAATTCACTTTCACGTGCTTGCTTTGCATAATGAATGCCTTACCCGCCGCTATCTTCTTCATCGCTTCAATTTCTTGGAGGGCTTTCTGGGCTTCGGCCTTGGCAGACTTTGCACTTTCGAGGGCTGCCGCAAGCTCGGACGCTTGCGTCTTTGAGTCAAGCTCCAAACTCTCGTGTTCTTTCACGAGAGCCTGGAGCTCCTTCTGCACCTCCTCCACCCGCGCCTCCTGCTTCCCTCTCTCTGTGCGCTCCGCACCCGCTCTGTTTTTGGCCTCGGACAACGCTTTCTTAAAGGTTGCCACCTCGGTCGTGGCCCCTATAATAGCACGTTGATCCTGTCATTTTTTGCAACCACATCTTCTCTATATACTTGCGCAAGGTATTACTTACCTTCCTTCTCCTCGAGTTGCCTCTTGGCATGGCCGAGCTCGTTCTCATACCACGCGAGGTTTTGCTTCAGCGTATCCACCTCCGCAGTCAGTGCGGCGGAGGCCAGTAGTGAAGCCTGCATACGCATATTGACTTGATTATGTTAGACTCCTGCGAATGTTATTAGATCCTCTATTCGACTTTTCTTCCCGAACACCGAACAGAGCATCAGGGGCTACTGTCTATGCGGTAATATTTTTACATCTTCTTTACTTACCTCAAAGCATGTTAGAAGGCTGGCAAAGGCTTTAGTCAGTCCGCTCTTGGCGGACTGAACCTTCTGGATCACCGCACTCATAATAGTGCGGTGCTCCTCGTCGATGGAGGCGTCGTTAAGCACCTCCAGCAAATTGTCTGGTGCCTCCGATTGGACGGAGGTCACCGGCTCGGTAGGCTTGCTCCTTTTGGAAGGAGGCTGCCTACCGGAGTCCGGAACCATTGATGGTTCCGGCATGGTGTCCGACTCAAGGCCAGACTCGGAGCCCTTGGGGGTTTTATCCCCTTTGCGCCTGGAGTCCGGGAGGTCGCCTTGCGGAGCCTCCAGGACCACCTCCTCCTGGCTTGGAACCCGTTGGGACAGCACCTCGGCGTCGTCCGTAGGGTGGGGGGAGGTAGAGGGCGGAAGTGAATTTACGTCTGTCGAATCCAGGGAGCCACTCAATGACTCGTCGAGCCCAGCCTTGGGCGGACTGCATAGTCATATTCGGCGTAAGGAGGAGCTGTGCAAGAAAGGAACACTATGAATTGCTCTGGTGTCCGAATACTTATGATCTCGCCAGGGGCTTGGTCTTGTGCGGCCACTCCTCTTTCGCCGTTGTCGGCGTTGGTGGAGTAGTCCGGACGAAGGGTCTTCTCCTTCTTGGACCCTTCGGCCTCCCCAGTTGGGGCGACCTTCCTTTTCTTCCCTCCCCCCGCTAGAGGGGGAGAGGTCTCTTCTTCCTCCTCCTCGTCTTCACGGGAGGAGTGTGTCTTGGATTCGTCGGATGATGAATCCGACACCTCCAGGCGTCGGGCACTCTTTCGAGTCCCCGTGGCCTTCTTCTTGGCCTTCTTCTCCGGCACCACATAGGGTGCCGGAACCAGCAGGTTCGCCAAGCGAGCGTCCACTGGGCCTTCGGGCAAAGGAGCCGGACAGTTGATCTGTCCGGACGTCTCCTCCCAATCCTCTCAAAGGTAAGGGAGCTTAGGTCCCGCATGGAGTCAAACTATGAAAAACTAATACCTTGTAAAAGGTAAAAACATCTTACCGCACTAGCGTGACGCTGCGTGCTGAATCCGCGATCCTCGGTAGTGGATGCGGGGGCCTCGGTGCCCTTGAAAAGCACCTTCCAGGCATCTTCGTACGTCGTGTCGAAGAGCCTGCTCAGAGTTTGGTGCTGCGCCGGGTCGAACTCCCACAGGTTGAAAGCCCGTTGTTGACACGGGAGGATCCGGCGGATGAGCATAACCTAGACTACGTTGACAAGTTTGAGCATCTTGTCCACCAGGGTTTGGACGCATGTTTTGAGTCCGGTCAGCTCTCCTTTTTTACCCCACAACAGGCCCGTCTCTTTCCAGGAGGTGAGCCGCGTAGGGGGTCCGGATCGGAACTCGGGGGCTGCGACCCATTCAGGGTCGCGCGGCTCGGTGATGTAAAACCACCCCGATTGCCACCCCTTTAGGGTCTCCACGAAGGAGCCCTCGAGCCATAGGACGTTGGGCATCTTGCCCACCATGGCGCCTCCGCACTCCGCCTGGGTGCCGCGCACCACCTTCGGCTTGACATTGAAAGTCTTGAGCCATAGGCTGAAATGGGGGCGGATGCAGAGGAAAGCCTCGCACACGACAATAAACGCCGAGATGTTGAGGACAAAGTTCGGGGCCAGATCGTGGACATCCAGGCCATAGTAGAACATGAGCCCCCGGACAAATGGGTGGAGAGGGAAGCCCAGTCCGCGAAGGAAGTGGGGGAGGAACACCACCCTCTCATGGGGCCTAGGGGTGGGGATGAGCTGCCCCTCTTCGGTAAGCCGGTGTGCAATGTCGTTAGACAAGTATCCGGCCTTCCTCAGTTTTTTGATGTGTCCCTCCGTGACGGAGGAGACCATCCACTTGCCTCCCGCTCTGGAAATGGCTGGAGAAGGTTGAGGTGGGGTGTGCGGACTTGGGCGCTGGAGCTCGAGTGCGCGGAAATGGATAGGCAAAGGAGGAAGAAGGCATGGATGAAAAGGTGGATCCTTATCCCCTTATATGGGCGGACGCGACTATGCGTCCCCACCAGCCTGGTAAAACTCGCTTATCTCCCAAGCGCCATAATCAATGGCGCGGTTGGGTTACCCACGCCCGTATTGATGAGAATCTTGGAATAAGGGGACACGATCTCTGCTTTGACAAGACGTGCCAAGGAAACCGCCTCGCTAAACGCGCTGAGGTGGGACAGTAAAACGATTCGAATAAAGACTTGGCCGTGGTGTGATGTCGTGCTACGGAATACGTCAGCAGATTAGATTTGTGTAAATATTATTCTCTCTATGGCAATATGTGGAAACTTGTTTTGCAGAGCCGGACACTACCTTTGTGTTCAAAATCTTCTATGAAGTACTTGGAGGAGGAACCCGCCTTGCAATGCCGAAGGCAATCTGCGCGCCAGACTCGTCGTCATTGAAGCCTAGTTCAGGGGCTACTGAGGGAGTCCTGGATTAGGGGGTGTCCGGATAGCCGGACTACTTCGGCCGGACTCCTGGACTATGAAGATACAAGATTGAAGACTTCGTCCCATGTCCGGAAGGGACTTTCCTTGGCGTGGAAGGCAAGCTTGGCGATACGGATATGTAGATCTCCTACCATTGTAACCGACTCTGTGTAACCCTAGCTGTCTCCGGTGTCTATATAAACCAGAGGGTTTTAGTCTGTAGGACGAAGGACAATCATACCATAGGCTAGCTTCTAGGGTTTATCCTCCTTGATCTCATGGTAGATCTACTCTTGTACTATCCATATCATCAATATTAATCAAGCAGGAGTAGGGTTTTACCTCCATCGAGAGGGCCCGAACCTGGGTAAAAGCATCGTGTCCCTTGTCTCCTGTTACCATCCGCCTAGATGCACAGTTCGGGACCCCCTACCCGAGATCCGCCGGTTTTGACCCCGACAGGTAGATCAACAGGTAGTGGGTTTTGTAGGTTTGGTATGATCTACCCGGAGTAAAGAGCTAATGTTTCTGAAAGACCGTGTCTCGGTCATCCGTTTCTCAAACACGATGTAGTGCGAGAAATCCAACGGAGGCGATCGGGTCTTGTGGGGAAAAGTGCGCAAACCTCTGCAAAGTGTACAATCTAATCATGGTTAGCCGTGTCCCCGGTATGGACAAATTTGAGTATCTAGTACTTGGGTTATCACATGTATCTCATCACTCTTAATTAACATTGTTGGGTTGTTAAATACTTTAATTTGGGATTGAGTTGGGGGTACCTTCTCAATATTGTTCAACCACCATGATAGTTAAATTAAAATCCATTCCTTTGTTGTAGGGAAAAATTGGCTTTACGCAAAACTATAAACATAGAGCTTTCCACCAGCCAAATATGCATGTAGTGATAGCATTATTCTGTTCTTGCTCTACGGTGTTACTTTGCCAGCATAATCCATGTGCTGACCCATTTTCGGGCTGCAACGTATTATGTTGCAGACTTTTCAGACGAGGAGTAAGGTTCATTAGGTCGTTGCCGTGCAGCTCGGCTATGCCGTTGGAGTTGATGGACTCACTTTATCTTCCAAGCCTTCCGGTATTATCGCATTAGATGGCCTTAAGCCATATTATTGTAATAAGTTCTCTCTTGAGACTTTTCGATGTAATGAGTGTGTGACTGCTACTCTATTATAAATCCTTCAAGTACTATGTGTGTCAGCATTACCGATCCAGGGATGACACTGAAGCACAGAGACTTGACCATCTGAGGTCGGGTCGCTACAGTATAATCTATGGACTCAACATTAGTCATAAAGAACTCACATACTTATTGCAAAAATCTATTCGTTTTCAAAACAGAGTATTACGCATATGCTCCTAGGGGGATAGATTGGTAGGAAAAGACCATCGCTCGTCCCCGACCGCCACTCATAAGGAAGACAATCAATAAATAAATCATGCTCCGACTTCATCACATAACGGTTCACCATACGTGCATGCTACAGGAATCACAAACTTCAACACAAGTATTTCTCAAATTCACAACTACTCAACTAGCATGACTCTAATATCACCATCTCCATATCTCAAAACAATTATCAAGTATCAAACTCCTCATAGTATTCAATGCACTTCTATGAAAGTTTTTATATTAAGGCAAATTTCCATGTTGTTATAAAGGACTCTCAAAATAATATAAGTGAAGCATGAGAGACCAATTATTTCTATAAAATAAAACCGCCGCCGTGCTCTAAAAGATATAAGTGAAGTACTAGAGCAAAAACTATATAGGTTAAAAGATATAAGTGAAACACATAGAGTATTCTAATAAATTTCAAATCATGTGAGTCTCTCTCAAAAGGTGTGTACAGCAAGGATGATTGTGATAAACTAAAAAGCAAATACTCAATTCATACAAGACGCTCCAAGCAAAACACATATCGTGTGGTGAATAAAAATATAGCTCCAAGTAAAGTTACCGATAGACAAAGACGAAAGAGGGGATGCCCCGAGCTTAGGCTTTTTGGTGTCCTTGAATTTTACCTTGGGGTTCCATGGGCATACCCAAGCTTAGGCTCTTGCCACTCCTTGTTCCATAATCCATCAAATCTTTACCCAAAACTTGAAAACTTCACAACACAAAACTCAAAATAGAAAATCTCGTGAGCTCCGTTAGCGAAAAAAACAAAACACCACTTCAAGTACTATAATGAACTCATTATTTATTTATATTGGTGTTAAACCTACTGTATTCCAACTTCTCTATGGTTTATAAACTCTTTTACTAGCCATGGATTCATCAAAATAAGCAAACAACACACGAAAAACAGAATGTGTCAAAAACATAACAGTCTGTAGTAATATGTAGCTAACGCAAACTCTGGAACCCCCAAAATTCTAAAATAAATTACTGGAAGTGAGGAATTTATCTATCAATCATATTCAAAAATAATTAACTAAATAGCACTTTCCAAATAAAAATGGCAGCAATTCTTGTGAGCGCTAAAATTTCTGTTTTTTACAGCAAGGTCAAAAAGACTTCCCCCAAGTCTTCCCAACGGTTCTACTTGGCACAAACACTAATTAAACATAAAAAACACAACCAAAACAGAGGCTAGATAAATTATTTATTACTAAACAGGAGCAAAAAGCAAGAAATAAAAATAAAATTGGGTTGCCTCCCAACAAGCGCTATCGTTTAACGCCCCTAGCTAGGCATAAAAGCGAAGATAGATCTAGGTATTGCCATCTTTGGTAGGCAATCCATAATTGGATCTCATAATAGATTCATATGTTAATTTAATGTAATTTCTAGGGAAGTGTTCCATGCATTTGATTAATGGAAATTGGAAGTTAATATTCCCTTCCTTCATATCAATAATTGCACCAATCGTTCTAAGGAAAGGTCTACCAAGAATAATAGGACATGAAGGATTGCAATCTATATCAAGAACAATGAAATCTATGGGAACATAGTTCCTATTTTCAACAATAAGAACATCATTAATTATTCCCATAGTTTCTTAATAGTGGAATCCGCAAGGTGCAAATTTAAAGAACAATCATCAAAATCACGGAAACCTAGCAAATCACACAAAGTTTTTGGAATCGTGGAAACACTAGCACCCAAATCACACAAAGCATAACACTCATAATATTTAATTTTAATTTTTATTGTAGGTTCCCACTCATCATAAAGTTTGCTAGGGATAGAAACTTCCAACTCAAGTTTTTCTTCATAAGATTGCATCAAAGCATCAACGATATGTTTAGTAAAAGCTTTATTTTGACTATAAGCATGATGAGAATTTAGCACAGATTGCAACAAGGAAATACAATATATCAAAGAGCAATTATCATAATTAAATTCCTTGAAATCCAAAATAGTGGGTTCATTGCTATTTAAAGTTTTAACCTCTTCAATCCCACTTTTAACAATTTTTGCATCAAGATCTAAAAACTCCGAATTTTTGGAACGCCTTCTAGGTAAAGGTGGCTCATCTTCAGTCCCATCATTATCAAGATTCGTATTGCAAAACAAAGATTTAATAGGGGACACATCAATAACTTTTAGATCTTGATCTTTATTATCATGAAAACTAGAAGAACACGCCTTCACAAAGCAATCTTTCTTAGCACGCATCCTAGCGGTTCTTTCTTTGCACTCATCAATGGAAATTCTCATGGCTTTGAGAGACTCATTGATACCATGCTTAGGTGGAATAGATCTAAGTTTCAAAGAATCAACATCAAGAGAAATTATATCAACGTTCCTAGCCAATTCATCAATCTTAAGCAATTTTTCTTCAATAAAAGCATTGAAATTCTTTTGCGAAGTAATAAATTCTTTAATATTAGATTAAGAATCAGAGGGCATCTTATTTTAATTTCCATAAGAATTGTTGTAGGAGTTACCATAATTATTAGAGGAATTACTAGGAAATGGCCTAGAATTAAAATTACCTCTATACGCTTTATTACCAAAATTGTTCCTACCAACAAAATTCACATCCATAGATTCATTATTATTCTTAATCAAAGTAGACAAAGGCATATCATTAGGATCAGTAGGAGTAGTCTTATTAGCAAACAATTTCATAAGTTCATCCATCTTTCCACTCAAAACATTAATTTCTTCTATCGTGTGCACTTTTTTATTAGTAGATCTTTCGGTGTGCCATTGAGAATAATTAACCATAATGTTATCTAGGAGTTTAGTAGCTTCTCCAAAAGTGATTTCCATAAAAGTGCCTCCCGCGGCCGAATCTAAAAGATTTCTAGAAGCAAAATTCAATCTGGCAAATTTTTTTTGTATAATCATCCAAAGATTCAAACCATGTGTAGGGCAATTACGTATCATTAATTTCATCCTCTCCCAAGCTTGTGCAACATGTTCATGATCACGTTGCTTAAAATTCGTAATATCATTTCTAAGAGTAATGATTTTAGCGGGAGGAAAATACTTAGAGATAAAAGCATCTTTGCACTTATTCCATGAATCAATACTATTTTTAGGCAAAGACAAAAACCTAGCTTTAGCACGTCCTCTAAGGGAAAAAGGAAATAGCTTCAATTTAACAATATCATTGTCCACATCTTTCTTCTTTTGCATATCACACAAATCAACAAAGCTATTTAGATGGGTAGCGGCATCTTCACTAGGAAGGCCGGCGAATTGATCTTTCATGACAAGATTCAACAAAGCACCATTAATTTCACAAGATTCAGCATCGGTAAGAGGAGCAATCGAAGTGCTAAGAAAATCATTGTTGTTGGTATTGGTAAAGTCACACAATTTAGTATTATCTTGAGCCATCGTGACAAGCAGGCAATCCAACACCCGAGCAAACAAGAAACAAGCAAAAAGGCAAATAGAAAAAGGAGAAGGGGAACGGGAAAAGAGAGGGCGAGAGGAAAAGAGGGCGAATAAAACGGCAAGGGTGAAGTGGGGAGAGGAAAACGAGAGGCAAATGGCAAATAATGTAATGCGAGGGATAAGAGTTTGTGATGGGTACTTGGTATGTCTTGACTTGACTTGACTTGGCGCGAATCTCCCCGGCAACGGCGCCAGAAATCCTTCTTGCTACCTCTTGAGCACTGTGTTGGTTTTCCCTTGAAGAGTGTTGGGGATATTACTGCTGGGCGTAAACTGGCCTATATGGGCCAGGTCAACTTCATCAGTAGTTCAAGAGTGCTAAAGCCCAAGAAGACAGATGAGGGCCTAAGGCCCGTGGTCGGTTTTAGAATTGTAGCTGTAAACCGGCATTTGTATATAAACTTGTATTGTAAGTTAGGAATAAGAACAGACCAACCCGGATACGAATATGGACCGGTGTTGGGACTCTGTGAACCGACGAGCGTCACCCATGTATATAAGGGGATGACCTGGCGGCGGTTCAAGGACGACAGACAACAACTCGAGACATAGGCGAAGCTTGTTTGCTCCCTAGTCATCGAAACCCCATCAATTCCATCACAACTAGACGTAGGCTTTTACCTTCATCGAAGGGGCTGAACTAGTATAAACTTTCTTGCATCCCTGTGTCCGCTTTAACCCCTTCAAGCTAACCCGTCGCGATGGCTCCATGACTAAGTCCTTTCTCTAGGACATCTGCCGTGACAAAACCACGACAGTTGGCGCCCACCGTGGGGCTATCGCACGATGGTTTCAGGTTCTTGGAGGGCCGCTTTGAAGGACTCGAGGGCTACGCTGTAGGCCGGATGACTAAGAGTTGTCGCGGCAAGCTCTACATCGATGACGCAGGCTGGGGCCCTGAGGCTGGCTCAGTTGAGTACGGGTACCGGGTCCCCTTTGGTGGCATTCACGTTTTCATTGGCAAGATCGGTGAACCGGGCCCTGAGCCGGACATCTGCACCGACCTCGTCGAGACGGCTCAGCGTGCGCGATCCGCCCGGGCTAAACCGGCCATGAAGCGTGCCTTCGTGGTAGTCATTCATGGAGGAAGTTATGAGGATGGATCGGAATCTCGCGGCGAGACCGTCATTTGTTCCGATGACGATTCATCGACCGGGGAAACCAAATCTCTTTATCAGCTACAGGATGGCCGGATTGGGGGCTGTTCCAATGGCGACAGTATTCCGGACCCCTCTGATCTGCCCAACCGACTCGGAATATTCATGGGACGAAGGAGGCGCCAGCAAACCACCTTTGGAAGGATTACTTCATTATGTAGGAGTTCAAGAATTCTAATGCTTTCCGTTATGATCACGGCTCCGACGGTGGCTCAGGGTCCGGGCCGGGTTACGGTGGAGGAAATTCCGGTTCAGGATTTAATGGTAATCCGGTCAGACATAATAATCAAAATAGTCAGAACAACCAGGGTGGTTACAACCAACAGCAGCAACAGTCAGGTTACCAGAGCAACCCAAAGCAGTTGAATAGTGGGTAGTACCATGTTTTCAGCACTAGCTTGGACAAGCGAGACCGGAAGGTTCAAAGGAGGGCAGTTAACTCTGTGGAACCGACCGTGCCCCGTTATCTGCGCTGGTCTGAGCAGCCGATCATATGGAGCAGAGAGGATCACCCTCCCCAGGTTGATAATCCGGGTCAGTTGGCTCTGGTGGTGGCACCCCAGGTGGGAGGTTACAAGTTCACCAAAGTACTCATGGATGGAGGGAGCAGCATTAATATTTTCTACTATGAGACCTTCCGTCGTATGGGACTAACAGATAAAAATCTCAAACCGTCTAATACGGTGTTCCACGGTGTAGTACCTGGCAAGTCAGCATATCCTGTTGGTAAGATAGCTCTGGAAGTGGCCTTTGGAGATGATCATGATTCCAGGTCGGAGACATTGACGTTTGAAATGGTGAAAATCCAAAGTCCATATCACGCCCTATTTGGGCGACCGGCCTACGCCAAGTTTATGGCACGACCCTGTTATGTGTATTTGCAGATCAAGATGCCGGGTCACAAGGGGACAATAACGGTTCACGGAAGCCGCAAAATTGCTTTGGAGTGCGAGGAAGGAGATTCGGCCTATGCAGAGTCGATTTGTGCCACCGAGGAGCTGAAGTATTATAAGGACAATGTTGATCCGGTGGACATGACTCCATTAAAGAAGCCAACTACGGAGCATGATCCGGCCCTAAAGTTCAAATCGGCAGCAGAAACTAAGCTTGTTGACTTTGTACCTAGTGATTCGTCCAAGCAGTTCAGCATCAGTGCCAACTTGGATCCGAAATAGGAAAGCGCGCTCATCGAGTTCATCCGTGAGAATCGGGACATTTTTGCATGGAAGCCCTCTGACATGCGAGGTGTACCGAGGCAACTCGCTGAGCACACCCTTAATGTGGATCCTAAATACAAACCGGTGAAACAGTTCCTCCGCCGGTTTAACGAAGAAAGACGCAAGGCGATTGGAGAAGAGGTAGTCAGGCTCTTAGTAGTTGGCTTTATTGTTGAAGTTTTTCACCCTGAGTGGCTTGCCAATCCGGTACTGGTCCTTAAGAAAAACGGCACCTGGCGCATGTGTGTGGATTACACAGATCTTAATAAGGCTTGCCCAGTAGATCCTTTTGCCCTCCCCCGTATTGATCAAATTATTGATGCTACGACGGGTTGTGAGCGTTTAAGTTTTTTGGATGCATATTCTGGCTATCATCAGATCAAAATGGCAGTTAAGGACTAGGAGAAGACGGCATTCATAACTCCCTTTGGAGCCTTCTGCTATGTGTTTATGCCCTTTGGGCTCAAGAGTGCCCAGGCAACTTATCAACGGTGTGTGCAAAATTGTCTTCACAAGCAGATTGGCCGTAATGTACATGCTTATGTGGATGATATCATGGTCAAATCCAGGGAGAAGGAGACTCTGATTGATGATTTGAAGGAAACCTTTGATAACCTGAGGACATACAAGATGATGCTTAATCCGGACAAGTGTGTCTTTGGTGTACCGGCGAGCAAGTTATTGGGTTTTCTGGTGTCCAATAGGGGAATTGAGGCTAATCCGGAGAAAATCATAGCCATCACTTCCCTGGCTAAACCGAAGTGTATTAATGATGTTCAACGCCTTGCAGGCCGGATTGCCGCGTTAAGCCGGTTTATCAACCGTCTTGGTGAGAAGGCAATCCCTTTGTATCAGATGTTGAAGAAGACGGATCAGTTCGTCTGGAGTTCTGCTGCTGATGAAGCATTTGAGGACTTAAAGCGGCAATTGGCCAATCCGCTTGTGCTCGCCGCTCCCATTGACAAGGAGCCGTTACTGCTATATGTGGCTGCTAATGCTCGTGCGGTCAGCATGGCTATTGTGGTGGAGCGAAAGGAGGCACGTAAGGAGCATCCGGTTCAACGTCCGGTCTATTATATCAGCGAGGTACTTATTGAGTCCAAGCAAAGGTATCCGCATTGGCAGAAGCTGGTGTACGGAGTTTTTATGGCAAGCCGGAAGCTTAAGCAATATTTCCAAGGGCACCCAATTACGGTGGTCAGCTCTGCTCCTTTGGGGGCTATCATCCAGAACCGAGAAGCGACTGGCCGGATTGCCAAGTGGGCTATAGAGCTTGGGCCACACGGATTGAAGTATGTGCCTCGGACAGCGGTGAAGTCTCAAGCACTGGTTGATTTCATCAATGATTGGACGGAAATGCAAGCATCGGAGGAAAAGTCGGATCACACATATTGGACCATCCATTTTGATGGATCCAGGCAATTGGAAGGCTCGGGGACTGGAGTCATATTAACTTCCCCACGAGGTGATAAGTTTTGTTACATTCTCCGCTTAATGTTTCCTTGTACTAACAATGCAGCTGAGTACAAAGCCTTGCTCCATGGTCTTCGGATGGCTAAGGAGATGAACCTAAGTCGAGTTAAGTGCTTCGGTGACTCGGACCTCGTGGCTCAACAAGTTTCTGGCACTTGGGACTCCAAGGACCCACTCATGGCAGCGTATCGTCGTGAGGTGGACATTGTTGCAGGTCATTTTAAAGGATATCAGGTGGACCACGTGGACCGACGGAAGAATGAAGCGGCAGACGCTTTAAGCCGGCTGGGCTCTCAGCGCAAACCAGTCCCGCCTAATGTTTTTTTGGATGTGCTGCACAACCCGTCGGTCAAGATCCCCGTGAAGCGGATTTGGCTATTCCTGATCCGGAGGCTCAATTGGTGGCAGCTCTTCATGTTATTCCGGATTGGACGCTTCCTTACCTGGCGTACAAGAACCGGGGCGAGTTACCACAGGATGAGACTCTAGCCCGACAGATAATCCGGCCAATCAAGTCCATGACTATTATCAACGGCGAGTTGCATCATTGCAGTGTGTCAGGAGCATTTCAACGCTGTGTGTCTCCTGAAGAAGGCCGTGAAATTTTGCGTGAGATCCACGAAGGAGATTGTGGTCACCATGCCGGTTCAAAATCTCTGGTGGCTAAAGCGTTTCGCCATGGCTTTTATTGGTTAACTGCTCATGCTGATGCGGAGGATCTGGTCAGACGATGTGATGGTTGCCAAAAGTTTTCAAGACGTGCTCATGTACCGGCTCAAGAATTGAGAATGATTCCAATTACTTGGCCGTTTGCGACTTGGGGGCTGGATATGGTTGGGCCTTTCAAAAGGTCCAAAGATAAGAAGACCCACCTCCTGGTGGCGGTTGATAAGTTTACAAAGTGGGTGGAGTCAGAACCTGTTAGCAAGTGTGATGCGGCCACAGCGGTTCAGTTCATCAAAAAAGTGATTTTCCGGTTTGGCTTTCCACACAGTATCATCACAGATAATGATACCAATTTGTCCAAATGTGCCATGAAGGAGTTCTGCAAACGGGAGCACATCCGGCTCGACGTCTCATCGGTGGCACATCCACAGTCCAATGGTCAAGCAGAAAGGGCTAATCAAGAGATCTTGAGAGGCATCAAGCCCCGGCTTATGGTTCCTTTGCAGAGAACACCGGGTTGTTGGGTAGAAGAGTTACCATCTGTGTTATGGAGCATCAATACTACACCCAACAGATCAACAGGATACACACCGTTCTTCATGGTTTACGGAGCGGAGGCGGTTCTCCCCAGTGATATCCGTCATGATTCACCCCGTGTGGCGGCATATGTTGAAGCGGACAATGAGACAGCACGGCAACACACTTTGGACCTGTTGGATGAAGAACATGACATAGCAGCTGCCCGCTCGGGATTTACCAACAGGATCTTCGTCGTTATCACAGTCGCCGAGTCAGAACCAGAACCTTTCAGGAAGGAGATTTGGTGCTTCGGCTCATCCAAGATCAGACTGATATGCATAAGCTATCCCCACCTTGGGAGGGGCCTTTCGTGGTCAGCAAGAATCTGCACAATGGGTCATACTATCTGATCGATATTCGAGAGCAAAAGGACTCACGTACATCAGAGGAGGAGACCAACAGGCCGTGGAACATAGCTAATCTTCGGCCTTACTATACCTGAGCCATTGGCTCTACTTATGTACATAGTACGGCGATGTATATATTATGATTAAATATAATAAACCGGAACGTCAGCTAAAGCGGCGTATCTGTTCTTTTACATCATGTGTGGTTACACGGAGTTGTTCTAAAGTGGCCTCCGGTTTACCCCTTGAGTTAGCTTTTTAAAAGCATCATGTTATATCACTTGGGGTTTGGTCGTGTCCGAACCAATACAATACCTCTTGATAGGCGAGAGCCACCAGATCACCTGGGGACTTGGTCACGTCTGAACCAGTCATGCCTCTTGATCGGCCTAAGGCCACAGAATCACTTGGGGGCTTGGTCGAACCCGAACCATTGCCATGCCACTTGATCGGCATAAATGCCACGGTTTCATTTGGGGACCTGGCTGACTAGAACCATAGTTACACCTATTGGGAGCTTGGTCGTGTTCGGCCATGGTAACGCCATCTGATCAGCTCAAATAAGCCTTTTTTTGCAAACGGTTTTGCCATTGCCTTTGCTTCACACTTTTCTTTGAAATATATTTCTTTCTTTTTATTGCGTTTTTAAACCGACAAAGTTTTCAACCGGTTCACACTGTCAATTGACGGAACACGGTCCATTTTTAATCCGGCGACTATTTGCCCGGTTTGATTTTTTTAACATCCTATTATGGAGTAAGACGTGTTTATTATAACCCGGCACGGTTTACATGGTAAACCGGCATCATATATATAGGAGCTGCTATTTCCTCCAACAATGTGCGTTTATAAAACTCCGCTTCAAGATTGGCCAAGCCAACTTCACGCTCAACGATGGCAGGTATTATGTATCTCAAAATTTTGGTCATATACTTAAAAAATTTCGGATGTTTTGATTTCATATATGCAGACATCATATTCCGCCTAACGGTACAACCGCGGTGGCACTTGAAGATTTTTTATTGCAGAAAGTACTTTGGAAAGTTCATCACCTAAAGGAAGAGCAAGTGGCAGCGATTATGCACGAAGGCATATCAACATCAAAAGTATCAGCTAGCCTATTACAAGGCAACACGGTGCCCACAATAAGATCATTGTTTTTCGCAAAGGAGAAGCAGTTTCAAACCGGCTTCCGATTCAAGCTTGGTCACCAGCCTGGCCTGATGGTTGTGGGTCATCTTGTGCCGCTTCAGTTTCTCTACCCAGCGGCTGGAAATCAACAGTTGTCCAGTCGATTCCCATTAATGCTTGAAAAACGACTTCATCATGGATCAGCAACGACGGGTCAATATCGGGAGCGTAAGTATGCTTACGGATTGGAGGGATAAGATTTTCCGCTTCATGAATTGGTGCAGCTATTCGCTTGTTTTGATTGTCATATTGGGCTTGATAATGAGACAAGTCTGCTTCTTCAGCCAATTGACAAGCTAGCGGACGCACCTCCCGGTTAATTACTTGCAGATCCGCTTCACCAAACTCTGACCCGTCTTCCCTCAAGCTGGGATAGCCCTGAGCCGCTTCAATAGGATCAAAATCAGGCACCCAAGCTTTTGCCCAGATTAGGGCATTGATCGCACTGGTTCGAGCAGCAGATTTCTTCAGCTCTTCAACCCAGGCAGGAAGCACCGACAGTTTCATCAGAGTGTCCTGAATCAAGGTGGGCACCGGCTTGTTGTGGGATGCTGTACAGATGATCCGCTATGCACCAGTGTACAGTTGTTCGACCAATGTATAGGCGGCTTTCAATTTTTTTCGCACATCTGACCCCAAGTGACCAATGCGTGTCCCTGAAATACCATAAAGGGTTAATAAACCGACGACTCTGTAAGGAGGCAGAGCCAAATCAGAAGGCAAAGTAGCTTACCAAAGATAGCAGTAGTCATGGCATGCACGTGCCACTTTATGCTGGTCAGTTCATCCGCCACCGGTTTTAGTGCAGCCTCGGCATCTTCTGCTCGTTTGATTAAATCGGATTTTTCAGTGGCCCAATCCGCCCGCTTCTTCTTGAAGTTCTCCTTAAGCTATTCCATGGCGCATAAAGCGCTGGTTAATTCCTCTTTTGCTTTGGAGGTTTCAGCTTGTTGGGATTTCAGATTATCTTGGAGATCGGCGACTTGGCTTTCTTTCGTCTTCAGCTCAGCCTGCATGCAGACAGTTATATGATTCAGCAAAACGGTATAAGGATTGAAGTACCAACCACATAACAAGTTGTGCAGTTGGCACTTGGGGGCTAATGCATATTTGATCTTCATCTTTCAATTGCTTACAAAGTCCCAAGATCAATACAAGTATTCAACTTGGCACTTGGGGGCTAATGGCTATTTGCTCGTATATATTCTGATGCGGCGATCTCAATTACTTAAAGTCCCGGTTTAACTACGCTAAGTTGAACCGGCCCTTGGGGATTACATCAGCGAATTTCAAAGCATTAAGATTTATATTAGTCAGTCCCGGTTTGAAAGAAGATTACAAACCGGCCCTCGGGGGCTAGGAGCGTCAACAAGAATTGAAATAGACAAGCAGGAAAGAGCATATGGAAGTTACCTCATATTTATCTTTCATCATATTAACCAGACCGGCTTCATAGTCATGACTGGTATACAGCTGGTTCAGGTAGCCAGAATGGATATCTTGGGCGTTCAGAGCAGCGTAAGTCGCCAGATCAGCATTCCACTTGCCTTTGCCAAAGGCAGCAAATTCTTCCTTGGTAGAATGTTTGGACAAAGCAACAGGATTGCTTGGCCCTGTATGGCCAGTGCCAGTAATGACAACCTCATCATCCTTGGTATCGCCGGTTTGCACTGGGGCTGTTGGCTTGTCAGTAGGCTTTGTTGGACCGGTGGATTTCTCAATCCGAATGGAGCTTGTGGGCTGATTGATAGGATTTGAGGTATCAATAGGTCTCTCTTCAGCAATAAGATCGTCGTCTTGATGCAGTGGATCATTGGGTATATCCTCAGGAATAGCCGATTCAAGATCTGGTGTTTTGCCCGGTTCAAGGACGGCATCCTCTTCGGCCGCTTTGTCCAGACGAGCCTTCTTGCTTGGCCTAGGCTTGGCCCTGAAAGGAATAACAAAATCAAATACAGCATATGTTCCAAGGTGCTGTGCTGCAAATATTATGATAAGTATAGCTTACCCAAGCACCGTTTTGAGCGGTGGCAGCTGAGTAGCCGATGACTCGCCAGAGGATGAGTGGGAAGTAACCTGGTAATCGGAGTAAGATGGATTAAGAGGTTGACGAAAGCAGCCCGCTTTAGGACAAGCACTGACAAGCAAATTAGAGACCTTTGAACGGCGTTTCCGAACTGGACTGTTCGGTAAACCGGCGGAGGTAACTACCTGGCCGCTATGCCGGGTTGTGCGATGAGCTTCGTGCTGTTGGGTCTTCATAAGAAATTTGGGATCCAAATAAGCAAGAGGATGAGAAAATTTAACTTTCCGGTTTATCTGACGGATTTTTAGTGAAGGCAAAGGTTCTGAATCGGAAGAGAGAATAATTACCTCTGCAGCATCAGCATGGCTGGCTTCGGCATCATCCTGACAAATATCATCATCAATAAGACGCATGAAAAATAAGCCAAGTGAGTCAAGCCCTACCTCAAGGTCTGGATTATCCACATCATCATCAGGGGCCGGATTAGAGGATACAGTGGTTCTTTTCCTGTAGGCAGTCTTCTTCACAGCTTTAGTCTTTTGCCGGGTTGCCCTTTCCGGTTTGTCTGGTTTTTCTGGTTTCTCCTGCGGCAGTTTCTTGCTCCAAAACGGATCATTGCCCTGGTTACACAGACACTGATATTAAACAATGACAAGATATATCAACATCAGATTCAGCAAAAAGAAAAATCAAACTCTTACAGCTGGCGGTTTGTTGGTGGCACAGAAGGGAAGCAGGCCGGTTTTAGCACAGATGTGTTCCGATTCATTCAGCATCTTATTCACAGCCTCTGTGATTTCTTCATCGGTGAGCTGGATGTTGGAATGTCGCAGTGGATCATCAACACTGCCAGTATACTCGCACATCAAACCGGAGCGTTGACTAAGGGGCAGTATGCTCCATGATATCCAACAGCGGGCGAGATCAACCCCTGTTAAACCGTTGGCCATAAAGGCTCTGAGCTTCGACAGTTGAGGAGCATATTTGCTTCTCTCTTGGGCAGTCAACCTTTGCGGAAAGGGGTGTGTATTGCTGAGCCGCTCCGGACGAAAGCCAGGCAAGGGATTTTCACCGGCAGGGGAGGTGTCTTTGCAATAGAACCATGTTTGATTCCACTCTTTGGGGTGGCTGTGCAGTTTGGAGTGAGGGTATGTGACCTCTTTCCTTTTCTGAATCGCCACGCCACCCAACTCCGTATTGGAGCCGTCAGTAAACTCAGTACGGCGGTTTAGATGGAAACAGTCTCTGAACAATTCCACTATGGGCTCCTCTTGAAAGAACGCCTCACAGAGCACTTGGAAGTGACACATGTTTGTAACAGAGTTGGGGCCAGTATCTTATGGATGGAGTTGAAAATCGGCTAAAACGTCCCGGTAAAATTTAGAACCAGGCGGCTTAAAACCCCGGGCTAAGTGATCTACAAAAACAACGACCTCTCCTTCTTGAGGTGTGGGAGGGCATTCTTTGCCAGGAGCCCTCCAATGGATGGTATCTTTGCTGCCTAAGGCGCCGATCAGGACTAAATCGTCCAGTTGAGCCTCTGTGACGCAAGAAGGAATCCAGTTGCACTCATATACTTGCTTGGCCATGATGAAATCTACAAGGTAGATGATCCCGGTTCAAAAATGCATTGATTAAGGTACATTGGTATGTGCAATGTTAAACCGGAGACTGATCTATCTAAATCGGAGTTTTATGAAGCAACAACAACTGGCGGTTCAACAAGGGGACTAATGGTATAAACCGGTTTGGCAATTTTTTCTACACAGTTAAACCGCCTGATCTAAGCATTGAAACAACTGAGATTGTGGATGGATAAGTATGCAGAAACAGATTTCACAAGATTTCTCTACAGCATTGGATCTGAAGCAAGTTCAGAAAATAAGAAAAATATTCAAAAGCTCAAAGCAGAACAGTATTGAATCAATGGGCAGAAATATATGTGAGATCTATGGTCTTGGGCATGAAACTAAAGGCGGATACTAAAAGCTACCGCTACACAGAGCAGGGGTTCACAGATGCATCCAAGAGCTAGTATATGAACACGAGCAGGTGATGAACACTGCAAGAACACGAAACCCTAGAACAGATTTGTGTTGAGAAGAGCAGAAGGCTTACCAAAGTTGAGGAAGACGCGGAAGGTTGCTGCGGTGCTCTGGTGCTTTCAGGTTGATGCAGCGGCCAAGGTTGGTGCAGAAGTTGACGGCGCGGCGGAGCTCCGAGGCTGGCGACGCGAGGAAGATGAAGAAGAAAGGCACGAAGGGGAGAAAAGAAATGACCCTTCGGTCCTATTTATAAGGCAAAAGGACATGTGTCAGGCGCGACAATCAAGGGGTCACGAAACGGAGATGTCGCCTCGATTTCCGTAGATCTATTAAACAAGGAAGCATAATGGATAAGCTTCGTTATGACAGGTGACGTCACTCCGGTTTACAGAAATCAGAGAAGATGACATCATGGCGGTTTACCAATTTATGAGAAGATGTTGAAGATGAAGTTTTTGCTAAAGGATTGACATGAACCCGTTCAAATCAATCTGGGGCCTAATGTTGGGGATATTACTGCTGGGCGTAAACCGGCCTATATGGGCCAGGTCAACTTCATCAGTAGTTCAAGCGTGCTAAAGCCCAAGAAGACAGACGAGGGCCTAAGGCCCGTGGTCGGTTTTAGACTTGTAGCCGGCATTTGTATATAAACTTGTATTGTAAGTTAGGAATAAGAACAGACCAACCCGGATACGAATATGGACCGGTGTTGGGACTCTGTGAACCGACGGGCGTCACCCATGTATATAAGGGGACGACCTGGCGGCGGTTCAAGGACGACAGACAACAACTCGAGACATAGGCGAAGCTTGTTTGCTCCCTAGTCATCGAAACCCCATCAATTCCATCACAACTAGACGTAGGCTTTTACCTTCATCGAAGGGGCCGAACTAGTATAAACTTTCTTGCGTCCCTGTGTTCGCTTTAACCCCTTCAAGCTAACCCGTCACGATGGCTCCATGACTAAGTCCTTTCTCTAGGACATCTGCCGTGACAAAACCACGACAAAGAGGAAAGGGTGATGCAGCAAAGTAGCGTAAGTATTTCCCTCAGTTTTTGAGAACCAAGGTATCAATCCAGTAGGAGATCATGCTCAAGTCCAATGCACCTACACAAACAAATAAGAACCTCACAACCAACGCGATAAAGGGGTTGTCAATCCCTTCACGGTCACTTACGAGAGTGAGATCTGATATATATGATAAGATAATATTTTTGGTATTTTTATGATAAAGATTGTAACACCCCGAGTATCATGCTACAGTAACCCCCTGGGTTCAATCTAATCTTTTTGCTAAACAATGCATGATCATCCTTGATCCTATCTCTTTTCAATTTCCCCTTGAATTCAAAATCAATTACTAAGTGAAATTCAAAATTTCACAAACATGAGATCTAAAATGTTCATCATGTGGCAGATAATCATTTGTTACGATTAGTGGTGGACCAACATTTTTATAAGGTGTTTCACTGCCCTAAACTAAATAAAACAGTGTTCTAGTCGTTAGTTTAATTAACTTTCTAATTGGTAAAAATACTAAACTACTTTATTTTGGTGCCAAGTTAATTATAGCAACGGCCTAAGTTAAAATGGTATTTTAGATGCAAGATTAGTTTTTATAAAACTATTTTGCTTTCTGAAAATAAAAGAAAACATAAAAGTTAAAAAAACATGTAAAAGAATTGGTGAGAGAGAGAGCCTCCCCTTGCCTTCCCTGGTCCTTGGCCCATCCAAGTCGGCCGACCTTTTCCCCCACAGGTTGCCTTCTTCCCCTGTAGCCCCGACACGAGCCGCGTCGGGCGTGCTCCCATCGCACCACCTCGACGCCGTCACCGTGAGAGGATAAGGCCCGGGACGCCTCGGTCCTCTCCCCCGCGCCTCACTCTCTCCTCTGTCGCTCCGCTCCCCTCTGGGCTCACCCCAGATCCCCTCCTCCCCACGCTCACTTGCTTCCTCTCCCGCCATGGCCGCCTCGACCGACGCCGTCGCGAGCTCGCCCACGTAGGGGTTGTTGCTGCCTCGCCTCATCCCCGTGCTGGAGCGATCCGCCCCCGTCCGCTACTTCATCCGCACCGACAAACGCGAGACAGAAAGCGCCACCACAACGCCTACCCATCTCCTCCGTCCCCGGACACCGCCGCCCTCGTCGTCGACTCCGGCCACCCCGACCCCCCTCGATCCCACTGCCAACCCCCTACGGCTCTCGGTGAGCCACGCCCTCCCCTTCTTCCTTCCTCTGTTGCAGTGCTCTCCCACGACGCCTGCTGTCGCGCTCGCGCCCGTCCCCTGGACGAGGCCCCATGCGCGCGTGGCCATGCCCCGTGCTGTTGCCTGCTAGTGCACCGACCGCCTAGCCGTAGTCCCTGCCGAGCCTCGCCGTAGCCGTAGCCGCTCGCGCCCGCCTGCGCTCACCACTGCCCCGACTGCAGCCTGCTGCTTCTGCTCCGCTCCGCTGCCCTGCGCCGCGACCCCCGTGCCCGTCCTGGCCGCTGATGTCTCGCGGCTTCGCTAACGCCGCCCACTGCCTGCGCCCGCCGCGCCCCCGCCAGCGCTGCATTCGACGCTTGCCTGCCGCGACCGCGCTACCGCCGTTGCACCTACGCCTCGTGCCCGTTGCCGCGCGCCTTGCTGCTTCGTTGCTACAGCCCCGCGAGCGTTCGCCATTGCTCGCCGCGCGCACCTCCCCTGGCCGTCGGCGCCCCACTGTGCCGGCCGGGTCCGCCACTGCCCGACCGAGCCGCCCTGCACACACCGCCGCCCCGGCCAGGGCTCCTGCTGCGAGTCGGCCGGCCCCCTGTTTTGATTAGGGGGATAACCCCTTATCTTTTTAAAGTTAACCCCCTCCCACTAATTAGCTTATTTAGGTTTAACTAAAATTTGGTTAAGTTAATTAAAACCCTCCCTGTGACACTGACAGCATGGCCCCACTACTGATTTAGGTTAAATAAAAACGTCTGAAAATATTGTTAAATACTCCAAGTGCATGACACCTAGGGCCCGCGTGTAAGTTTGACCAGTCAACAGTCAACTGTTGACTGTTGACTGGGCTGCTGACTAAACGCCCCTGGACCCACCTGTCATCCACTATGGCTAGCTCACAGTGGGTATAAAAGGTTCATTCTGTCTTTATTTCCGAATTTAAAAATATTTCAGGAATTATAGGAAATGTCTAAATCTTTGAAAAATCGTAGAAAATTAACCGTAAGTCAGATGAAAAAGTTTTCTACATGAAAGTTGCTCAGAAAAGCGAGGCAAATCCGAATACGTGGTCAGTTTACCTGTCAGATGCCTCTAACTATTTGAACATGGAACTTTTCCCTTCCGGTCATCTGTCTGACACAGGTCCGAAACTGGGAATACATTCCCGGTTGAATTTCCTCCTTCACCTATATCGTGTAGCCATACGTTAGATCACACCCGGCACAACATATTGCCACGTTATGCTTTGTGATGCTATGTTTGCATTATATTTACTGTTTCTTCCCCCTCTTCCCTTCGGTAGACCCCGAGACCGATGCCGCCCCTGTGATCGACTACGTCGACGACGACCCTTCCTTGCCAGAGCAACCAGGCAAGCCCCCCCCCCCCTTTCGATCATCCCGATATCGCCCATTCCATTCTCTCATGCTTGCATTAGTTTTTGCTACTGTTATTGTTTGCTCCTATTCTGATGCATAGCCTGCTTTTGTATCCTGCTTATTGTTACCTACCTGCTTATCCTAAACTGCTTAGTATACGTTGGATAGTGACCCATCAATGACCCCCATCTTGTCCTTGTTGCCCCTGCTTCATCATCGAAGACCCGATCAACGGGATTGAAGACCAGGCACCGCACATCACTTTCCTCTTAGTTGATCGACACTACTGGGTTACTATCGAGTGCCGAGGGTGAGACCTCTACAACACTTCTGAAGTTAACCCTTTAGCGTAGCTATTCGGTCGTGGTCATCGAGGGTGATTCCGCCTTAACCACTTCCGATACGACTCTGTCGTGCAACCCCTCAAGTGTGAACCTCGAGGGTGGTTCCTCTTACGTTCACCTTGATGATTACATTGAGTGGAATTCACCGGGGGTGATTCCTCGGGTTTTCCCCTTGATGTTTGGACACACAGTTACTATGGTTACTATGACTTTACACTGAACCATGTTACTAAAGACGGGTCGGCCCTAAGGGGTACCCGCGCGAGCTTAATTGCGAGTGATGTGGAGACGGGTTGACCTGGAGGGTGCCCGCGAGATAATTACGAGGCATGGCCGGGCATTCCTAGCCCTTGCCGCAAGTCCTCGAGACGGGGCAACAGGGTCACATCTTTCATGAGTCTCTGCTTGTTACCGCGCGTTCCTAATCCACTACGATTTGGATACTTGATCCGAGGGGCCTCTGGCCTGATAGCACTAACCAGCACATGGGCATAGTATGGGCGTTCTGCATCGTATACATCAGCCGAAGCTTAATATACGTCAGCGACTGACCGGCGCGCGCCGGGTTGGACTGGTAAGCACCTACCTTGTTGAAGGAGGTAGCTAGGTCGGCTCACCGGCCGCCCACGCAATGTGCAGGAGTTCCCGGGGAGATGGCCCATGACCCCTGGGGGCATAGGTTTAGTCTGGCGTGCTGGCCTCTCTATTAAGCCTAGGTCGAGTTGCGGCGTATTGTTTGGCCGAGGCCGGGCATGACCCAAGAAAGTGTGTCCGACCGAAGTTAATCGAGCGTGGTGGGTAAGTTGGTGCACCCCTGCAGGGAAGAAAACATCTATCGATAGCCTGTCCTATGGTAACGGACACTTGGAGTTGTATCCCGATCGATACAACTAGAACTGGATACTTGTGATGAGAATTGGAATGTGTTGACACTTGGATAGTATGGCTCTGGGATTGCTTTCTCGCAGGGAGTCGAGAAAGAATCTCTGGCCGAGGTTGATAACACTTCTACTACTTTACTTTATGCTACTCTACTCCCTCCTGTTGCTGCAAGATGGTGGTTTTCAGAAGATGCTAGTCTTCGATAGGCTAGACTTTCCCCTTCCCTTCTGGCATTCTGCAGTTTAGTCCACAGATACATCCCATATTCCTTTGATACAGATGCATACTTAGTTTAGATCTGATGTAAGTCTTGCGAGTACTTTGGATGAGTACTCACGGTTGCTTTGCTACTTCTTTTTCCCCCATATCCGATTGTTGCGACCAGATGACGGATCCCAGGAGCCAGATGACACCACTGATGACTACTGCTACCCCGAGGGTGCCTACTACTACGTGACGGCCGCTGACGACTTGGAGTAGTTAGGAGGCTCTCAGGCAGGAGGCCTTGCCTTTTCGATCGTTGTTGCTTTTGTGCTAGCCTTCTTAAGGAAAACTTGTCTAACTTATGTCTGTACTCAGATATTGTTGCTTCCGCTGACTCTTGTGTTTTCGAGCCCTCGAGGCCCATGACTTGTAATATAAAGCTTGTATTATTTTAATTTGTGTCTATAGTTGTGTTGTGATATCTTCCCGTGAGTCCTTGATTTTGATCGTACACATTTGCGTGTGTGATTAGTGTACGATCAAATCGGGGGCGTCACAAAGATGCGAAGTAAAATAAATGACAAAAGAAATAACTAAGTGTTGGAAGACTAATATGATGGAAGATAGACCCGGTGGCCATAGGTTTCACTAGTGGATTCTCTCAAGAGCATAAGTATGACAGTGGGTAAACAAATTACTGTCGAGCAATTGATAGAATTGAGCATAGTTATGAGAATATCTAGGTACGATCTTGTATATAGGCATCACGTCCGCGACAAGTAGACCAAAATGATTCTGCATCTACTATTATTACTTCACACATCGACCGCTATCCAGCATGCATCTAGAGTATTAAGTTCATAAGAACAAAGTAATACTTTAAGTATGATGACATGATGTAGAAGGATAAACTCATGCAATATGATATAAACCCCATCTTTTTATCCTCGATGGAAACAATACAATACGTGCCTTGCTGCCCCTGCTGTCACTGGGAAAGGACACCGCAAGATTGAACCCAAAGCTAAGCACTTCTCCCATTGCAAGAAAGATCAATCTAGTAAGCCAAACCAAACTGATAATTGGAAGAGACTTGCAAAGATAAACCAATCATACATAAAAAAATTCAAAGGAGAATCAAATATTGTTTATAGATAAACTGGATCATAAACCCTCAATTCATCGGATCTCGACAAACACACCGCAAAATAAGATTACATCGAATAGATCTCCAAGAAGATCGAGGAGAACTTTGTATTGAGATCCAAAGAGAGAGAAGAAGCCATCTAGCTAATAACTATGGACCCGTAGGTCTGAAATAAACTACTCACACATCACCGGAGAGGCCATGGAGTTGATGTAGAGGCCCTCCGTGATCAATGCCCCCTCCGGCGGAGCTCCGGAAAAGGCCCCAAGATGGGATCTCTCAAGTATAGAAGGTTGCGGCAGTGGAATTAGGTTTTCGTGGTGCTCCTGGATGTTTGGGGGGTACGTGGACTTATATAGGAGGAAGAAGTACATCGGTGGAGCAACGAGGGGCCCACGAGGGTGGAGGGCGCGCCCAGGGGGGTAGGAGCGCCACCTGCCTCGTGGCTTCCTCGGTTGTTTCTTGACGCCCACTCCAAGTCTCCTAGATCACATTTGTTGAGAAAATCACGTTCCTGAAGGTTTCATTCCGTTTGGACTCCGTTTGATATTCCTTTTCTTCGAAACCCTAAAATAGGCAAAAAACAACAATTTGGGCTGGGCCTCCGGTTAGTAAGTTAGTCCCAAAAATGATATAAAAGTGTAAAATAAAGCCCATTAACATCCAAAATAGATAATATAATAGCATGGAGCAATCAAAAATTATAGATACGTTGGAGACGTATCAATAACCAATAGCGGAACCTGGATTCTCATATTCGTTCCTACATATTCTACAAAGATCTTTATTGGTCAAACCGCATAACAACATACGTTGTTCCCTTTGTCATCGGTATGTTACTTACCCAAGATTCAATCATCGGTATCATCATACCTAGTTCAATCTCATCATCGGCAAGTCTCTTTACTCATTCCGCAATGCAACATCCCATGGCTAACTCATTAGACACATTCCTTGCAAGGCTCATAGTGATGTGCATTACCGAGAGGGCCCAGAGATACCTCTCCGATACACGGAGTGACAAATACTAATCTTGATCTATGCCAACTCAACAAACACCATCGGAGACACTTGTAGAGCATCTTTATAACCAACCAGTTATGTTGTGACGTTTGATAGCACACAAGGTGTTCCTCCGGTATTCGGGGGTTGCATAATCTCATAGTCTGAGGAACATGTATAAGTCATGAAGAAAGCAATAGCACAAAAACTAAACGATCATTATGCTAAGCTAACGGATGGGTCTTGTACATCACATCATTCTCTAATGATGTGATCCCGTTCATCAAATCACAACACATGTCTATGGCTAGGAAACTTAACCATCTTTGATTAATGAGCTAGTAAAGTAGAGGCATACTAGGGACACTCTATTTGTCTATGTATTCACACATGTACTAAGTTTCCGGTTATTACAATTCTAGCATGAATAATAAACATTTATCATGATATAATGAAATATAAATAACAACTTTATTATTGCCTCTAGGGCATATTTCCTTCAGAATGTCAGGGTAGTACAATCGCTTGAATCAAGTGGGAGTTAAGCTTCCAGATAAGATAGTGATTGACAGAGTTCTCTAGTCAATATCATCAAGTTACTAGAACTTCGTGATGAAAGATAATATGCAAGGGATGACAAAAACGATTCCCAAGCTCTTCATGATGCTGAAATCAGCGAAGGTAGAAATCAAGAAATAGCATCAAGTGTTGATGGTTAACAAGACCACTAGTTTCAAGAAAAAGGGCAAGGGAAAGAAAGGGAAACTTCAAAAACAATGGCAAGAAAGTTGCCACTCCCATGAAGAAGCCCAATGCTAGACCCAAGCCTGAAACTGAATGCTTCTACTGCAAAGGAAATGGTCACTTGAAGTGGAACTGCCCTAGATACTTGGTGGATAAGAAGGATGGCAAAGTGAACAAATGTATATTTGATATACATGTTATTGATGTCTACTTTACTAGTGTTAATAGCAACCCCTCGGTATTTCATACTGGTTCAGTTACTAAGAGTAGTAACTCGAAACAGGAGTTGCAAAATAAACAAAGACTAGTTAAGGGCGATGTGACGATGTGTGTTGGAAGTGATTCCAAGGTTGATATGATCACCATCGCACACTCCCTCTACCTTCGAGATTTGTGTTGGACCTAAATAAATGTTATTTGGTGTTTGCGTTGAGCATGAATATGATTGGATCATGTTTATTGCGATATGGTTATTCATTAAAGTCAAAGAATAATTGTTGTTCTATTTAGATGAATAAAACCTTCAATGGACATACACCCAAATGTAAATGCTTTATTGAATCTCGATCATAATGATACACATATTCATAATATTGATGCCAAAAGATGCAAAGTTGATAATGATAGTGCAACATATTTGTGGCACTGCCGTTTAGGTCATATTGGTGTAAAGCACACGAAGAAACTCCATACGGATGGACTTTTGGAATCACTTGATTATGAATCATTTGATACTTGTGAACCATGTCTCATGGGAAAGATGACTAAAACTCCATTCTCCGGAACAATGGAGCGAGCTAATGACTTATTGGAAATAATACATACCGTATGTGGTCCGATGAATGTTGAAGCACGCGGTGGGTATCGTTATTTTCTAACCTTCACAGATGATTTGATTAGGTATGGGTATATCTACTTAATGAAACACAAGTTTCAAACATTTGAAAAGTGTGAAGTGGAGAATCATCGCAACAAGAAAATAAAGTTTCTACGGTCTGATCGCGGAGACGAATATTTGAGTTACGAGTCTGGCCTTCATTTAAAACAATGTGGAATAGTTTCACAACTCACGCCAACTGGAACACCATAGCGTAATGGTGTGTCCAAACGTCGTAACCATACTTTATTAGATATGGTGTGATCTATGATGTATCTTACCGATTTACCACTATCATTTTGGGGTTATGCACTAGAGACTGCTGCATTCATTTTAAATAGGGCACCATCTAAATCCGTTGAGACGACACTGTATGAACTATGGTTTGGCAAGAAACCTAAGATGTAGTTTCTTAAAGTTTGGGGTTGTGATGCTTATGTGAAAAAGCTTCAGCCTGATAATCTCGAACCCAAATCGGAGAAGTACTTCTTCATAGGATACCCAAAAGAAACTGTTGGGTACACCTTCTATCACAGATCCAAAAGCAAGATTTTTGTTGCTAAGAATGGATCCTTTCTAGAGAAGGAGTTTCTCTCGAAAGAAGTGAGTGGGAGGAAAGTAGAACTTGATACGGTAATTGTACCTTCTCTTGAATTGGAAAGTAGCTCATCACAAAAATCAGTTCCAGTGATGCCTACACTAACTAGAGAGGAAGCTAATGATAATGATCATGAAACTTCAGATCAAGTTACTACTGAACCTTGTAGGTCAACCAGAGCACGTTTCGCACTAGACTGGTATGGTAATCATGTTCTGTAAGTCATGTTACTATACCATGACGAACCTACGAACTATGAGGAAGCAATGATGAGCCTCATATTCCAATAAATGTCTTGAGGCCATGAAATCTGAGATAGGATCCATGTATGAGAACAAAGTGTGGACTTTGGTGGACTTGCCCGATGATCAGCAAGCCATTGAGAATAAATGGATCTTCAAGAGGAAGACTAACGTTGATGGTAGTGTTACTATCTACAAAGCTCGACTTGTCACAAAAGGTTTTTCGACAAGTTCAAGGTGTTGACTATGATGAGATTTTCTCACTCATAGTGATGCTTAAGTCTGTCCGAATCATGCTAGAAATTGCCGCATTTTATGAAATCTGGCAAATGGATGTCAAAACTACATTCCTTAATGGGTTTCTTAAAGAAGAATTATATATGATGCAACCGGAAGGTTTTGTCAATCCTAAAGGTGCTAACAAAGTGTGCAAACTCCAGCCATCCATCTATGGACTGGTGCAAGCATCTCGGAGTTGGAATATACACTTTGATGAGGTGATCAAAGCATATGGTTTTATACAGATTTATGGTGAAGCCTGTATTTATAAGAAAGTGAGTGGGAGCTCTGTAGCATTTTTGATATTATATGTGGATGACATATTGCTGATTGGAAATGATATATAATTTCTGGATAGCATAAAAGGATACTTGAATAAGAATTTTTCAATGAAAGACCTCAATGAGGCTACTTAAATATTGGGCATCAAGATCTGTAGGCATAGATCCAGACGCTTAATAGGACTTTCACAAAGTAAATACCTTGGCAAAAAAATTGAAGAAGTTCAAAATAGATCAGTCAAAGAAAGGGTTCTTATCTGTGTTGCAAGGTGTGAAGTTGAGTAAGACTCAAAACCCGACCATGGTAGAAGATAGAGAGAGAATGAAAGTCATTCCCTATGCCTCAGCCATAGGTTTTATAAAGTATGCCATGTTGTATACCAGACCTATTGTATACCTTTCCATGAGTTTGGCAAGGGGGTACAATAGTGATCTAGGAGTAGATCACTGGACACCGGTGAAAAATTATCCTTAGGTACCTAAAGAGGACTAAGGAAATGTTTCTCGGTTATGGAGGTGATAAAGAGTTCGTCATAAAGAGTTACGTTGATGCAAGCTTTGACACCGATCTGGATGACTCTGAGTCTCGATCTGGATAAATATTGAACGTGGGAGCAATTAGCTAGAGTAGCTCCATGCAGAGCATTGTAGACATAGAAATTTGCAAAATACATACGGATCTGAATATGAGAGACCCATTGACTAAACTTCTCCCACAGGCAAAACATGATCACACCTTAGTACTCTTTGGGTGTTAATCACATGGCGATGTGAACTAGATTATTGACTCTAGTAAACCCTTTGGGTGTTGGTCACATGGTGATGTGAACTATGGGTGTTAATCACATGATGATGTGAACTATTGGTGTTAAATCACATGGCAATGTGAACTAGACTATTGACTCTAGTGCAAGTGGGAGACTGAAGGAAATATGCCTTAGAGGCAATAATAAAGTTATTATTTTATTTTTCCTTATATCATGATAAATGTTTATTATTCATGCTAGAACTGTATTAAACGGAAACTTGATACATATGTGGATACATAGACAAAACACCGTGTCCCTAGTATGCCTCCACTAGACTAGCTCGTTAATCAATGATGGTTAAGTTTCCTAACCATGGACATGTGTTGTCATTTGATGAACGGGATCACATCATTAGGAGAATTATGTGATGGACAAGACCCATCCATTAGCTTAGCATATTGATCGTTCAATTTTATTGCTATTGCTTTCTTCATGTCATATACATATTCCTTTGACTATGAGATTATGCAACTCCTAGATACCGGAGGAATACCTTGTGTGCTATCAAACGTCACAACGTAACTGGGTGATCATAAATATGCTCTACAGGTATCTCTGAAGGTGTTTGTTGTGTTGGCATAGATCGAGATTAGGATTTGTCACTCCGAGTATCGGAGAGGTATCTCTAGGCCCTCTCAGTAATACACATCATGATAAGCCTTGCAAGCAATGTGACAAATGAGTTAGTTATGGGATGATGCATTACGGAACGAGTAAAGAGACTTTCCGGTAACGAGATTGAACTAGGTATGAAGATATCGACGGTCGAATATCGGGCAAGTAACATACCGATGACAAAGGGAATAACATATGTTGTCATTATGGTACGACCGATAAAGATCTTCGTAGAATATGTGGGAACCAATATGAGCATCCAGGTTCCGTTGCTGGTTATTGACCGGAGATGTGTCTCGGTCATGTCTACATAGTTCTCGAACCCATAGGGTCCGCACGCTTAACGTTCGATGACGATTTTGTATTATATGAGTTATGTGATTTGGTGACCGAATGTTATTCGGAGGCCCGGATGAGATCATGTACATGACGAGGAGTCTCGAAATGGTCGAGAGGTAAAAATATTCATATATAGGACGATGATATTCGGACACTGGAAGTGTTCCGGGGGTACCTGGTACATATCGGGTCACGGGAAGGGGTTCCGGGCAACGCCCGACAAAGATTTGGGCCTATTGGGCCAAGAGGGGAAACACTGTAGCCAGCATGGGCTGTTGCGCCCCCCATGTAGGCCGAATAGGAATAGGAAGGAAAGGGGGAGAGAGAAAGTAAGGGGAAGGATTCGCCCCCCCCCCTTCCTTCTCTCCCCCCTCTTCTTTCCTTCTCCCTCCGGAAAACAAGGAAAGGGGGTCGAATTGGGGTGGGAGCCCAAATAGGACTTGGCCTACTTGGGTGCCCCCTGGCTGCCTC
>NC_041388.1:618483976-618544354 GCF_002162155.2 Triticum dicoccoides | reverse complement strand
CCCCTCCAACCTATATATATGTGGGGAGGGGGCACCTAGAGGACGCACAAACATCTGTTAGCCGTGTGCGGTGCCCCCTCCCCAGTTTACACCTCCAGTCATATTCACGTAGTGCTTGGGCGAAGCCCTGCGTGGATCACTTCACCATCACCGTCACCACGCCGTCATGCTGACGGAACTCTCCCTTGACACTTGGCTGGATAAAGATTTCGAGGGACGTCATCGAGCTAAACGTGTGCAGAACTCGGAGGTGACGCACATTCGATGCTTGATCGGTCGGAACGTGAAGAAGTTCGACTACATCAACCGCGTTGTCAAATGCTTCCGCTTTCGGTCTACGAGGGTAAATGGACACACTCTCCCCCTCTAGTTGCTATGCATCTCCTAGATAGATCTTGAGTGAGCGTAGGAATTTTTTTGAAATTGCATGCTACGTTTCCCAACACTATATATATGAGGGCCCAGCCAAAAAAACACTATATATATGAGGGGGAGGTGCCTAGAACACACAACAACATCTGTTAGCCGTGTGCGGCGCCACCCTCCACATAATACAACTCCGGTCATATCTTTGTAGTCCTTAGGCGAAGCCCTGCGCGGATCACTTCACCATCACCGTCACCACGCCAGCGTGCTTACGAAACTCTCCCTCGACACTTTGCTGGATCAAGAGTTTGAGGGACATCATCGAGCTGAATGTGTGCAGAACTCGGAGGTGCCGTACGTTCGGTGCTTGATCGGTCAGAACGAGAAGAAGTTCAACAACATCAACCAGGTTGTCAAACGCTTCTGCTTTTGGTCTACGAGGATATGTGGACACACTCTCCCCCTCCCGTTGCTATGCATCTCCTAGATAGATCTTGCATGAGCATAGGAATTTTTTTTGAAATTGCATGCTACGTTTCCCAACAGTGGCATCCGAGCCAGGTCTATGCGTAGATGATATGCACGAGTAGAACACAAAGAGTTGTGGGTGGTGATCGTCATACTGATTACCACCAAAGTCTTATTTTGATTCGGCGGTATTGTTGGATGAAGCAGCCCGGACCAACCTTACATGGCCACGTTCATGAGACCGGTTCCACCGACAGACATGCAACTAGTTTTGCATAAAGGTGGCTGGCGGATGTCTGTTTCTCCAACTGTAGTTGAATCGAATTTGACTGCGGTCGGTCCTTGTTGAAGGTTAAAACAACAAACTTGATAAATCACTATTGTGGTTTTCATGCATAGGTAAGAACGGTTCTTGCTAGAAGTTTGTAGCAGCCACGTAAAACTTGCAACAACAAGGTAGAGGACTTCTAACTTGTTTTTGCTGGGCATGTTGTGATGTGATATGGTCAAGACATGATGTGATATACGTTATTGTATGAGATGATCATGTTTTGTAAAAGTTACTGGCAACCGGCAGGAGCCTTATGGTTGTTTCTTTATTGTATGAAATGCAAACGCCATGTACTTGCTTTACTTTATCACTATGCGTTAGTGATAGTTGTAGAAGCAATAGTTCGCGAGACGACCACAACGCTACGACGGAGATCAAGGTGTCAAGCCGGTGATGATGGAAATCATGATGGTGCTTTGGAGATGGAGATCAAAGGCACAAGATGATGATGGCCATATCATATCACATATTTTGATTGCATGTGATGTTTATCTTTATGCATCTTATTTTGCTTAGTACAACGGTAGCATTATAAGATGATCCCTCACTAAAATTTCAAGGTATAAGTGTTCTCCCTGAGTATGCACCATTGGGACAATTCGTCGTGCCGAGACACCACGTGATGATCGGGTGTAATATGCTCTACGTTCACATACAACGGGTGCAAGACAGTTTTGCACATGCGGAATACTTGGGTTAAACTTGATGAGCCTAGCATGTACACACATGGCCTCGGAACACTGAAGACCGAAAGGTCAAATATGAATCATATAGTTGACATGATAACATAGAGATGTTCACCACTGAAAACTACTCCATCTCACATGATGATCGGACATGGTTTAGTTGATTTGGATCACATAATCATTTAGATGACTCGAGGGATGTCTATATAAGTGGGATTTCTTAAGTAATATGATTAATTGAACTTAATTTATCATGAACTTAGTCATGATAGTTTTTGCACATAGATGTTGGAGATCAATGGCCCGTGCTACCGTTCCCTTGAATTCTAATGCGTTCCTAGAGAAAGCTAAGTTGAAAGATGATGATAGAAACTACATGGACTAGGTCTGTAACTTGCGGATTATCCTCATTGCTGCACAGAAGAATTTTTTCCTTGATGCACCGCTAGGTGAAAGGCCTGCTGCAGGAGCAGATGCTGATGTTATGAACGTCTGGCAAGCTCGATTTGATGACCACTCGATAGTTCAGTGTGTCATGCTTTACGGCTTAGAATCAGGACTTCAAAGACGTTTTGAACGTCATGGACCATATGAGATGTTCCATGAATTGAAGTTAATATTTCAAGCAAGTGCCTGAGTTGAGAGGTATGAAGTCTCCAACAAGTTCTATAGCTGCAAGATGGAGGAGAATAGTTCAGTCAGTGAACACATACTCAGAATGTCTGGGTATCATAACCACTTGACTCAGCTGAGAGTTAATCTTCCATATGATAGTGTTATTGACAGAGTTCTTCAACCACTACCACGAAGCTACAATGGCTTCGTGATGAACTATAATATGCAAGGGATGGATAAGACAATTCCCGAGCTCTTCGCTATGCTCAAAGCTGTGGAGGTAGAAATCAAGAAGGAGCATCATGTGTTGATGGTTAACAAGACCAATAGTTTCAAAGAAAAAGGCAAGGGAAAGAAGGGGAACTTCAAGAAGAATGGAAAGCAAGTTGCCACTCCTGTGAAGAAGCCCAAGTCTGGACCCAAGCCTAAAACTGAGTGTTTCTACTGCAAAGGGACTGGCCATTAGAAGCGGAACTGTCCCAAGTATTTGGCGGATAAGAATGATGGCAAAGTGCACAAAGGTATATGTGATATACATGTTATTGATGTGTGCCTTACTAATGCTCATAGTAGCACCTGGGTATTTGATACTGGTTTCGTTGCTCATATTTGTAACTCGAAACGGGGGCTACGGATTAAACAAAGATTGGCTCAGGACGAGGTGACGATGTGTGTCGGGAATGGTTCCAAGGTCGATGTGATCGCCATTGGCACGCTACCTCTACATCTACCTTCGGGATTAGTTTTAGACCTAAATAATTGTTATTTGGTGCCAGCGTTGAGCATGAACATTATATCTGGATCTTGTTTGATGCGAGACGATTATTCATTTGAATCAGAGGATAATGGTTGTTCTATTTATATGAGTAATATATTTTATGGTTATGCACCCTTGAAGAGTGGTCTATTTTTATTGAATCTCGATCGTGGTGATACACATATTCATAATATTAATGCCAAATGATGCAAAGTTCATAATGATAGTGCAATATATTTGTGGCACTGCCGTTTAGGTCATATTGGTGTAAATCGCATGCAGAAACTCCATGTGGATGGACTTTTGGAATCACTTGATTATGAATCATTTGATGCTTGTGAACCATGCCTCATGTGCAAGATGACTAAGATTACGTTCTCCGGAACAATGGAGCGAGCAACTGACTTATTGGAAATAATACATACCGATGTATGCGGTCCGGTGAGTGTTGAGGCTCGCGGTGGGTATCGTTATTTTCTGACCTTCACAGATGATTTGAGAAGATATGGGTATATCTACTTGATGAAACACAAGTCTGAAACATTTGAAAAGTTCAAAGAATTTCAGAGTGAAGTGGAGAATCATCGTAACAAGAAAATATAATTTCTACGATCTGATCGCAGAGGCGAATATTTGAGTTACGAGTTTGGCCTTTATTTGAAACAATGTGGAATAGTTTCACAACTCACGCCACCTAGAACACCACAGCGTAATGGTGTGTCCGAATGTCGTAACCATACTTTATTAGATATGGTGCGATCTATGATGTCCCTTACCGACTTACCACTATCATTTTGGGGTTATGCATTAGAGATAGTTGCATTCACTTTAAATAGGGCACCATCTAAATCTGTTGGGACGACACCATATGAACTGTGGTTTGGCAAGAAACATAAGCTATCATTTCTTAAAGTTTGGGGTTGCGATGCTTATGTGAAAAAGCTTCAGCCTGATAAGCTCGAACCCAATTCGGAGAAGTGTGTCTTCATAGGATACCCAAAAGAAACTATTGGGTACACATTCTATCACAAATCCAAAGGCAAGATCTTTGTTGCTAAGGATGGATTCTTTCTAGAGAAGGAGTTTCTCTCGAAAAAAGTGAGTGGGAGGAAAGTAGAACTTGATGAGGTAATTGTACCTTCTCTCGAATTGGAAAGTAGCTCATCACAGAAAACCGTTCCAATGATGCCTACACCAACTAGAGAGGAAGCTAATGATAAATGATCATGAAACTTCGGATCAAGTTACTACCAAACCACGTAGGTCAACCAGAGCACGTTCCGCACCAGAGTGGTACGGCAATCCTGTTCTGGAAGTCATGTTACTAGAGCATGACGAACCTACGAATTATGAAGAAGCGATGATGAGCCCAAATTCCGATAAATGGCTTGAGGCCGTGAAATCTGAGATAGGATCCATGTATGAGTACAAAGTGTGGACTTTGGTCGACTTGCCCGATGATCGGCGAGCCATAGAGAATAAATGGATCTTCAGGAAGAAGACTGACGCTGATGGTAATATTACTGTCTACAAAGCTCGACTTGTCGTGAAAGGTTTTTGACAAGTTCAAGGAGTTGACTATGATGAGACCTTCTCACGATGCTTAAGTCTGTCTGAATCATGTTAGCAATTACCGCATTTTATGATTATGAAATCTTGCAAATGGACGTCAAAACTGCATTCCTTAATGGATTTCTTAAAGAAGAGTTGTATATGATGCAACCAGAAGGTTTTGTCGATCCTAAAGGTGCTAAAAAACTGTGCAAGCTCCAGCGATCCATTAATGGACTATCGCAAGCATCTCGGAGTTAGAATATAAACTTTGATGAGGTAATCAAAGCATATGGTTTTATACAGACTTTCAAAGAAGTCTGTATTTACAAGAAAGTGAGTGGGAGCTCTGTAGTATTTCTAATATTATATGTGGATGACATATTGTTGATTGGAAATGATATAGAATTTCTGGATGGCATAAAAGGATACTTGAATAAAAGTTTCAATGGAAGACCTCGGTGAAGCTGCTTATATATTGGGCATCAAGATCTATAGAGATAGATCAAGACGCTTAATTGGACTTTCACAAAGCACATACCTTGATAAAGTTTTGAAGAAGTTCAAAATGGATCAGTCAAAGAAAGGGTTCTTGCCTATGTTACAAGGTGTGAAGTTGAGTCAGACTCAATGCCCGACCACTGCATATGATAGAGAGAAAATGAAAGTCATTCCCTATGCTTCAGCCATAGGTTGGATCATGCACGCTATGCTGTGTACCAGACCTGATGTGTGCCTTGCTATAAGTTTAGCAGGGAGGTGCCAAAGTAATCTAGGAGTGGATCACTGGAGAGTGGTCAAGAACATCCTGAAGTACCTGATAAGGACAAATGATATGTTTCTAGTTTATGGAGGTGACAAAGAGCTCGTTATGAATGGTTACGTCAATGCTACCTTTGACACCGATCCGGATGACTCTAAGTCACAAACCGGATACATATTTATATTGAATGATGGAGCTGTCAACTGGTGCAGTTCCAAGCAAAGCGTCGTGGCGGGATCTATGTGTGAAGCGGAGTACATAGCTTCTTTGGAAGCAGCGAATGAAGGAGTCTGGATGAAGGATTTCATATCCGATCTAGGTGTAATACCTAGTGCATCTGGTCCAATGAAAATCTTTGGTGACAATACTGGAGCAATTGCCTTGGCAAAGGAATCCAGATTTCACAAAAGAACCAAACACATCAAGAGACGCTTCAACTCCATCCGTGATCAAGTCAATGAGGGAGACATAGAGATTTGCAAAATACATACAGATCTGTTGACTAAGCCTCTTCCACGAGCAAAACATTATCAACACCAAGACTCCATGGGTGTTAGAATCATTAGAATGTAATCTAGTGTTGGGGATCGTTGTAGAAATTAAAATTTTCTATGCATCACCAAGATCAATCTATTGAGAGACTAGCAACGAGAGTGAGGGGAGTGCATCTTCATACCCTTGAAGATCGCGATGCGGAAGCGTTACAAGAATGCGGATGAAGGAGTCGTACTCGCAGCGATTCAGATCGCGGTTGATTCCGATCTAAGCGCCGAACAACGGCGCCTCCGCGTTCAACACACGTACAACCTGGGGACATCTCCTCCTTCTTGATCCAGCAAGGGGGAAGGAGAAGTTGGGGAAGATCTCTGGCAGCACGACGGCGTGGTGGTGGAGCTTGCAGTTCTCCGTCAGGGCTTCGCCAAGCTCAACGGAGGAGGAGGGGTGTTGGAGAGGGGGAGGGCTACGCCTTGGATGTGGTGCTGCTGCCCTCCCTCCACCCCTCTATTTATAGGGCGAAGGGGGAAGGGGGCCGACCCCTCTAGATGAGATCTAAAGGGGGGCGGCCAAGGGGAGGGGGCTTGCCCCCCAAGCCAAGGGGGCGCCCCCTCTAGGCCCCCCCCAAACCCTAGGTGCATGGGCCCTAGGGGGATGGCGCCCAGCCCACTTAGGGGCTGGTTCCCTTCCACATACATCCCATAGGGCCCTCCGGGGCAGGTGGACCCCCGGAACCCCTTCGGTGGTCCCGGTACAATACCGATAAACCCCCGAACACTTCTTGTGACCGTATGATGACTTCCCATATATAAATCTTCACCTCCGGACCATTCCAGAATTCCTCGTGATGTCTGGGATCTCATCCGGGACTCTGCATACTATTTCCCATGACAACTCTAGCGTCACCGAACCTTAAGTGTGTAGACCCTACGGGTTCGGGAATCATGCAGACATGACCGGGACATCTCTCCGGCCAATAACCAATAGCGGGATCTGGATACCCATGTTGGTTCCCACATGTTCCATGATGATCTCATCGGAAGAACCACGATGTCGGGGGTTCAATCAATCCCGTATACATTTCCCTTTGTCTACCGGTATGATACTTGCCCGAGATTCGATTGTCGGTATCCCTATACCTTGTTCAATCTCGTTACCGGAAAGTCTCTTTACTCGCTCCGTAACACATCATCCCGTGATCAACTCCTTGATCACATTGAACTCATTATGATGATGCTTACCGAGTGGGCCCAAAGATACCTCTCCGTCACACGGAGTGACAAATCCCAGTCTTGATTCGTGCCAACTCAACAGACACTTTCGGAGATACCCATAGTGTGCCTTTATAGCCACCCAGTTACGTTGTGACGTTTGGCACACCCAAAGTATTCCTACGGCATCCGGGAGTTGCACAATCTCATGGTCTAAGGAAATGATACTTGACATCAGAAAAGCTTTAGCAGACGAACTACACGATCTTGTGCTATGCTTAGGATTGGGTCTTGTCCATCACATCATTATCCTAATGATGTGATCCCGTTATCAACGACATCCAATGTCCATGGTCAGGAAACCATAACCATCTATTGATCAACGAGCTAGTCAACTAGAGGCTCACTAGGGACATGTTGTGGTCTATGTATTCACACATGTATTACGATTTCCGGATAACACAATTATAGCATGAACAATAGACACTTATTATGAACAAGGAAATATAATAATAACCATTTTATTATTGCCTCTAGGGCATATTTCCAACAGTCTCCCACTTGCACTAGAGACAATAATCTAGTTACATTGTGATGAATCGAACACCCATAGAGTTCTAGTGTTGATCATGTTTTGCTCGTGGAAGAGGTTTAGTCAACGGATCTGCGGCATTCAGGTCCGTATGCACTTTACAAATATCTATGTCTCCATCTTGAACATTTTCACGAATGGAGTTGAAGCGACACTTGATATGCCTGGTCTTCGTGTGAAGCCTGGGCTCCTTGGCCAGGGTGATAGCTCCAGTGTTGTCACAGAAGAGAGCCATCGGGCCCGACGCATTGGGAATAACTCCTAGGTCGGTAATGAACTCCTTCATCCAGATTGCATCATGTGCTGCCTCTGAGGCTGCCATGTACTCCGCTTCAGATGTAGATCCCGCCATGACGCTTTGGTTGCAACTGCACCAGCTGACTGCCCCACCATTCAAAATATACACATATCTGGTTTGTGACTTGGAGTCATCCAGATCTGTGTTGAAGCTAGCATCAACGCACCCTTTACGATGAGCTCTTCATCACCTCCATAAACAAGAAATATGTCCTTAGTCCTTTTCAGGTACTTCAGGATATTCTTGATCGTTGTCCAGTGTTCCTTCCCGGGATTACTTTAGTACCTTCCTACCAAACTTATGGCAAGGTTTACATCAGGTCTGGTACACAGCAAGGCATACATAATAGACCCTATGGCCGAGGCATAGGGGATGACACTCATCTTTTCTCTATCTTCTGTCGTGGTCGGGCATTGAGCCGTGCTCAATCTCACACCTTGCAATACAGGCAAGAACCCCTTCTTGGACTGATCCATATTGAACTTCTTCAATATCTTGTCAAGGTACGTGCTTTGTGAAAGACCAATGAGGCATCTCAATCTATCTTTATTGATCTTGATGCCTAATATGTAAGCAGCTTCTCCAAGGTCTAATACGTCTCCAATGTATCTATAATTTTTGATTGTTCCATGCTATGTTATATTCTGTTTTGGACATTATTGGGCTTTATTATACACTTTTATATTATTTTTGGGACTAACCTACTAACCGGAGGCCTAGCCCAGAATTATTGTTTTTTTGCCTATTTTAGGGTTTCGCAAAAAAAGAATATCAAACGGAGTCCAAATGGAATGAATTCTTCGGGAACGTTATTTTCGGAACGAACAAGATCCGGAGGACTTGGACCCTACGTCAAGACATCAACTAGGAGGCCACGAGGTAGGGGGCGCGCCTACCCCCCAGGTGCGCCCTCCACCCTCGTGGGCCCCCTGTTGCTCCACCGACGTACTCCTTCCTCCTATATATATATATATATCTACGTACCCCCAAACTACCAGATACGGAGGCAAAACCCTAATTCCACCATCGTAACTTTCTGTATCCACGTGATCCCATCTTGGGGCCTGTTCCGGAGCTCTGCCGGAGGGGGCATCGATCACGGAGGGCTTCTACATCAACACTATAGCCCCTCCGATGAAGTGTGAGTAGTTTACCTCAGACCTACGGGTCCATAGTTATTAGCTAGATGGATTCTTCTCTCCTTTTGGATCTCAATACAAAGTTCTCCCCCTCTCTTGTGGAGATCTATTCGATGTAATCTTCTTTTGCGGTGTGTTTGTTGAGACCGATGAATTGTTATGATCAAGTTTATCTATGAACAATATTTGAATCTTCTCTGAATTCTTTTATGTATGATTGGTTATCTTTGCAAGTCTCTTCGAATTATCAGTTTGGTTTGGCCTACTAGATTGATCTTTCTTGCAATGGGAGAAGTGCTTAGCTTTGGGTTCAATCTTGCGGTGTCCTTTCCCGGTGACAGTAAGGGTAGCAAGGCACGTATTGTGATGTTGCCATCGAGGATAACAAGATGGGGTTTCATCATATTGCATGAGTTTATCCCTCTACATCATGTCATCTTGCTAAAGCATTACTCTGTTCTCTTAAACTTAATACTCTAGATGCATGCTGGATAGCGGTCGATGTGTGGAGTAATAGTAGTAGATGCAGGCAGGAGTCGGTCCACTTGTCTCGGACGTGATGCCTATATACATGATCATACCTAGATATTCTCATAAGTATGCTCAATTCTGTCAATTGCTCAATGATAACCCACAAGTGTAGGGGATCGCAACAGCTTTCGAGGGTAGAGTATTCAACCCAAATTTATTGATTCGACACAAGGGGAGCCAAAGAATATTCTCAAGTATTAGCAGCTGAGTTGTCAATTCAACCACACCTGGAAACTTAGTATCTGCAGCAAAGTTTTCAGTAGCAAAGTAATATGATAGTGGTGGTTGCAGCAACAAAAGTAAAGACAGCAAAAGTAATGTTTTTGGTATTTTGTTGTGATTGTAACAGTAGCAGCTGGAAAGTAAATAAGCGAGAACCAGTATATGGAAAACTCGTAGGCACCGGATCAGTGATGGATAATTATGTCGGATGCGGTTCATCACGTAACAGTCATAACATAGGGTGACACAGAACTAGCTCCAATTCATCAATGTAATGTAGGCATGTATTCCGTATATAGTCATATGTGCTTATGGAAAAGAACTTGCATGACATCTTTTGTCCTACCCTCCCGTGGCAGCGGGGTCCTATTGGAAACTAAGGGATATTAAGGCCTCCTTTTAATAGAGAACCGGAACAAAGCATTAGCACATAATGAATACATGAAGTCCTCAAACTATGGTCATCACCGGGAGTGGTCCCGATTATTGTCACTTTGGGGTTGCCGGATCATAACACATAGTAGGTGACTATAGACTTGCAAGATCGGATCAAGAACTCACATATATTCATGAAAAAATAATAGGTTCAGATCTGAAATCATGGCACTCGGGCCCTAGTGACAAGCATTAAGCATAGCAAAGTCATAGCAACATCAATCTCAGAACATAGTGGATACTAGGGATCAAACCCTAACAAAACTAACTCGATTACATGATAAATCTCATCCAACCCATCACCGTCCAGCAAGCCTACGATGGAATTACTCATGCACAGCGGTGAGCATCATGTAATTGGTGATGGAGGATGGTTCATGATGACGACGGCGACGAATCCCCCTCTCCGGAGCCCCGAACGGACTCTAGATCAGCCCTCCCGAGAGGTTTTAGGGCTTGGCGGCGGCTCTGTATCGTAAAATGCGATGATTTCTTCTCCCTGATTTTTTCTCATCGAAACTCAATATATGGAGGTGGAGTTGGAGTCGGAGATGCAACAGGGGGCCCACGAGGTAGGGGGGCGCGCCCTAGGGGGGCGCCCCCCCCACCCTCGTGAGAAGGGTGTGGGCCCCCCGGTCTTCATCTTTGGCGCGGATTTTTTATTGTTTTTTCTAAGATGTTCCGTGGAGTTTCAGGTCATTCCGAGAATATTTGTTTTCTGCACATAAAACAACACCATGGTAATTCTGCTGAAAACAGCGCCAGTCTGGGTTAGTTCCATTCAAATCATACAAGTTAGAGTCCAAAACAAGGGCAATAGTGTTTGGAAAAGTAGATACGACAGAGACGTATCAACTCCCCCAAGCTTAAACCCTTGTGAGGGAGTCCTGGATTAGGGGGTCTCCGGACAGCCGGACTATCTCCATTGGCCGAACTGTTAGACTATGAAGATACAAGATTGAAGACTTCGTCTCGTGTCCAGATGGGACTCTACTTGGCATGGAAGGCAAGCTAGGCAATACAGATATGGATATCTCCTCCTTTGTAACCGACCTTGTGTAACCCTAACCCTCTCCGGTGTCTATATAAACCAAAGGGTTTTAGTCCGTAGGACAACAACCACAACATACAATCATACCATAGGCTAGCTTCTAGGGTTTAGCCTCTCTGTTCTCGTGGTAGATCTACTCTTGTACTACCCATATCATCAAAATCAATCAAGCAGGATGTAGGGTTTTACCTCCATCAAGAGGGCCCGAACCTGGGTAAAACATCGTGTCCCCTGCCTCCTGTTACCATCCGGCCTAGACGCACAATTCGGGACCCCCTACCCGAGATCCGCCGGTTTTGACACCGACATTGGTGCTTTCATTGAGAGTTCCTCTATGTCGTCGCCGTTAGGCTTGATGGCTCCTACTATCATCGATAGCGATGCGGTCTAGGGTGAGACTTTTCTCCCCGGACAAATCTTCGTATTCGGCGGCTTTGCACTGCGGGCTAATTCGCTTGGCCATTTGGAGCAGATTGAAAGCTACGCCCCTGGCCATCAGGTCAGATTTGGAAGTTTGAACTACACGGCCAACATCCGCGGAGACTTGATTTTCGACGGATTCGAGCCACAGCTGGGCGCGCTGCACTATCGTGATGAGTATGACCTAGCTCTGCCGTCGAACAGTACCCCAGAGGCTGCGCCCGCATCAGCTCCGACCCTTAGCTTCGAGTCAACTGCGGCTGTCGAGGACAGCTGGTTAGACACCGCCTTAGGGGCTGCAATCCCAACGGCGATCGAGCCGAACACCAGCCTAACCCTCTGTGCAGCCCGTGACTCCAAGGTGTCGGACTCTTTTCCGGACTCCGAACCATCCGCGCCCCTGCCAATCATGGAATTCACCGCCGCGGATATCTTTCAGCACTCGCCCTTCGGCGACATTCTGAATTCACTAAGGTCTCTCTCTTTGTCAGGAGAGCCCTGGCCGGATTATGGCCAACATGATTGGGATGCGGACGACGAAGAAATTCGACGCCCACCCACCACCCACTTCGTAGCCACCGTCGATGATTTAACCGACATGCTCGACTTCGACTCCGAAGACATCGACGGTATGGACGACGATGTAGGAGATGAACATGAACCAGCACCTATAGGGCACTGGAAAGCCACCTCGTCATATGACATATACATGGTGGATACACCCAAAGAAGGCAATGGCGACGGGATAGCGGAGGATGACCCCTCTAAGAAGCAACCCAAACGCCGACGTCAGCGGCGCCGCTCTAAGTCCCGCCAAAGCAAAAGTGGTGATACCGCTACAGGAGATAATAACACTCCAGATAGTGCCGAAGACAATAACAAACCCCTCCAGCAAGATTTAGAGCAGGAGGGTGGAGGAGCCAGCTCTCCAGAGAGAGCAGCAGACGGAGAGGAGGATGAAAATCACATGCCCCCCTCCGAAGACGAGGCAAGCCTCGGTGACGATGAATTTGCCGTACCAGAGGATCCCGTCGAACAAGAGCGCTTCAAGCGCCGGCTCATGGCCACGGCAAATAGCCTGAAGAAAAAGCAGCAACAGCTTCAAGCTGATCAAGATCTACTAGCTGGCAGATGGACTGAAGTCCACGCGGCCGAGGAATATAAACTCGAGCGCCCCTCCAAGAGTTACCCAAGGCATAGGTTACTACCCCGACTAGAGGAAGAAGAGTATGATACGGCTGATCGGCCACCTCGTGGCCGTGATAGAGAGGCATTCCAGCCAAAAGCTCAGCCTCCTCCTCAACGCCATTCAAATAAAAAGGCATGGGGAGATACGCTAGACCTGCGAGACATATTGGAGGACAAGGCAAAGTATACAAGATCAATCTACGGATCACGAGGGCGCACCACTCTGCGACACGACAAACGTCACGCCGGATACAGTAAAAGCAAATCCGGCCGGGCCGAACACAGCGGGCAAGACCCATTCGAGCTGCGTCGCGATATAGCCCAATACAGAGGCGCCGCACACCCCTTATGCTTCACAGACAAAGTAATGGAACATCAATTCCCAGAAGGTTTCAAACCTGTAAATATTGAATAATACGACGGCACAACAGATCCCGCAGTATGGATTGAGGATTTCCTCCTCCACATCCACATGGCCCGCGGCAATGACTTACACGCCATCAAATACCTCCCACTAAAGCTCAAAGGACCAGCGCGGCATTGGCTTAACAGCTTGCCAGCGGACTCCATTAGCTGTTGGGAAGATCTGGAAGCCGCATTCCTCAACAACTTTCAGGGCACTTATGTGCGACCACCAGACGCCGATGATTTGAGCCACATAATTCAGCAGCCAGAAGAGTCGGCCAGGCAATTCTGGACTCGGTTCCTTACAAAGAAAAATCAAATCGTTGACTTTCTGGATGCGTAGGCCTTAGCGGCTTTCAAGCACAACATCTAAGACGAGTGGCTAGCCCGGCACCTTGGTCAGGAAAAGCCGAAATCTATGGCAGCTCTCACGATGCTCATGACCCGCTTTTGTGCGGGAGAAGACAGCTGGTTGGCTCGCAGTAATAACATATCAAAGAACCATGGTACCTCAGATACCAAGGACGGCAATAGCAGGTCACGTCGCAACAAGCATAAGCGCCGCATTAATAGCGAAAATACTGAGGATACAGCAGTCAATGCCGGATTCAAAGGCTCTAAACCCGGTCAGCGGAAAAAGCCATTCAAACAAAGTACGCCGGGTCCATCCAGCTTGGACCGTATACTCGATCACTCGTGTCAAATACACGGCACCCCAGACAAGCCAGCCAATCACACCAACAGGGATTGTTGGGTGTTCAAGCAGGCTGGCAAGTTAATTGCCGAAAACAAGGACAAGGTGCCGCATAGCAATGACGAGGAGGAGCCCCGGCAGCCGCACACTGGAGGACAGAAGAGGTTTCCCCTGCAAGTGCGGACGGTGAACATGATATACGCAACCCACATCCCCAAGAGGGAGCGGAAGCGTGCGCTCAGGGACGTATATGCGTTGGAGCCAGTCGCCCCAAAGTTCAACCCTTGGTCCTCCTGTCTGATCACCTTCAATCGCAGGGACCACCCCACTAGTATCCGTCATGGCGGATTCGCCGCACTAGTCCTAGACCCAATCATCGACGAATTTCACTTCACTCGAGTCCTTATGGATGGCGGCGGCAGCCTGAACCTGCTTTATCAGGACACAGTGCGCAAAACGGGTATAGACCCCTCAAGGATCAAACCCACAAAAACGACCTTTAAGGGCGTCATTCCAGGTGTAGAGGCCCATTGCACAGGCTCAATTACACTGGAAGTGGTCTTCGGATCCCCGGATAACTTCCGAAGCGAAGAGTTAATCTTCGATATAGTCCCGTTCCGCAGTGGTTATCACGCGCTGCTCGGGCGAACCGCATTTGCTAGATTCAATGCGGTACCGCATTATGCATACCTCAAGCTCAAGATGCCAGGACCTCGCGGAGTTATTACAGTCAATGGAAACACAGAGCGCCCTCTCCGAACAGAGAAGCACACCGCAGCCCTCGCAGCAGAAACGCAAAGCAGCCTCTCAAGGCAATCAACCAGTTCGGCGCTTCACAGCCCGGACACCTTCAAGCGCGCTCGGGGCAATCGGCAAATAGACCGCCTGGCGCGATCTGAGCTCGCGTAGCAATACGGCGGCCACCCCAATCCCAGCCCAGTGGTGAAACTCGTGCCGCGCGTACATAATTACGCATTAAAAATACCATGGGCACAGGTGGGGAGGAGGGCACAACTGCGGCACGCCCCAAGACGCGGCCTAAACCGCACTAGGGGCTTCCCGTTCGGTTATTTTTCTTTTTCTTTCAAGACCTTAATCTCTGGAAACACTGTCCGGCAGCACTATTACCGAACACATGATGCAGCAACCAAGGAGACAGATAGCTACGTTATACCATGGAATTCCTAGGTTGATTACAGTAACGAGTGAAATATTCAATTTAATATCATTCCTCAGCTTGCCCTTGGAAGGGACATAGTCCTACTCTTTGCTTATCGCACTATCTGTATCACTCTTTTTTAACGCAATTTTTTAATAAACAATGCATGACATTACGATTATTATTGCATTCTTGTTATATATATATATATATATATATATATATATATATATATATATATATATGTTTTTATAAATGACGCCTTGCAACCGTACACTATGGTATGGCCAATACACCAGGGGCTTACGTACCCCACAATGCGGTGTGAAAAGTCTAAACACTTTCACAAGTGCGGCACCCCGAACTTATAGCATTATATGCATCGGCTCTGAATCATGTCTTTGGTCAAATGTTGGGTTTGCCCGGCTCCTATGTTTTGGTACCTTACGTTCCGCTCTATCGGCTAAGGTAGCGCTAGGAGAACTACTGCGATTGTGCCCCGGTTCTGCTGGGTTCAGCACCTCAGTAGAGAAAGCTAAAACTGACTGTCATGATAAGGCGAGAGACTAGTCGCTGTTCGGCGAGGTTTTCAAGTCCCTAAAGACTTATGCCGCTTAGAGCGAGGGGCCGGCCCTGTCCGGCTTAAAGGCGTGTATCGCGCCCCGAATTCGGCCTTCCGAATACCAGGGGCTTCGCCGAAATTTAAAATTATAGAATTCTATGGCTAAGTGAGAGTGATAAAGCATTATTAGTCCGGTTGCCTTGTTCGCTGTGCTGAGCACCTCCCTCGAAGGACCCAAACATGGGAACAAGAGTGCTCAGGTTTATCCCGAACACCCCAGCACTCGTGGCATGGGGACAGAAGCCGAGGACTAGCCATCTCTCAGATTGGATAAACAGCCAAACAGAAGGTAATATTTTAAATTCCAACAAGCGTTGCATAACGCATATGAAACAAGTTTTCATACATACAGGATAAAACGAGCAAGTCTCATTCAAATATTACATCTTTTGAACACTCGTCTGCGATGAGACGGGCACCCGACAGAACACCATCGTAGTACATCTCGGGGTGGCGGTGCTCCTTGCCCTCCGGCGGCCCCTCCTTGATCAGCTTCACGGCGTCTAGCTTGACCCACTGCAATTTCACACGGGCGAAAGCCCGGCGTGCACCTTCAATGTAGATAGATCGCTTGACGACCTCCAGCCGCGGGCAGGCATCCACAAGCCGCCTCACCAGGCCGAAGAAGCTGTTCGGAAGGGCGTCGCCAGGCCAGAGCCGGACTATAAAGCTCTTCATGGCCTGATCGGCCGCCTTATGTAGCTCGACCATCTGCTTCAGCTGGTCGCTCATTGGCACCGGATGTTCGGCCTCAGCATACTGAGACCAGAACAGCTTCTCCATCGAGCTTCTGTCCTCGGCCTGGTAAAATTGTGCGGCAACGAACACACTGCGGGGCAAATCTGCGAATGCTCCTGAAGAGCTCCGGATCTGGGTAAGTAATCGGTAATTTACTTTTACATGCTTGCTTTGCATATAGAAAGCCTTACCCGCCGCTATCTTCTTCATCGCGTCGATCTCTTGGAGGGCCTTTTGGGCTTCAGCCTTGGCACTTTTTACACTCTCGAGGGCCGCGGCAAGCTCAGACTCCCGCGTCTTGGAGTCAAGCTCCAACGCCTCGTGCTTTGCCACAAGAGCATGGAGCTCTTGCCGCACCTCGCCCACCCGAGCCTTGTGCTTCTCTCGCTCGGTGCGCTCCTTGGCCGCTTTATCTTCGGCCTTGGTTAGCGCTTGCTTCAGGGTCGCCACCTCGGTCGTGGCCCCTGGCAAACATACGATGATCATGTCATTTTGCAATCGCGTCCTCTTTTATATATACATAAGACAGGGTATTACTTACCCTTGTTCTCCTCGAGCTGCCTCTTGGCAAGGCCGAGCTCTTTCCTGGACCCCTCGAGGTCCTGCTTCAGTACGGCGACCTCCGCAGTTAGTGCGGCGGACACCAGCAGTGAAGCCTGCATATGCATATTGACACACTTATATTAGACTCCTGCGATATTATTTGGTCCTCTGTTCGGCTTTTCTTTGTGAACACCGAACAAAGCATCAGGGGCTACTGTCTGTGCGGTAATATTTCTACTACATTTTAAATCACTTACCTCGAAGCCTGTTAGAAGGCTGGCACATGCTTCAGTCAATCCGCTCTTGGCGGACTGAACCTTCTGGATCACCGCACTCATGATAGTGCGGTGCTCCTCGTCGACGGAAGCGGTGCGAAGCGCTTCCAGCAGATTGTCCGGCGCCTCTGGATGGACAGAGGTCACCGGCACAGGCGTCTTGCCCCTCTTAGAAGGAGGCCGCCTGCCCGAGCCTAGAACCGCTGGAGGTTCCGGTGCGGTGTTCAGCTGAGGGCCGAACTCGGAGCTCTCAGGGGCCCCGTCCCCTCGGCTCTCGGAGTCCGGAAGGTCGCCTTAAGGCACCTCCGGGACTGTCTCCCCTCGATCCGGTGCCTCTTGAGACAACACCTCGGCGTCATCAGCAGGATGAGGGGAGGTGGCGGTCGGGACTGGATCGCTATCCATGTCCGACAAGCCCAAGGAGTCGTCCGATGATACATCAATACTGGCTCGTGGCGGCCTGCATAATTGCGTTCGGCATTAGGGAAAGCGGTGCGACAAAGGAATCCTATGAGTTACTCTGGTATCCAAATACTTACGATCTCCCTAGGGGCTTGACCCTGGGCAACCACTCGTCTTTGCCTTCGTCGGCGGCGGTGGAACCGTCCGGAAGGAGAGTCCTTCCCTTCTTGGATCCTCCGGCCTCCCTAGTTGGGGCGGCCTTCCTTTTCTTGTCTCCCCCAGTCGGTGGGGGAGCATCTTCTTCTTCTTCTTCCTCGTCTTCGGGGGAAGAGTGCGCCGTAGAGTCATCGGACGGTGAGTCCGACGACGCCTGGCGTCGGGAACTCTTTCGGGTTCCCTTGGCCTTCCTGGTCTTCTCCGGCACAGTATAAGGGGCTGGGGTCAACATCTTCGCCAGAAGAGCATCTGCGGGGCCTTCGGGCAAAGGAGCCGGACAGTCGATCTGTCTGGCCATCTTCTGCCAGTCCTGTCAAAGGTACGGGAGTTTAGATCCCGCATAGAGTCAATCTATATAAAAAATAAGTATCATGTGAAAGGTAAAGCAGCTTACCGCACTGGCTTGGCGCTTCGCGCTGAATCCGCGATCCTCAGTAATAGGGGGGTGTTGGGTAACGTAGTAATTTCAAAAAAATTCCTACGCACACGCAAGATCATGGTGATGCATAGCAACAAGAGGGGAGAGTATGATCTACATACCTTGTAGATCGACAACGGAAGCGTTTGGTTGATGTAGTCGTACGTCTCCACGGTCCGACCGATCAAGCACCGAAACTACGGCACCTCCGAGTTCTAGCACACGTTCAGCTCGATGACGATCCCCGGACTCCGATCCAACAAAGTGTCGGGGAAGAGTTCCGTCAGCACGATGGCGTGGTGACGATCTTGATCTACTACTGCAGCAGGGCTTCGCCTAAACTCCGCTACAATATTACCGAGGACTATGGTGGAAGGGGGCACCGCACACGGCTAAGAATATGATCACGTGGATCAACTTGTGTCTATGGGGTGCCCCTTGCCTCAGTATATAAAGGATGGAGGAGGAGGAGGCCGGCCAAGGCTAGGTGCGGCCAGGATGTGGAGTCCTACTACGACTCCAAGTCCTAGTAGGAGTCCACCAAGAGGGGAGGAGGGGAGAAGGAAGTGGAGGAGAAGGAGAGGTGGCCGGCCCCCTTTTCCCTAGTCCAATTCGGACCAGAGGGGAGGGGGGCGCAGCAGCCCCTTGGCCCTTTCTCCTCTTCCCACTAAAGCCCATCAAGGCCCATTGCTTCTCCCGTAACTACCCAGTACTCCGAAAAATACCCGAATCACTCGGAACCTTTCCGATGTCCGAATATAGTCGTCCAATATATCGATCTTTACGTCTCGACCATTTCGAGACTCCTCGTCATGTCCCCGATCTCATCCGGGACTCCGAACTCCTTCGGTACATCAAAACTCATAAACTCATAATATAACTGTCATCGAAACCTTAAGCGTGCGGACCCTACGGGTTCGAGAACAATGTAGACATGACCGAGACACGTCTCCAATCAATAACCAATAGCGGGACCTAGATGCCCATATTGGCTCCTACATATTCTACGAAGATCTTTATCGGTCAGACCGCATAACAACATACGTTGTTCCCTTTGTCATCGGTATGTTACTTGCCCGAGATTCGATCGTCGGTATCTTAATACCTAGTTCAATCTCGTTACCGGCAAGTCTCTTTACTCGTTCCATAATACATCATCTCACAACTAACTCATTAGTTGCAATGCTTGCAAGGCTTATGTGATGTGCATTACCGAGAGGGCCCAGAGATACCTCTCCGACAATCGGAGTGACAAATCCTAATCTCGAAATACGCCAACCCAACATGTACCTTTGGAGACACCTGTAGAGCTCCTTTATAATCACCCAGTTACGTTGTGACGTTTGGTAGCACACAAAGTGTTCCTCCGGCAAACGGCAGTTGCATAATCTCATAGTCATAGGAACATGTATAAGTCATGATGAAAGAAATAGCAACATACTAAACGATCGGGTGCTAAGCTAATGGAATGGGTCATGTCAATCACATCATTCTCCTAATGATGTGATCATGTTAATCAAATAACAACTCTTTTGTTTATGGTTAGGAAACATAACCATCTTCGATTAACGAGCTAGTCAAGTAGAGGCATACTAGTGACACTCTGTTTGTCTATGTATTCACACATGTATTATGTTTCCGGTTAATACAATTCTAGCATGAATAATAAACATTTATCATGATATAAGGAAATAAATAATAACTTCATTATTGCCTCTAGGGCATATTTCCTTTAGGGGGACCTCAGCACTTTTGAACAGCACCCTCCAGGCGTCTTCATGAGTCATGTCGAAGAGCCTGTTTAGAGTTCGGTGCTGCGCCGGATCGAACTCCCACAAGTTGAACTCCCGTTGTTGGCATGGGAGTATCCGGCGGATGAGCATAACTTGGACTATGTTGACAAGCTTGAGCTTCTTGTTCACCATGTTTTGAATACATGTTTGGAGTCCGGTCAGCTCTTTCGAACTACCCCAGGATAGGCCCTTCTCTTTCCAGGAGGTGAGCCACGTGGGGATGCCAGATCGGAACTCGGGGGTCGCTGCCCATGCAGGGTCGTGCGGCTCGGTGATGTAGAACCACCCCGATTGCCACCCCTTTATGGTTTCCACAAAGGAGCCCTCGAGCCATGTTACGTTGGGCATCTTGCCCACCATGGCGCCTCCGCACTCCGCCTGGCGGCCGCCCACCACCTTCGGCTTGACATTGTCTTCAGCCATAAGCCGAAGTGGGGCTTGATGCGGAGGAAGGCCTCGCACCTGACGATAAACGCCGAGATGTTGAGGATGAAGTTCGGGGCCAGATCATGGAAATCCAGGCCGTCATAAAACATGAGCCCCCGGACGAAGGGATGGAGAGGGAATCCCAGTCCGCAGAGGAAATGGGTGAGGAATACTACCCTCTCATGGGGCCTGGGGGTGGGGATGAGTTGCCCCTCATCTGGGAGCCGGTGCACGATGTCGTCGGGCAGGTATCCGGCTCTCCTCTGTTTCTTGATGTCTCCCTCTGTGACGGAGGAGACCATCCACCTGCCTCCCGCTCCGGACATGGTTGGAGAAGGTTGAAGTGGGAAGTGTGGACCTGGGCGCTAGACCTCGAGTGTGCGAAAATGGATGAGTAAGGGAGGAAGAAGGCGTGGATAGAAAGGTGAATCATTATCCCTTTATATGGGCAGACAAAACTAAGCGTCCCCACTTGCCTGGTAAATCTCGCATATCCCCCAAGCGCCGCAATTAATGGCGCGGTTGGGTTACCCATGCCCGTATTGATGAGAATCCCGTAATAAGGGGACACGGTCTCTGCTCTAACAAGACATGTCGAAAAACTGCCTCGCGTTATGTGCGGGGCTGGTTAAAAGAAACGGTTCGAATAATCACCGGGCCATGATGTAACATCATGCTGCCAAAACAAGCCAGCAAATTAGATCTGCAAAAATATTATTCTCTCTACGGTGGAATGTGGAACTTATTTTGCAGGGTCGGACACTATCCTCGTATTCAAATTCTTCTATGATGTATTCGGAGAAGGAACCCGCCTTGCAATGCCGAAGACAATACTGCGCGCCGGACTCATCGTCATTGAAGCCTGGTTCAGGGGCTACTGAGGGAGTCCTGGATTAGGGGGTCTCCGGACAGCCGGACTATCTCCATTGGCCGGACTGTTAGACTATGAAGATACAAGATTGAAGTCTTCGTCTCGTGTCCGGATGGGACTCTACTTGGCGTGGAAGGCAAGCTAGGCAATACGGATATGGATATCTCCTCCTTTGTAACCGACCTTGTGTAACCCAAACCCTCTCCGGTGTCTATATAAACCGAAGGGTTTTAGTCCGTAGGACAACAACCACAACATACAATCATACCATAGGCTAGCTTCTAGGGTTTAGCCTCTCTGATCTCGTGGTAGATCTACTCTTGTACTACCCATATCATAAATATCAATCAAGCAGGACGTAGGGTTTTACCTCCATCAAGAGGGCCCAAACCTGGGCAAAACATCGTGTCCCCTGCCTCCTGTTACCATTCGGCCTAGACGCACAGTTCAGGACCCCCTACCCGAGATCCGCCGATTTTGACACCGACACCTTGCTTGTTGTCAAGCAATTAAGTTGACAAACTGAAAGAAAGAAAAACTTTTACAAACTCTGTTTGCTCTTGTTGTTGTAACTATGTCAAGCCAGCATTCAAGTTTTCAGCATAGATCATAACTAACCACACTTGCAATAATTCTCAGGTCTCATCATTACTCATATCAATAGCATAATCAACTACCAAGTCATAATAATAAATCTTGGATGACAACACTTTCTCAAAACAATCATAATATGATATAACAAGATGGTATCTCGCTAGCCCTTTCTGAGACCGCAAAACATAAATGCAGAGCACCTTTAAAGATCAAGGACTGACTAGACATTGTAATTCATGGTAAAAGAGATCCAATCATAGTCATACCAAATATAAATTAACAGTGATGAATGCAAATGACGGCTGTGCTCTCCAGCTAGTGCTTTTTAATAAGAGGGTGATGACTCAACATAAAGTAAATGGATAGGCCCTTCGCTGAGGGAAGCAGGGATTTGTAGAGGTGCCAGAGCTCGGTTTTGAAATAGAGATAAATTGTATTTTGAGCGGTATACTTTCATTGTCAACGTAAAAACTAAGAGATGGTGATATCTTCCATGCTAAACACAGTATAGGCGGTTCCCAAACAGAATGGTAAAGTTTATACTCCCCCTCCACCAACAAACATCAATCCATGGCTTGCTCGAAACAATGAGTGCCTCCAACATACATCAGGTCCCAGGGGGAGTTTTGTTTGCAATTAATTTTGATTTAATTTTCATAAAGCATTGAACTGGGCATCCCGGTGACCAGCCATTTTCTCGTGAGTGAGGAGCGGAGTCCACTCCTCTTGAGAATAACCCACCTAACACGGAAGATAAGGACAGCCTTTGTTGATACATGAGCTATTCGAGCATACAAAACAGAATGTTTATTTGAAGGTTTAGAGTTTGGCACATACAAATTTACTTGGAACGGCAGGTAGATACCGCATATAGGAAGCTATGGTGGACTCGTCTGGAATAACTTTGGGGTTTAAGGGATTGGATGCACAAGCAGTATTCTCGCTTAGTACAAGTGAAGGCTAGCCAAAGACTGGGAAGCGACCAACTAGAGAGCGACAACAGCCATGTACATGCATTAAAATTAATAAACATTGGATGCAAGCATGCGTAGGATATAATCCACCATGAACATAAATATCGTGAAGGCTATGTTGATTTTGTTTCAACTACATGCGTGAACATGTGCCAAGTCAAGTCACTTAAATCATTCCAAGGAGGATACCACCCCATCATACCACATCATAATCATCTCAATAGCATGTTGGCATACAAGGTAAATCATTATAACTCATAGTTAATCAAGCATGGCACAAGCAACTATGATCTCTAATTGTCATTGCAAACATGTTTATTCATAATAAGCTGAATCAAGAACGACGGGATCATCATATTTACAAAAACAAAAGAGGTCGAGTTCATACCAGCTTTTCTCATCTCAGTCAGTCCATCATATATCATCATAATTGCCTTTCACTTGCATGACCGAACGGTGTGAATAATAATAACAGTGCACGTGCATTGGACTAAGCTGGAATCTGCGAGCATTCAATAAACAGGAGAAGACAAGGCAATATGGGCTCTTGGTTAAATCAACAATAATGCATATAAGAGCCACTTCAACAATTTAATTATGGTCTTCTCCTACTGACCCCCAAAGAAAAGAAAAGAAATAAAACTATTTACACGGGAAAGCTCCCAACAAGCAAAAGAAGAACGGGAATAATAGGTTCAGATCTGAAATCATGGCACTCGGGCCCTAGTGACAAGCATTAAGCATAGCAAAGTCATAGCAACATCAATCTCAGGACATAGTGGATACTAGGGATCAAACCCTAACAAAACTAAGTTAATTACATGATAGATCCCATCCATCCCGTCACCGTCCAGCAAGCCTACGATGGAATTACTCACGCACGGCGGTCAGCATCATGAAATTGGTGATGGAGGATGGTAGATGATGACAACGGCGACGAATCCCCCTCTCTGGTGCCCCGAACGGACTCCAGATCATCCCTCCCGAGAGGTTTTAGGGCTTGGCGGCGGCTCCGTATCGTAAAACGCGATGATTTCTTCTCCCTGATTTTTTTTCTCATCGAAACTCAATATATGGAGGTGGAGTTGGAGTCGAGTGTGGGCCCCTCGGTGTTCATCTTTGGCGAGGATTTTTTATTGTTTTTTCTAAGATGTTCCGTGGAGTTTCAGGTCATTCCGAGAATATTTGTTTTCTGCACATAAAACAACACCATGATAATTCTGCTGAAAACAGCGTCAGACCGGGTTAGTTCCATTCAGATCATACAAGTTAGAGTCCAAAACAAGGGCAAAAGTGTTTGGAAAAGTAGATACGATGGAGACGTATCACTCAACAGTAATTTGTCTACCCACCGTGAATACTTATGCTCTCGAGAGAAGCCACTAGTGAAACCTATGGCCCCCGGGTCTATCTTCTATCATATTAATCTTCCAATACTTATTTATTTCCTTTTCCTTTTATTTTACTTTGCATCTTTATCATAAAAATACCAAAAATAGTATCTTATCATATCTATCATATCTCACTCTCATAAGTGACCGTGTAGGGATTGACAACCCCTTACCGCGTTGGTTGCAAGGATTTATTTGTTTGTGTAGGAGCGAGGGACTCGTGCGTGGCCTCCTACTGGATTGATACCTTGGTTCTCAAAAACTGAGGGAAATACTTGCGCTACTTTGTTGCATCACCCTTTCCTCTTCAAGGGAAAACCAACGCGAGTGCTCAAGAGGTAGCAAGAAGGATTCCTGGTGCCGTTGCCGGGCAGGTCTACGCAAAAGTCAACATACCAAGTACCCATCACAAAACCCTTATCTCCCGCATTACATTATTTTCCATTTGCCTCTCGTTTTCCTCTCCCCCACTTCACCCTTACCGTTTTATTCGCCCTCTCTCTCTATCCTCCCTATCTTTCTCTATTTGCCTCTTTTCGCCCGTTTCTTGTTTGCTTGTGTGTCGGATTGCTTGCTTGTCGTTATGGCTAGTCCCCTATATGTTCCTTTGTCCCCTGAGTTTGAAGTTCTTCACTTTAAACAAAGACAAGGAGAAAATTTAAAAGATGCTTGGTATAGGATGATGGAATCTTATCGTAATTGCACTTTAGAGGTGAATTTTAGAATCCTGCTTCGTAGTTTTTATGTTGGACTAAATATGTCCCATAGACAACTCTTGGATTGTGTTGCCAAAGGAATTTTTATTGAAATTGATCCCAGTGTTGGGCTTGAAATCATAGAGGGTGTAGTGGGAACACTACCTCAATAAAATGGGCCACAACATACCCAGGAAGAGACACAAGTTTTTGAAAAAAAATTGCGAAGTAACTAAGAATTTACAAAAGTCTCTTGAACCTCTTAAGAATGTTAGCGGAAATATTCACCGCATGAATATGTTGATTACCCTTTGCAACAAGCGGTTGGATTCTTTAGATCTAAAATTTTCCGAGGGAAACGTAAAGAACCTCCCGGATTAGATATTGATTCCCCTAAAAAAATTGAAAACCAAAGATGGCAATACCTAGATCTATCCTTGCTTTTATGCCTAGCTAGGGGCGTTAAACGATAGCGCTTGTTGGGAGGCAACCCAATTTTATTTTTATTCCTTGCTTTTTGCTCCTGTTTAGTAATAAATAATTTATCTAGCCTCTGTTTTGGTTGTGTTTTTTGTGTTTAATTAGTGTTTGTGCCAAGTAGAACCGTTGGTAAGACTTGGGGAAAGCCTTTTTAATCTTGCTGTAAAAAACAGAAACTTTAGCGCTCCCGAGAATTGCTGCCATTTTTATTTGGAAGGTGCTATTGAGTTAATTCTTTTTCAGATGATTAATAGATAAATTCATCACGTCCAGCAATTTATTTTAAAATTTTTGGGGTTCCAGATATTGCGTTAGTTACAGATTACTACAGATTGTTCGGTTTTTGACAGATTCTGTTTTTCGTGTGTTGTTTGCTTATTTTGATGAATCTATGTCTAGTAAAATAGTTTATAAACCATAGAGAAGTTGGAATACAGTAGGTTTAAGACCAATATAAATAAATAATGAGTTCATTACAGTACCTTGAAGTGGTGTTTTGTTTTCTTTCGCTAACGGAGCTCACGAGATTTTCTACTTTAAGTTTTGTGTTGTGAAGTTTTCAAGTTTTGGGTGAAAGATTTGATGGATTATGGAACAAGGAGTGGCACGAGCCTAAGCTTGGGGATGCCCATGGCACCCCAAGATAATCTAAGGACACCTAAAAGCCAAAGCTTGGGGATGCCCCGGAAGGCATCCCCTCTTTCGTCTACTTCCATCGGTAACTTTACTTGGAGCTATATTTTTATTCGCCACATGATATGTGTTCTGCTTGGAGCATCTTGTATGATTTGAGTCTTTGATTTTTAGTTTACCACAATCATCCTTGTTGTACACACCTTTTGAGAGAATGTAAGTGCATCTAGTGCCACCCCTAGTTGGTTTTGGAGTATTGACGACAAACCTGGTTGAGGGACTAATGTGTTTGTGAGAATTGTAGGATAACACAGGTAGTAGTCCCTCATTGATTCGGTTTTCCTACCAGAGATGACCCCTAAAAATGTATGAAGACATTGAAGACAAAGGTGGTATGTGAAGATATTCACATTGACGACTATGACAAGAGAAGGCATTGAGTGAAGACTATGGAGCGCGAAGACTTAGTTGTTTTGTTGTTTCCTTTTATTCTTTGTTGAGTCATAGGAACCACCGTATTGTTAAGTGGGGTCCCAGTGAACAAAGTCAGAGTGACTGAAGTGAAGCTTAACCAAAATCCTATGTCTTCGAGTAAGACAATGAGAGCAAATCTTATCCAGAGCTGGATGAGTCAGCTTTACTTGTAGCCCAAGTAAAGTTGTCGCGTGTGTTTGAAATCTGACCGTTGGAACATGTGTCAGTTCCTTAGTGACCCAGGGTCATTTCAGACAAATTAGGTCGGGTTGCCTAGTGGCTATAAATAGCCCACCCCCTACACCATAAATTGGTTGGCTACTCAGAGTTAGTGCATGGCCTTTGTCGTTTGAGAGCAACCCACCTCGAAGCCTTTGAGAGAAAAATCATTGCGAGGACAAAGCCCTAAACACCCAGAGCCAAAGAGTGTTAGGCATCACTGAAGTCTTCATGTCTGTGTGATCTGAAGACTTGTTACACTTGAGGACTATGAATCCTCCAGCCGGTTAGGCGTCGCGTTCTGAGCATCCAAGAGTCATTGTGGATTGTCGGTGAATGAAGTCTGTGAAGGTTTGGAAGTCTACCTTGAAGACTTACCAGAGTGATTGGGCGAGGATTGGGTGTCCTTAGATCAAGGGGAATAAGCTGAAGATACGGTCTTCTGAGTTAAATCTCAGCCTCCCTAACCAGACATACAGTTGTCACAGTAACTGGAACTGGTCCAACAAATCATCGTCTTCAACGAGCAACTGGTTCTATCCTTCCCATCTCTTTATTTACAGTTGGTTCTTGTGAAGTCATTGCCTGTTTGCATTATCTATTTGTCTTCACTATGTGACTGCTTGTTCTGATTGGCTTCATACTGTCTTCCATCCCGATCCATACTGCCTAGCTGCTATTAGTCTTTGTGCTTTCACTTCATTTGTAACATCCCAAAATTCTAAATTTTGGAATGTTATAATAAATAGATTGATTGATTGTTTGATTGTTGTGTGATTGATTGAGTGAAATTCGAAACCTTTTGAAAGTTAAATGAGAGGGAATAAAAGGACTTTCCCAAACTTTCACCTTTTGCATTTTGATCTCCGTGAATTCAAATTCTTTTCAAATACAAAACCCTCGAGAGAAGATGACACGACTTCTTCCATTTAAATAAATGAAAAGGGTTTTGAAAAGATTTGAATTTCATTTGGAAATATTTTTAAATCAGAAACTTCAAGCAATTCAATGATTTTCATGGGAGAAAATAAAATGACTTCTTCAAATTATATGAAATATGAGTTGGGAGTTTAAAAGGATCAAAATTTAAAGTCCTTTTGGAAATTATTTTCAATTTGGAATTATTTGAGTTTTACTCAAATTATTTTTCTCCAAAAATAAAATATATGGAAAATAGGGTAACATGATTCCCTACATCAGAGAATTGGAGAGAAATTAATTTGAAATCATTTTGGTATTTTTTAAAAAAATGATTTTTGGTGGATTTTATTATACAAGTAGCACTCTTTGAATTATCTGATTTTGTCCGGATTTTATTTGGCATTATAAAAATGTTCATCTTGTAGAAAATCTTTTTCTGAAAATTTTGATATATTATATGCCTATATAATATATATATGTTCTTTTCTGTTTTTATTTGTCTGAGAAAATGTTTTAAAAAAAACTTCTTAGCCAGACCGGGCCAACTGGGCCGAAGCCCAGCCAGCCGGCCCAGCCAGCCGCGCCGCTCGTCTCCGAGCTCGGGACAAAGTCCTGAGCGATCCCGCGCCGCCACCGAGTCCGACCAGGACTCTGTCCAGGCCGCCGCCGCCTTGCCCCCTCCTCCACGCAACGCGCCGCCCCGCCCACCTATATAAGTCGCCACCCCGGCCTCTTCTCCCCTCGCCTCGCATCTCGCGCCTCGTCGCTGCCGGCGAGATCCGCCGCCTCGCACCGCCACTCGCCGCACTGCTTGCGCCGCTGCCTCGCGCCGCCACTCGCCGCACTGCTTGCGCCGCCGCCGCCGCACTCTGCCCGCGCCACCGTCGCACTCCACTCGCGTCACGCCGCCGTTTGCCGCCCGCACCACCGCGCCTCCTCCCCGCACCGCGTAGTTGCCTCGCCGCGCCGCATGCCGCCATCGCCGCAGTTCATCACCGCCGCCACCGGTCTTTTTCTTTGAACCGGTAAAACCGCCCCGTCCGGTTTTTCTTTTAGTTCGGTTTAGTCGGTTTATTACTAGGTTTAATTATATAGCGAACGCTCACTAGTTTAGATTTGTAACGATCAGTTTTCGCTAGGATAGTCTCTGTAGCGAACGTTCGTTCGATAGGTTTTTCTTTTTCTGTTCTAATTTCGGCCAGGGACCTAGATGTAATTATCTTTCTTACAGATTAGTCCTTCTGCTTCAAACGACCACATCTTTTTGCTCGTTAGTCCAAATCCAACGAAACCAACACGCACTTCTTCGTTATGATCTCCTCTATCCAGTAATCGAACTCAAACATGTTTTTCAAATTTTAAATTTTGAATTAGATTAGATTTAGATTCAAACTTCGTTTGATCATAACTTGAGTTTCATAGCTCCGTTTGAGTTGATTCTTTTTGCCAATCGAAGCTCTTGGCCTAAAATTTCTGATAAGGCCAAATTTATATAATTTTGGTACTGTTAGAAATTGTTTTATGTTGCAAGAGTTATTTGCTTGGTTTTGATGTTTTCCGATTCGTCTTCTTCGTTCTTTCTGATCTGTTGAGTGATTGCTTATGTGTGGTTACTATTGCTTCCTTACGATAGATTGACCAGAGTGTGACGAGTAGAACTATCAAGAGTTTTGAGTGCGAATCATCTTCATCAACATTGCAGGCAAGTTCACACTTTGATCATATCCCTTTTCATACCCAGTTTTATGCATTAGTTTCAACCCTCAAACATTACATGAGTAGGATTGATAACATGTGGGTATTGGGAAGTAGTTGATGAGGTAGGAACCTATTGCCCTGCATTCAAACCTTGGGAGTTACTATTACCTGATGCTTATACTGCTATGCTATGCGTAGACGTGGTTTGGGTTTGAGAGTATTCATGACAGATGTGAGATTGTTAATTAATGGTTTACTTAAGGTGGCAACTTTAACACACATCTGGGTGGATTGAGGCACCTGGGTATTCCAGTGATTGCATGTTTAGGCACCTGGGTATTCCAGCGATTGCCTGTTTTTTTATGGACCGCCACCCAGGCTCAAAGGGATCATGAGATTATTCATACTAGAAACTTCCGTGTGCAGCCACAAGCTATTATTGGCTCTAGCATAGTTCATTAAGTTGTGTGAACTCTTACAGTGGTAGACTAGCATATGTAGGGGCTAGTAGGTGGTACGGTCTACCCACCGTAAGGTGCAAACGCTTCTGAAAGACTATGTCTTGGTCATCCGTCTCTCAAACACCATGTAGTGTGAGAAATCCAACGGAGGAGATCGAGTCTTGTGGGGAAAAGTGCACAAACCTCTGCAGAGTGTATAAACTAATCATGGTTAGCCGTGTCCCCGGTTGTGGACATCTTGAGTATCTAGTACTTGGATTATCATGTGAATCTCATCATGTGACTTTAATTAATTTTGTTGGGTTTTAATGATGATACTTAATTGGGATTGAGAGGGTGTCTACACTCTCAATGTTTAACAACCACCATGATAGTTAAATAAAATTTTATTCCTTTGCAGTAGGGAAAAATTGGCTTTTCGCAAAAACTTATAAGCATAGAGCTTTTCCACCAGCCATATATGCATGTAGTGATAGCCATTATTCATCATTTCTCTACAGTGTGAATTTGCCAGTACATTCAATGTACTGACCCTTTCTGGCTGCAACGTCTCATGTTGCAGGAGTCTTACGACGAGTAAGTGATACGTTAGGGTTACGATTTCTACACTCAACTTTGCTGTTGGTGTTGATGGGAATCCAAAACCTTGTTACTTCCGCTATTTTGGATTGAGGTAATAGTTTTTACGTTATTTATACATGTGGTTTACCTGTGTTATAAATCCTCGAGTATTGTGTGTGTCAGCATACCGATCCAGGGATGACACTTAAGCACAGAGACTTGATCCATTCGGGTCGGGTCGATACAAGATGGTATCAGAGCACATGTTGACTGTAGGACGTGGCCCTAGAAACTGGCAAGCTCATATGAAGGATTTTCTCTAAAACTTTACTTTTCAAAAGGATCTTTTACCTCTCTTCTCTTCTGAGCTTATTCAAATATCCCCTTTTAGTGAGACCATACCCCCTTTTCCCTTTTGACCACACGAAGATTCGGCTAATGAGACCACTCTAAGAAGTACAAGATATCGGACAACTAAGACCATTTGGAATGAAGAGGATTTTACCATACATTATGATAATGGAAACTACAACTGTTGAAGACTCCGAAGACTAGGAGAATTTGAAGACTCTGAAGAATTTTCTAGATTTGTATGACCTAGGAAGAATACCCTTATGGAACTTGGCAGACTATGGAAACTGTCAATACCCGAGATCTAGGTGTGTTGGAGAAAGACCGGAACATGGAGCATTAGAACTCAAAGTGTTTGTAAATAAAACCCCAAGCCAGGAGATATCAATTATAGAATGAAAGCTCATGGCAGTAACATGGGCATAGACACGGCTAACCATGGAGTTATCGCCGCTTATGCTATTATCACCGTGCTGAGTTAAGCATGCATTTCTACGGAAGGATTGGCTGGTAGAAGGCTGATGGAGCACCTATCAGCAAGAGAGGAAATTTTAACCTTAGCTGATGTAACACCGGGATCTGGAGTATTACATGAAGGATTTTAAGATGGACCTTTAGGAAGCTATATTTGACAAGGAGCATTTCGTGAAGAACTCAGGATCCAGAAGCTGAAAGTAGCCAAGCTAGAGGAGTAAAACCTTGAGATACATGATATTTGTCAGGAACTGAAGGACAGTAGGACCATGGTTCATGCCAAGGATGTTGAAATCCAGAAGTTTGGAACGCAACTCCAAAAATATTAAAAGGACGTCACGAGAGACTTCGCGTCAATAGAGATGATCTGGCAAAAGAACTTGTGAAAGACAAGCACGATTGGAAGAAGCCATCGGAGACATGAACAAGACTTGAAGAGTTTGGCGATGTTGACTTTTAGAAGACCAAACCCCAGTTATGTCCCTACGTTAGATGTGACGATTGTGAGCTGTCATTTGTTTGATGTTTTTCCGACAGCCACAATAAAATCTGTCTTTTCAAAACTATTTGGTTGTATTGTGTGTATCCCTCTCTATCTCTCTTATCTCACCCCAACCCTTGGACCTAATAGAGGATGAATGGAGATGAGCTTGTACTTTCTGGACCAATGAGTCAGTTGGAGACAGACCGATGGATTCAGAACATGGAGGATCACATGGAGAATAACCCTATAGTTGGACATGATATGACCCAGCATGCTCTTCAGTGTTTTGAAAGAGGAGTTGCTGCTTGGTGGAGGATGTACCAAACCATGAAAGGATGGCAAGGAGTAACCACTTGGAAAGAATTTAAGTTGACTTTACCAAAGTCTCGGTTTGTGTCCCAGAAGTTGAAGCCTTATGGAAAGGATATGAAGAAACCTTATGCATGCAAGATTTGTGGAGAAATAGGACACACCCATAAAGAACACAAGGATGAATGCCCTAATTGTGAAAGTCACCCAGATGAAGAATGCCCAATTAGGCAGATTACATGTTTCTTGTGTGAAGGGACTACCCACTACCCTACACAATGTCACATTTACCCCATGGTACGAAGAGCCATACAGCAGAACAGAAGTAAAGAAAGGAGCCCTTATGGGAATTTTAGAAGAACCCGTGATGAAGGAAGATGTCGGGGACACACCCAAAGAAGAACCAATTAAGCCCTGCACCAAGTCATGCTATTCATGTGGAGAAGAAGGACACATCTTCCAGAATTTTATGAATGGGGATCTAGTAGAATTCCCGACAGAGGAAGTAGAATACGACCCACGGGAAATAGAAGCCCTGATTGGAATGGAAAAGTCCAGGAAGAGAAACCGATTGGAGCCCAGGAGGAATCTGAGTCATATCACTTGTTACAGGTGCAAGGAGTCAGGGCACTACCTCAGCAGTTGCCCAAAGAGGAATACTCAAGACTTGTCAGAAGTAATATGTTTTCGTTGTAATGGAGCAGGGAATTTTGCCAGAGAATGCCCCAAGGAGAAGGAGACTTGTGATAATTAGTTGTGAGAAGTATAGTAGTAGAAGTGAGAACATTTTCTTTTATATCAAGGTGTTGAGTTGAGATTGTAATCAATTGAGAATGAATAAAGTTAGCATCGTTGGTACTGATATGGATTTTATGAGTTGTTACTCTATGAAGAAGAATTTTGGCCATTTTGAGGATATGAGAAATATGGTCTATGGAAGATTTGTGCATTTTAAGGGTGGTAGTACCCTGTAAGAACCCTTGACCCCTGGAAAAGATAAGGATACTCCACTGAGTGGGTTTCGGACAAAATGAATACGAGTTTTGTCTCGATATGTGTGATACGCCAAGAGTATGAGGGATGAAGTTGGAGACCGTCAGTTGTTTGGACCAAATGTGATCAAGGAGTCAGGAGAGAATGTTAAGTTGATTCGAGATAGACTGAAGGAAGCTCAGTCCAGGCAGAAGAGTTATGCAGACTCAAAAACTCAAGGAGGTAGTCTATGCGATTGGAGATAGAGCATGTCTTCGTCCCCTCTGCGAGGAGTTAAACGATTAGGAGTTAAGGGAAAGTTAGCAACGATATTTGTAGGACCATACCGAGTTTTGGAACATACGGGAGAAGTGGCCAACAAGTTGGAGTCACTCGAAGGACTGTCAAGAGTTCATGATGTGTTTTACGTTTCCCAGTTGAAGAAGTGCCATGCATAGATGACCTATATTCCCCTGTAAGGACGCTTGACCCTGGAAAGGATAATGATATTCCACGAAGTAGAGTATGGACTTCATAAGTATAAATTTTATCTCAGTATGCGAGATATTCCACGAGGATGAAGAGATGAATTACTATTGGATATAAAGGAGGTAGAATGTTGGTAATATGGAGGAATTGCAACTCCATGATGAGTCTGAGTAATCATGTCCTAGTTCAGTGCCAATAGAAGGAAGGAAGACAGTACAATTGGATGGAATTAAGAATACTAGGAAGTTGAAAGTTGGAATAATGATTAGATGCCCCGAGGATGAGTTCAAGGTTACAAGTGATGAGATGGGCCATAACCCACAGGCCCTAGGACCTACCAAGAAGCAAGCACATTCTTGCTGAAGGAAAAACCCTAGAAGAGGATATACCTTTGTCGACAGATGATTTTATAGGAGTTTACGCAAAACCTGAGAGTTGTGAAGGAACGATAGATGTTTGTTTGGCTTGCAGAATCAATGGATTTATCCGAACTTGGTTCATCAACAAGAGGAATTCTGTAATGCTTGTGAGGATGACCGAGTGTTAGAATGCGAGATTCGCTAAACCGTATACAGGGTAATGATTTGGGTGCGGGATGGATTGATCACCATACTGACTTACTCTTATTATTCGCCTTGCTATATGGGATGGTAAATCTGAGTGACTTACCTATAGTAGAGAGACGACGGTATTAAACCTTGTTTGAACCTTAGAATGGTATAGCAATTTTCCCTGGTACAAGGTAGCTTTTGCCAACCGTAGGTTATACGGTGAGGTTCAGCCCAGACCCATTTCCTGCAGGAGAAACCATAAATTGTTGACCACCATGAGACATCGATAGTTGTTTAGTAATGGCGCCAGACGCGTCAGCTAAGAAGACCCAGCCACAGAAGAACCTTACCAAAATGAAAGACAAAAGAATTGTGGTAAAGGTTATGCCACTACCGGACGTGCTCAGAGAAAGAATTTCCCCGAGGATCTGAGAAGACCGACACTGTTAACAATATGGATGAAGTATATGAGTTTTGATGGAACCATAACCATGCTTCTAAGGGTGGTAGCACCCCAGACCCCCCCCCCCATGTGATGATCGATGGATTTTGAGGAGACCGCCAAACCCTACCTTTTCTTGCTAGCCTCTCCGAATCTCGAGGACGAGATTCATTTTAAGGGTGGTAGGTTTGTAACATCCCAAAATTCTAAATTTTGGAATGTTATAATAAATAGATAGATTCATTGATTGTTTAATTGTTGTGTGATTGATTGAGTGAAATTCGAGACCTTTTGAAAGTTAAATGAGAGGGAATAAAAGGACTTTCCCAAACTTTCACCTTTTGCATTTTGATCTCCATGAATTCAAATTCTTATCAAATACAAAACCCTCGAGAGAAGATGACATGACTTCTTCCATTTAATTAAATGAAAAGGGTTTTGAAAAGATTTGAATTTCATTTGGAAATATTTTTAAATCATAAACTTCAAGCAACTCAATGATTTTCATGAGAGAAGATAAAATGACTTCTTCAAATTATATGAAATATGAGTTGGGAGTTTAAAAGGATCAAAATTTAAAGTCCTTTTGGAAATTATTTTCAATTTGGAATTATTTGAGTTTTATCCAAATTATTTTTCTCCAAAAATAAAATATATGGAAAATAGGGTAACTTGATTCCCTACATCGCAGAATTGGAGAAAAATTAATTTGAAATCATTTTGGTATTTTTAAAAAAAAATATTTTTGGTGGATTTTATTAGACCAGTAGCACTCTTTGAATTATCTAATTTTGTGTTGATTTTATTAGGCATTATAAAAATGTTCATGCTGTAGAAAATCTTTTTCTGAAAATTTTGATATAGTATATGCCTATATAATATATTTGTTCTTTTTTGTTTTTATTTGTCTGATAAAATGTTTTAAAAAAATCTTCTTAGCCAGACCGGGCCAACTGGGCCGAAGCCCAGCAAGCGGGCCCAGCCCAACCGTGCCGCTCATCATCAAGCTCGGGACAGATTCCCGAGCGATCCCGCGCCGCCGCCTAGTCCGACCAGGACATTGTCCAGGCCGCCGCCGCCTTGCCCCCTCCTCCACGCAACGCGCCGCCCCGCCCACCTATATAAGTCGCCGCCCCGGCCTCCTCTCCCCTCGACTCGCCTCGCCTCGCATCTCGCGCCTCGTCGCCGCCGGCGAGATCTGCCGCCTCGCGCCGCCGCTCGCCGCACTGCTTGCACCGCCGCCGCCGCACTCTGCCCGCGCCACCGTCGCACTCCACTCGTGCTGCGCTGCCGTTTGCCGCCCACACCACCGCGCCTCCTCCCCGCACCGCGTAGTTGCCTCGCCACGCCACATCCCGCCATCGCCGGAGTTCATCGCCGCTGCCGCCAGTCTTTTTCTTTGAACCGGTAAAACCGCCCCGTCCGGTTTTTCTTTTAGTTCGGTTTAGTCAGTTTATTACTCGGTTTAATTATATAGTGAACGCTCACTAGTTTAGATTTGTAACGATCAGTTTTCGCTAGGATAGTCTCTGTAGCGAACGTTCGTTAGATAGGTTTTTCTTTTTCAGTTTTAATTTCGGCCGGGGACCTAGATGTAATATCTTTCTTATAGATTAGTCCTTCTGCTTCAAACGACCACATCTTTTTACTCGTTAGTCCAAATCCAACGAAACCAACGCCCACTTCTTCGTTATGATCTCCTCTATCCATTAATCCAACTCAAATATGTTTTTGAAATTTTAAAATTTGAATTAGATCAGATTTAGATTCAAACTTTGTTTGATCATAACTTGAGTTTCGTAGCTCCGTTTGAGTTGATTCTTTTTGCCAATCGAAGCTCTTGACCTAAACTTTTTGATAAGGCCAAATTTATATAATTTTGGTACTGTTCGAAATTGTTTTATGTTGCAAGAGTTATTTGCTTGGTTTTGATGTTTTCCGAATCGTCTTCTTCGTTCTTTCTGATCTGTTGAGTGATTGCTTATGTGTGGTTACTATTGCTTGCTTACGATAGATTCACCGGAGTGTGGCGAATAGAACTATCAAGAGTTTTGAGTGCGAATCATCTACATCAACATTGCAGGAAAGTTCACACTTTGATCATATCCCTTTTCATACCCGGTTTTTATGCATTAGTTTCAACCCTCAAACATTGCATGAGTAGGATTGATAACATGTGGGTATTGGGAAGTAGTTGATGAGGTAGGAACCTATTGCCCTGCATTCAAACCTTGGGAGTTACTATTACCTGATGCTTATACTGCTATGCTATGCGTAGACGTGGTTTGGGTTTGAGAGTATTCATGACAGATGTGAGATTGTTAATTAATGGTTTACTTAAGGTGGCAACTTTAACACACATCTGGGTGGATTGAGGCACCTGGGTATTCCAGCAATTGCCTGTTTAGGCACCTGGGTATTCCAGTGATTGCCTGTTTTTTATGGACCGCCACCCAGGCTCAAAGGGATCATGAGATTATTCATACTAGAAACTTCCGTGTGCAGCCACAAGCTATTATGGGCTCTAGCATAGTTGATTAAGTCGTGTGAACTCTTACAGTGGTAGACTAGCAAATGTAGGGGGTAGTAGGTGGTACGGTCTACCCATGGTAAGGTGCAAACGCTTCTGAAAGACTATGTCTCGGTCATCCGTCTCTCAAACACCATGTAGTGCGAGAAATCCAACGGAGGAGATCGAGTCTTGTGGGGGAAAGTGTGCAAACCTCTGCAGAGTGTATAAACTAATCATGGTTAGCCGTGTCCCCGGTTATGGACATCGTGAGTATATAGTACTTGGATTATCATGTGAATCTCATCATGTGACTTTATTTAATTTTGTTGGGTTTTAATGATGATACTTAATTGGGATTGAGAGGGTGTCTACACTCTCAATGTTTAACAACCACCATGATAGTTAAGTAAAAATGTATTCCTTTGTAGTAGGGAAAATTTGGCTTTTCGCAAAAAATTATAACCATAGAGCTTTTCCACCAGCCATATATGCATGTAGTGATAGCCATTATTCATCATTTCTCTATAGTGTGAATTTGCCAGTACATTCAATGTACTGACCCTTTGTGGCTGCAACGTCTCATGTTGCAGGAGTCTTACGACGAGTAAGTGATATGTTAGGGTTACGATTTCTACACTCAACTTTGCCATTGGTGTTGATGGGAATCCACAACCTTGTTACTTCCGCTATTTTGGATTGAGGTAATAGTTTTTACGTTATTTATACATGTGGTTTACCTCTGTTATAAATCCTCGAGTACTGTGTGTGTCAGCATACCGATCCAGGGATGACACTTAAGCACAGAGACTTGATCCATTCGGGTACTATGGCTTGTCTAGTGTAGTCTACTCTCCGCTGCATGTTAATAGGTTCATTTCTATCGATTGTCTTTGAAACTCTCATGTTTTGAAGACTTCCATAAAAATTGCCTATTCACCCCCCTCTAGTCGATAACTAGCACTTTCAATTGGTATCAGAGCCAGGTACTCCCTTGTTCTGTGTGATTCGGTTTAACCACCTAGAGTTTTAGCTATGTCGACTGCAGGGATAATCAAAGTCTCCGCTGCGTGCCCTGTCTTTGATGGCACTGATTATCCCAAATGGAAGACTGTGATGAGGAAGCAACTCCTTGCAATGGACAATGAGCTTTGGATGGTCACGAAGATTGGCCTCACCGACTTATGCAAGATGGCGGATGCCGAAGACATTCAGAAGTTCACTCTGCTGGATGTCAAGGCGAAGGACATTATATGCTCCTCTCTTTCTAGAGATGAGTTCAGGCGCATCATGCATCTCTACAATGCAAAGCTTATATGGGATCGGATTTCTGATGTTTATGAAGGTCATCGGACACGTTAGGATCCCTGGTTCCTCAACTTCAAGGAGTCACTTAAAACAATGTCTCCCGAACCCGATCCATCCTCTCCAACCTACTGCTTCATGGCACGTGGTGCCAAGGTAAACTCACATGATGCTTACTTTCAAACATCAAGTGAAGATGACTCTGATTGTAATTCCAAACCCAGCTACAAAACACTTGCTAAAATTGCAAATGAACAACAGAAAGCTATGGAACATATTCAAAAATTGTTAGACAAAAGCGATGACCTGTTGGACGCTGAAATGACTCGATCTCAGTCCTTAATTGAAGACATAAAAAATCTTCATGTTAAGTATGAGGAACTTGAAAGTCATCATGAAACGCTCTCAACAACTCATAAAAAGCTATCCTATGATTATATTCAAAGGAAGCAAAAACTTGAGAAATTGAGAGCGGCTCATGAAGATCTTCAAAAGGAAAACGAGTCACTTCACGCCGAACAGATCAGTCTCGCTCAGGAAGGATTTGAACCACCATGCCTTAAATGCCTTGAGCGTGATAACTCTACTTCTGTTGCTGGATGTTCTACTGCTGCTACTGTTGCAATATCTTCAACTGTTGATGTGGTAACTAACCCCTCTGCTGAGGATGCCACTGCTATTGCTGATGAAAATTCTAGGTTGAAGACATTGCTTGAAACAGGGATGTACAAAAGTCTCAAAGGGCATCAGACACTATGTGATGTCCTCAAAAGGCAGATTCTGAACCGAAACCCTAGGAAAGAGGGTGTTGGGTTCGAAAGGAAAATGAATGCTGACGGCTCTTACTGGAAGCCTGAGTAGTACCCCAAAACCACATGGGTTGCTGCAAAGGGACCTTCAGTGGATCCATCTACCATATCTGGCTTCACTTGTGCTAATCCTATTGTCATTGATGAATCCTTTGATGCAAACTATAAACTGTTTAAGAATCAGAATGGTGAAGTGTTTGCCAGGTATATTGGTACTAACTGTAGGAATGGATCACTTATGAAGAAAGTCTGGGTGCCCAAAAGGTGTCTGGAAAATCTTCCGGTGAATGTCGTCATGACATCACAAGGGAAGAAGACAAACCCCAGACCACAGGCTTCATATGGTCCAAAGGCTTCATACAGACAAAGGACTCACCTGAGTCGCACTAACACAAATGTTTTGCAGGGAAACTATACTCAGGCCTATGAATATGAGTGTGTTTCGTCAAACCGCCATGTTCATAAGACCCAGAACTACTCTCTTATTCTTATGAGTACTATTCTCCACCTGCAAGACTATTTGCTAGGGCTCCAAAGCCAAAGTTCTCAGATGCTGCACTTAGACTCATTGCTTCGAAGCCACCCTTGAAGATGTGGATAATAAAGCTTAACTCTTTTTTGCAGGGAAAGGTCTCCAACCGAAAATCAAATGCGTCTGAAGCTATTGTTGGGGACCTAAAACATCTTGTAGGGCGCAAGATCAAATGCCCAAATGGTCTTATTATGTATTTTGTTCCTGAGTCGCTTGCTATTTGTCCTATCAGTCCTAACCTCGATTTAAGCTTTCATAATCCACTTGCTCGTCAAATGTTTATGCTTCACTATACTCTTTGCGAAGCCTATCCCCCTAAATGCACTGTAGGGTATGACACCAGCTGCTTCAGAATGGATTATTGATAGTGGATGTACTAATCACATGACTGGCGAACGAAGTCTTCTCATGGACTCAACCTTATGTCCATCTGACAAAAGTCACATCACAATTGCTGATACTGGCAAAAGCAAGGTATTGGGTCTAGGTAGAGTTGCAATCTCAAAGGATCAACACATGGATAAAGTGATGCTTGTTGAATCCCTTGGTTTCAACTTAATGTCTGTCTCAATGCTTTGCAATTTCAACATGATTGTGATATCTGGAAAATATCGTTGCCTTGTTCTAATGGAATCTGACAAGTCTCTAGTCTTTGAAGGGTATCGGAAAGATGATTTGTACATGGTAGATTTCTCAGCAGGACTACAGTTTGTCGTATGTCTTCTTGCAAAAGCTTCAGAGTGTTGGCTCTGGCATCGGAGGCTAGGGCATGCTGGCATGAGGAACTTGCATACTCTTGCAAAGAAGAAGCACGTCATAGGCATCGAGGGTGTCAAGTTCAAGACGGATCACTTATGCAGTGCCTGCGAAGCTGGAAAGATGACGAGGGCCAAGCATCCCTCGAAGACAATCATGACAACGACTCAACCCTTTGAACTGCTGCACATGGACCTCTTTGGCCCTACTCACTACTCCACTCTTACTACTGCTACTTGTCTCTATTGCTTCGTAATTGTTGATGATTATTCAAGATATACATGGGTGCATATAATCCTCTACAAGACTGAAGTGCAGGATGTCTTCAGACGCTTTGCCAATCGAGCCATGAACAATATGGTGTCAAGATCAAGCACATCAGAAGCGACAATGGCACTGAATTCAAGAACACCAGCCTCGACACTCATCTCAATACATTGGGCATCACTCATGAGTTCTCAGCTCCATACACGCCGTAGCAGAATGGCATCGTGGAACGCAAGAATAGAACACTCATTGAGATGGCTCGGACGATGCTTGATGAATACAAGACACCAAGAAAGTTCTGGCCTGAAGCTATTGATATTGCATGCCATGTCATCAACCGTGTTTATCTTCACAAGCTTCTGAAGAAAACATATGAACTCCTCACTGGTAAGAAGCCAAATGTCAGTTACTTCAGAGTATTTGGTGCTAGGTGCTGGATCAAGGATCCACATCACACTTCAAAATTTGCACCAAAAGCACATGAAGGTTTTATGCTTGGTTATGGAAAGGATTCACACTCCTACAGAGTCTTCAACCTCTTTCACTATAAAGTGGTTGAAACTGTGGATGTGCGGTTCAATGAGACTAATGGCTCGCAAAGAGAGCACCTGCCAAATGTGCTAGATGAAATTCCACCCAGTGAATCCATCAAGCTTATGGGAATTGGAGAAATCATACCGTCTGAAGTACAACCTGAAGAGGAACTTATTATCTCTGCACCTAATCAACCTCAAGACAATGCTCAGCCTGAAGATAATCCTTCAAACGATGAAAATGATCAGCAAGAGCAAAATCTTCGTCCAGTTCATCCTCGTGTTGCAAATAAAGTACAGATTGAGAAAATAATTGATAGCATCAATGCACCTAGTCCATTCGCTCATTCAAGGGCAACACAACTAGCAAATTTCTATGGGCACTTTGCATTCGTCTCAATATCTGAACCCAAGAAAGTTGATGAAGCCTTCATGGAACCTGAATGGATTCAAGCTATGCAAGAAGAGCTTCAACAGTTTGAGCTGAATAATGTATGGGAACTGGTCAAGCGTCCTGATCCTCGTAAACACAATATCATAGGCACTAAATGGATATATCGCAACAAGCAAGATGAGCATGGTCAAGTTGTCAGAAACAAGGCTCGTCTCGTTGCTCAAGGATACACTCAAATTGAAGGAATTGACTTCGATGAAACATTTGCTCCTGTGGCTAGGCTTGAAGCTATACGCATACTGCTAGCCTATGCAAATCATCATAACATCCTTCTGTATCAAATGGATGTGAAGAGTGCCTTTCTCGATGGCAAGATTGAAGAAGAAGTCTATGTTGCACAACCGCCTAGCTTTCAAGATCCAAAACATCCTGACATGGTTTACAATCTCAACAAGGCACTGTATGGCCTCAAACAAGCCCCTCATGCTTGGTATGACATTATCTTCGGCTGCACTAACCAAAAATACAGTGATGAGTTTGGATACATGATGCAGAGCAATATCAGATGTCCATGATGAGTGAGCTGAAGTTCTTCCTTGGTCTTCAAATACGACAGCAACGCAAAGGCATCTTCATATATCAAGAGAAATACCTCAAAGATTGCCTGAAAAAGTTTGGAATGCAAGACTGCAAGGGTTATACGACGCCAATGCCTACCAAGAGTCATCTGGATTCTGATGCCAATGGTAAAGAGTTCGATCAAAAGGTATACCGCTCCATGATTGGGTCTTTGCTTTATTTATGTGCATCTAGGCCAGATGTCATGCTTAGTGTTTGCATGTGTGCCCGATTCCAAGCGACATCAAAGGAATCGCATCACTTAGTTGTGAAGCGAATTCTTCGATATTTGGCTTACACCCCAACACTAGGATTATGGTATCCAAAGGGCTCAGAGTTTGATCTAGTTGGATTCTCGGATGCTGATTATGCTGGTGACAAGGTGGATCGCAAGTCTACATCAGGCACATGTCACTTTCTGGGACAATCACTTGTGTGTTGGTCTTCAAAGAAGCAGAACTGTGTATCTCTCTCCACTACTGAATCCGAATACATTGTTGCTGGATCTTGTTGCACTCAGCTTCTATGGATGAAGCAAACACTCAAAGACTATGGCATTCATCTGAAGCAAGTACCACTCTACTGCGACAATGAAAGCACCATCAAGATCGCCAACAACCTAGTTCAGCACTCGAAGACAAAGTACATTCAGATCCGTCATCACTTTCTCAGAGATCATGTGATGAAGAAAGACATTGATATCATTCACGTCAACACTGAAGAGCAACTGGCAGATATCTTCACAAAGCCCTTGGATGAGAAAAGGTTTTGCAAGTTGCGGTGTGAGCTAAATATCTTGGAAGCCTCAAATGCCCTGTGATCATACACACATCCTAACACTTGTGCATGTTGATGTCTTAGATGTGCAACACACGAAGTAACGTATATCTTCAACTAATGAAGACTTACACTCTAAGTGTGAATACATTAACGCGGAATTTTAATTCGGAGCGCCAAGATAGTTGTGCGCCGTGTCTGGGTATAATACTTCCTATACGGTGGGTAACGCCACCACCAAACTTTTGTTTGGAGTATTTTCTGTTGGTGTTACTTTTGCAAAGTCTTTGCATTTGGTTTATCTTCAATATTAACACGGTTTCATGTTTATCTTCACTATATTGACTTGGTCTTATTCGGATATATTCATATGATTGTGTTCTGTCCTCTCTAGCATTCACTTATAGCTATGTCTTCTCGTTGAATCTTTTGAACTAAGTGAATGTGATCGAACCCTAACCTTTCTATGCTCCCGTCTCAAATCTATCTATCCAAATCATATGCATTCTATTGAAACTGTTGAATGTCTTTGCTGCATCCCTGTCAGCAGAAGATACAGAGACAATCATTAAAACTGTTTTAAATGCTCAATCCTTTTTGCCTGAAACCCGAAGAAGCGGGAACGACCACTCGACAATCCAGACGTATGTGGGAATGTGGAACAAATTCCGATGTGTTGCATTATCGCCACGTGTCTTTCAGATGTGAACCGCCAGGGGCACCTGCGTAATAACGTTGCGCCGTCCCTGTCCTTATAAATACTCACCACACCCCAGTCATTATCTCTTCTTCCACTTCTCTTCCTCGCACAAACCCTAGCGCCACCGCTAGCCCTCGACGACGCCTGCGACGAAGCGCTTAGCTGTCACGACCTCACCGACGTCGTCATCACGCCGGCCGTGGACATCGTCTTCTCCGTCGTCACCGTAGGTGTCCTCTGTCGCCAAGTTAAGGCACGGAAGATCGAACTGCTTGGCCTCATCTCCTAGTTTGTCTAGCAGTTCCTCGAGTGGTAAATAAAAACTCTTTTTACAGTCTTTTTGATCCGATAGATTCATCCTTTTCAACCACAAGTGGTTTCTGTTACTACAAAGTTGGATCTATCATGTTCTGCATCTCATAGCATGCCTAGTATGTTCACTTATGCTTCACAAAGTAGTTAGATTCCTCACTTGTACTTATTCGTGGATTCGTACAAATCTGGAACCAACTCTTTACATATGAGTGAATGTCTTCGCACTATGAGGTCAATGTCTTCTAAACTGATTTATCTTCAAAATCTTCTAAGAATGCATATGACCTCTTCCTCTTCCCTCGCATCTCTAGTGTTGTCACAGGTACATGTCCGTGGGAGAATCCCTTGGTTCTCATAGTCTGCATTCATTTGCAGAGTTCTTACAGCATCACATAAATTCTCCTGAAGCCAGTTCTTGTCTGACCAGTAGACGGAAGACTTTGACAGTGTTGAAGCCTTTCAGTCTAAACTTCATGGCAACAGAAAAATCAGTCAGGAAGGGCGGCAGACAGCGCCGTGAAAACACTGCTAAGGACCTGCCATCGGATCTCTATGAGTTATACAAGTCAGATCCAGAAGAGACCTATGGAGAACGCAAGAATCGAATCCAATGGATTCGAAGACATTGGGCAGAGGAATGGTTCAAGTACAGATTTATCACCGACGAATATGCTGAAAAGAATGCCATCAAAGGCCCCTGGGGAGATATTATATACAAAGGTCTTCAGCCCAAGTCGAAGTCCGAAGCTATTGCTCAAGGCTTCTACCCCTGCATGATTCGTGGACCTCAGCCTGCTAATGCCGACCCATCCTCTCTGTTATGGTGTCGTGAAGATAATCTATTTAAGCACAACTTCCAGTTTGCCAAAACTTTTGCCAAAGAGAACAAGAAGTCACTAGGGTTGGACTTCAACCCCGGCCCCTCTGCTCCTCGTGCCGACGGCACACGCGATGCTGAACCCAATCTTGTTGGGCCGTTCTACAACTTAGAAGGACTCATCACTCGCATTCAGGTTCAAGGGGCAGTCGTGGATCACTCTGCAGATGACGCTGATTCTGACGAAGCGCCTGCACCACCGAAGCATGTGAAGTAAAAGAAACCAAAGGCTTCAAAGCCCTCCTCTGCACCAAAGGTCTCACCGGCAAAGCCTCTGGCCACTGCACCTCCTGAAACCAGTGTGCAGTCTGAAGATCTCTCTCGCATCTCCAAGTCTGGCAAGTTGAAAAAGCCCATGCAACCAACTGGTCAAGCATTGACCCCTGCTGCTGTTTTGAGAAACGAGAATGATGCCATTGATCTATCTAGCAACGATGATCTTGGTGATGATGCTCTTGAGAAATTGATAAAGAGCAAGCAAGAGGCGGAAATCTTCAATGATCTTTCCCTCTTTGATGTGGAGATTCTGTACAAGTTTATTGATGAATGGTTTGACAGCCCAGATCTCAGTTTTGATGATCTTCAGCTCCCAATTGGCCTCGGTGTCTCCTTCCATGGAGCCATTGCTCCTGAGCTGGCTCTTGCACAAAAGATTGTTGAGCTAAAGCACAAGATTGATTATGAAAAGTCTCAGTTCAAGGAGCACATGGTCAAGCTCAACGTTGAAGACATTCAAAACTTCAAGGTCATGATGCATGAGCTCAAGGAGGCGTTCCACAAGAAACGGGAAGAAGCAAAAGGTTCTTGCGAGCGCATGAAGAATCTTGCTGCCAAATGTGTTCAAGGCTACAATGAAGCTGAAAAGCGCAAGGCCTTGGGGCGACCAGGCATCGACCCCAGAATGGCTGCCAAAAAGAAGAAGAAGCCAGTTGTGGCCCAACCAGAAGCATCAAGGCAGGAAGAACCCCGCATTGTCTTCCCGGCCAGTATGACAGGCTTGAAGCCTAAGGTCCCCATAGTGGCTTCGGAACTCAAGAAAACAAGGGCAGCTGAAGCCGAAGCTCACAAGCGCAAGACCAAGCACACCACTGACGATGCTCTGCCAACCAAGAAAAGAAAGACAAAGAAGAGAGACTGGGCTGCTTCCATAGAGCCCCTTGTCGTCGAACCAATTTCTGTTGCTCGTCCTGCGTCTGAACATCGTGAGCACCAGTTGATCGTTCATGAGCCTACTTCCACAGAGGCTCCAGTTGTTGAAGACATTCCAGCTACTGACCCCACCGTAGCTGAAGACATTGGCCAGCACGACAATGTTGAAGATGATGAAGTCCTTCCTCAGATCGAACACAATGTGGTATCATCGCCTGTTCTCACGAACAGCGAACTCATCAGCATTGGCCGTCCATTGACGCCAATTGCTCAGGATGACTCATGGGCTGATCACCCTCAAGAATCCCCTCATGATGAAGAAACACCAGTTACTTCTCCAATCCAGGTCACCACTCCAGTGATTAACAATGAAGACCTTGAGGCCCAACCAACTCCATCTCCACAGGAGTCGCCAGCGTTTCGCAGGCTTCGCGAAGGACCAAGGCCATAGGTCACATTGGCAAGTGTTCCAGAAGGAGAAGAGCGCCAATCCGTTTCACGCGAAGTCTTTCCTGAAGCCTCTCCTACTGCAAACATCCCTGAATCTGAAGCCAAAATAGCTGAAGATATCCCGGCTGCATCAGCCGATGACCAAGAAGAAGAACCAAGAGATGAAGAAAGAGTTGCTTCACCGCCGTCCAATCTTGAAGTTGTTCTCGAGGAGAACGTGTCTGACCCTCCAGCTCCTGAAGTGGAGGTTACCAATACTGAGGCGGCCACCAACAATGAAGCCAATGACGTTGTCATCGCTGAAGCTAATGTGGTGCCAGATGCCACTGCACCTGAAGCTAATGCTGCACCTGATGCAAATCTGCAGCTTGAAGCCAATGCCTCTGCTCCTGTACCGTCTCCCAGGCCACACACCATCGAGCAAGCATATGATCGCGGTCAGCTTGTTACGGTTCGCTGCCAATTCTGGTTCCTCCGCCTGCTCCCGGACCTCAATTTGACTATCATGTGGAGCACAGGCCTCCGGTCCAGAAGCCAAAGCCAAGGATACCACGGTTTCCAGGTACTGCAATGTCACCAGGATCGTTTAATCTGAATGGATTCAAGGCACACAACACATTCTTTGACAGTGACAAGAACCCCTACACAAGGCCAAGAATCTCCTCGAATCGATTCTGGAGTTATCAACAACGCAGCTACTATTCTTGCATCTTATACAATCAGGGGCGCATTTTCCCTCATATGCGTTTAGACTGCGAAGCCATTGCTGGATTGCCATGCCTCGAAGAAGCTCTTGACTGCTTCCGTGATGCGGGTCTGCTCAACTTTGTGACTGCCAAGGAACACTAGAATGAAGAACTTCTGCTTCAATTCTATGCTACCCTCCACATTCGTGGATACAACAGGGATCCGAAGACTTGGATCCTTGAGTAGATGACGGGCGAGGACCATCATGAAGCTAAAGCCCAAGACATCACTGAGCTTACAGCCCTGCCCACTCCTGGCGAATATTATGAACCAGGTTGTCAGCAACACCAGAATGCTTTGGAGAGCATTTTCCAGAAGCCAGAGCCTAACATGAGCCAAATGCTGAGCATGATGAAGCCTCTGCCACGTGACGCTGAATACCCAACGGAATTCTTTGTCGAAGATCTAGAGTATCTGCCCCACACCATTTACCATATCATTAGGAAAAATCTATGGACTGTCAAAGGACATTCATCTGCAGCGAAGCTTGAAGGAGCAATGAAGACTTTGGTTTTCTATATCTTCAATGGCATCAGCTTCAATGCTCAAGACTTCTTCATCAGGCAGTTGGCTGCATCTAGCTCCGACATCTTTGGTCTGAAGTTCTATGCTCCATGGGTAATGCGCCTCATCAAGCTTCACTCTGCTTTCAACTATTAGCCGTCTGCGCGCAATCATCTCATGTTCTTGCCAGAGGTTGATATGTCTGTTGAAGCTATTTACCCAGAGCCTGCAAAGGAGCCAGTTTATCTTCACAATGTTGATCGTCAAAGCTTCACCTAGCCCATTGAAGGAGTTCCAGCCATTTCTCGTGTTTATCCCTTGGCTGGCAACACACGTGCCCCTCGCACCCAAACTGAAGCCACTGCAAGCACCATTGCCCAAAGGCCTCGGAAGCGATCTCGTGTTCTCAATGATCGAGAGCTTCTCGTCGCTCTACATCAGAAACAGGATAAGCATCATGACTGGCTCAAGCGTCATATGCAAAGCCTCTTGGTGGACGTTAATCGCATTTGCAATCTTGCCACCAAGAATGCCTTTGTTACACATGAAACCTGCCGGAGTTCTTGGAAGAGCTTGACATTACTCGGTGCTGAAGCTGATCTGCAAGACGATGGCTTCACAGAAAGATTCAAGTTTGACTCAACTCCTCCAAGGAATGCTCACTTGCGTCGGACTCTCTCACTTGAAGACTCTGACTATTCCTCCTCAGCTGCAATGGTGAATGCCAGAGTCATAGATGATCAAGATGACGCTACTTCACCCCCTCCAACTTCAGCGTGTGTCGACACTGCACCAAGTTCTTCCACACCACCGAACCTAACGACGACCCTGCTGCTTCACCTACTCCTCATGGGAACGAGTAGAAGCTCTATGTCTTCAAACCATTTTGGTCATTACTGACAAAAGGGGGAGAAGCATATGAGTTGATAGTCTTCAAGCGGGTCCATATGGGTGGTTGCTTTACTTTTGCTACATTTAGCCAAGTGCTTACAACTCTCGCTTTTGAAACATTTGGTTCATTTTGAGTTGTAACACTTAAACTTGATGGCCGTCTGCTACCTTTTTCGACACTATGTGATGCGATGATAAATTTCGCATGTGCGACGATAAATTCCGCACGAAGTCATTTTGTAGACGTCCATTTTTCATTATGCATGTCATTATCTTCGTTATATCCTTCCATGCATGATGAATTGTCTTCATAAATAGAAGAGGAGCTCCGCAAGTACAACCTGCCATGTGCATTTGCATTCAAAAGCAAAATATTTATATGCACATCTTCAGGGGGAGCCTTTCTGCTACTTACGAAGACAATGTCTAAATCCTTTACAATTTCACATACTTTTATCCCCGTTGAAAACTTCAACCAGTTTGTCATCAATCACCAAAAAGGGGGAGATTGTAAGTGCATCTAGTACCACCCCTAGTTGGTTTTGGAGTATTGACGACAAGCCTGGTTGAGGGACTAATATGTTTGTGAGAATTGTAGGATAACACAAGTAGTAGTCCCTCATTGATTCAGTTTTCCAACCGGAGATGACCCCTAAAAATGTATGAAGACATTGAAGACAAAGGTGGTATGTGAAGATATTCACATTGATGACTATGACACGAGAAGGCATTGAGTGAAGACTATGGAGCGCGAAGACTTAGTTGTTTCGTTGTTTCCTTTTCTTCTTTGTTGAGTCATAGGAACCACCATACTATTAAGTGGGGTCCCAGTGAACAAAGTCAGAGTGACTGAAGTGATGCTTAACCAAAATCCTATGTCTTCGAGTGAAGACAATGAGAGCAAATCTTATCCAGAGCTGGATGAGTCAACTTTACTTGTAGCCCAAGTAAAGTTGTCACGTGTGTTTGAAATCTGACCGTTGGAACACGTGTCAGTTCCTTAGTGAGCCAGGGTCATTTTGGACAAATCAGGTCGGGTTGCCTAGTGGCTATAAATAGCCCACCCCCTACACCATAAATTGGTTGGCTGCTCAGAGTTAGTGCGCGGCTTTTGTCGTTTGAGAGCAACCCACCTCGAAGCCTTTGAAAGAAAAATCCTTGCGAGGACAAAGCTCTAAACACCCAGAGCCAAAGAGTGTTAGGCATCACTGAAGTCTTCCTGTCTGTGTGATCTGAAGACTTGTTACACTTGAGGACTGTGAATCCTCCAGTCGGTTAGGCGTCGCGTTCTAAGCATCCAAGAGTCATTGTGGATTGCCGGTGAACAAAGTCTGTGAAGGTTTGGAAGTCTACCATGAAGACTTACCAGAGTGATTGGGCGAGGACTGGGTGTCCTTAGCTCAAGGGTAATAAGGTGAAGACACAGTCTTCTGAGTTAAATCTCAGCCTCCCTAACCAGACGTACAGTTGTCACAACAACTGGAACTGGTCCAACAAATCATCGTCTTCAACGAGCAACTGGTTCTATCCTTCCCATCTCTTTATTTACAGTTGGTCCTTGTGAAGTCATTGCCTGTTTGCATTATCTATTTGTCTTTACTATGTGACTGCTTGTTCTGATTGGCTTCATACTGTCTTCCATCCTGATCCATACTGCCTAGCTGCTATTAGTCTTTGTGCTTTCACTTCATTGAATACTTGACTATGGCTTGTCTAGTGTAGTCTACTCTCCGCTGCATGTTAATAGGTTCATTTCTATCGATTGTCTTTGAAACTCTCATGTTTTGAAGACTTCCATAAAAATCGCCTATTCACCCCCCCCTCTCTAGTCGATAACTAGCACTTTCAGAGAAACACACATGATTCGGAAATTATTAGAATACTCTATGTGCTTCACTTATATCTTTTGAGTTATATAGTTTTGCTCTAGTACTTCACTTATATCTTTTAGAGCACGGTGGTGGTTCTGTTTTATAGAAACTATTATTCTTCATGCTTCACTTAGATTATTTTGAGAGTCTTGCATGGTAATTTACTTAAATAATTCTAATATGCTAGGTATTCAAGACTAGTAAAAACTTTCTTATGAGTGTATTCAATACTAAGAGAAGTTTGATGCTTGATGATTGTTTTGAGACATGGAGGTAGTGATATGAAAGTTGTGCTAGTTAAGTAGTTGTGAATTTGAAAAATACTTGTGTTGAAGTTTGCAAGTCCTATAGCATGCACGTATGGTAAACTTTATGTAACAAATTTGAAACATGAGGTGTTCTTTGAGTGTCCTCCTTATGAGTGGCGGTCGGGGACGAGCGATGGTCTTTTCCTACCAATCTATCCCTCTAGGAGCATGCGCGTAGTGCTTGGTTTTCGATGACTTTAGATTTTTGCAATAAGTATGTGAGTTCTTTATGACTAATGTTGAGTCCATGGATTATACGCACTCTCACCCTTCCATCATTGCTAGCCTCTTCGGTACCGTGCATTGCCCTTTCTCACATTGAGAGTTGGTGCAAACTTCGTCGGTGCATCCAAACCCCGTGATATGATACGCTCTTTCACACATAAACCTCCTTATATCTTCCTCAAAACAGCCACCATACCTACCTATTATGGCATTTCCATAGTCATTCCGAGATATATTGCCATGCAAATTTCCACCATTCCGTTTATCATGACACGTTCATCATTGTCATATTGCTTTGCATGATCATGTAGTTGACATAGTATTTGTGGCAAAACCACCATTCATAATCCTTTCATACATGTCACTCTTGGTTCATTGCATATCCCGGTACACCGCCGGAGGCATTCATATAGAGTCATACTTTGTTCTAGTATCGAGTTGTAATCATTGAGTTGTAAATTAATAGAAGTGTGATGATCATCATTTTCTAGAGAATTGTCCCAAGTGAGGAAAAAAAGAGAGAGAAAGTCCATAAAAAGAGAAGGCCCAAAAAATGAGAGAAAAAGAGAGAAGGGACAATGTTACTACCCTTCTTACCACACTTGTGCTTCAAAGTAGCACCATAATCTTCATGATAGAGAGTCTTTTGTTTTGTCACTTTCATATACTAGTGGGAACTTTTCATTATAGAACTTGGCTTGTATATTCCAACAATGGGCTTCCTCAAATGCCCTAGGTCTTCATGAGCAAGCAAGTTGGATGCACACCCACTTAGTTTCTTTTGTTGAGCTTGCATATATTTATAGCTCTAGTGCATTCGTTGCATGGCAATCCCTACTCCTTGCATTAGCATCAATTTTATGGGCATCTCCATAGCTCATTGATTAGCCTCGTTGATGTGAGACCTTCTCCCTTTTTGTCTTCTCCACATAACCCCCATCATTATTCTATTCCACCCATAGTGATATATCCATGGCTCACGCTCATATATTGCATGAAGGTTGAAAAAGTTTGAGATTACTAAAGTATGAAACAATTGCTTGGCTTTTCATCGGGGTTGTGCATGATGAGAGCATTCTTGTGTGACGGAAATGAAGCATGACTAAACTATATGATTTTCTAGGGATGAACTTTCCTTGGCCATGTTATTTTGAGAGGACATAATTGCTTAGTTAGTATGCTTGAAGTATTATTATTTTTATGTCAATATTGAACTTTTATCTTGAATCTTTCGGATCTGAATATTCATACCACAATTAAGAAGAATTACATTGAAAATATGCCAAGTAGCATTCCACATCAAAAATTCTGTTTTTATCATTTACCTACTCGAGGACGATCAGGACTTAAGCTTGGGGATGCTTGATACGTCTCCAACATATCTATAATTTTTTATTGTTCCATGCTATATTATATTCTGTTTTGGACATTATTGGGCTTTATTATACACTTTTATATTATTTTTGGGACTAACCTACTAACCGGAGGCCCAGCCAAGAATTGCTGTTTTTTTGCCTATTTTAGGGTTTCGTAGAAAAAGAATATCAAACGGAGTCCAAACGGAATGAAACCTTCGGGAACGTGATTTTTGGAATGAACATGATCCAGAGGACTTGGACCCTACGTTAAGACATCAACCAGGAGGCCATGAGGTAGGGGCGCGCCTCCCCCCCCCCCAGGCACGCCCTCCACCCTCGTGGGCCCCCTGTTGCTCCACCGACGTACTCCTTCCTCCTATATATATCTATGTACCCCCAAACTACCAGATACGGAGCCAAAACCCTAATTCCATCAACTTTCTGTATCCACGAGATCCCATCTTGGGGTCTGTTCCGGAGCTCCGCCGGAGGGGGCATCAATCGGAGGGGCTATGGTGTTGATGTAGAAGCCCTCTATGATTGATGCCCCCTCCGGTCGGCACCAAGCTGGACGTCGATCTTAAAGATGTTCGTGGCCAGCTGTCGGACTCCATGAAGGAGAATCAGCGGCTTCGACACGGCATATTTAGTAAGTACTTGAACGAACTTTGAAAAAAGAGTTCGGCGAGGAAGTCGACAAACAGAGTAATGTCTGTAGGTATGCTCACAGGTCGTCCTGCAGAGGAGATGCCCGGTTCTACGGGTGACCTTCTTCCTGAACTCTTGCAACTGCACGACCGAATTCGGCAGGTGATGTGAAGCGTTGCCCAAGCCTTATGGCCTGCCCACTCCATGCTCGAGGGCCTTGGAGAGCTTGCGGAGAAGCTGAAGGGAGCTCGGCGGCGCTTCCGGTTGTGGAAGATATCGGCCTGCCGACAAGGCACTAGGGAGGCCTAGGCCATGGTGAAGACCCGTTTTACGAAGTCTGACCCAAACCACATGGCCGAGGTCGGACCAGTGGGGCCTGACGGGAAGGAGATCCATGTAAGCTTAGTATATGGCCAAGTAGAGTTGGCCGCGAAGTATTCCCAGCAGGACTGTAAATTAGACAGCCTGTTAGATGGTATAGAAGAGGAATACAATCAGTCAGAATGACTATGTAATTTTGAATTGACATGTGTAATGCCTTCTAGCCGGATTGTAGATCGTTTGTCGTTGCCGACCTTTTCGCTTCAACCTCGGGACCTGACAGTCCGGAGTGTGTCCGAATACCATAGCGGTTATATAAGAACCGGGGTATGCGTGGAGACCAGGCGTAGGGGTCATTAGTGCTTTATCAGACAAGTGCCCAACTAGTTATGTTATATTACATGGTTAGTAAGAAACATCTTCCAGAGAGAATAGTTCCGTTAGGGGTTCCTTTCGCTGGGAGGCATGCCCTAAAGTGCATGTCCGGACTGCGTGAAAAGACGCAGAAAAAAGCATCTGGGGGCGCATAAAATGAGTAAAAAGATCATCTTTTATTTCACCGACCGAATATTCCCTTAAGAACGCTAGCTTTCGGCTTCACCCAGTCTGAGGTACACATCCGGCTGACCCGGCAGTAACAATCGCAGAGGTGCTCCCTTTACCGCCTAGCCAAACAATCGGGAACGTAGGGGTAAGCACAGGAGCCAGGCAACCCAGCTTGGCCAAAACTTAAGTCATATCGATGCATATAATGGTGAAGAAAAAGGTACATGCGGAAGTTTGACGCATGTGTTGGGCGTGAAGCCCGTATAAATAAGCTTCTGTTAAAGAAGCCCCCAGGTTTAATGAGCGCGAGTGGCGCGTCACTAGATGAGCCTTTAAGGGCTATAAAAGAAAAGAGGGGAAGGAGAGAAATGTAAGACAGAAAAATGCAAAAAATGGACAGAGGAAGGAGACGAACACAGAGTCCGGCGCTAGGCATAGAATCTTCAGAGACGGGTGGCGTTCCACGGGTTCGGCTCGAGTCGATTATCGGACGCATCTCGCAGGCGGTACGCCCCACCAGTCAGGACTTGGTCGATTATGAATGGACCTTCCCACTTGGGCTTGAGTTTGTCCTTTTTCTTATCCGGCAGGCGTAGAACTAGTTCGCCAACATTGTAATCTTTGGCCCGTACTTCTCTGCTTTGATATCTTCGGGCCTGCTGTTGATAAAATGCGGAACGGGCTTTTGCCACGTCACACTCCTCCTCCAAGGCGTCCAAGTTGTCCTGCCGATCGAGCTCGGCTTCTCTTTCTTCGTACATGCGCACTATAGGTGAGTCATGAATTATGTCGCAGGGCAGAACTGCCTCTGCGCCGTACACCATAAAAAATGGTGTGTATCCGGTGGTGCAATTTGGCGTGGTCTGCAGCCCCCATAGCACGGAGTCGAGCTCCTCTACCCAGTGCGTGTTAGACTCCTTGAGGGACCGCACCAGTCTGGGTTTAATGCCGCTCATGATAAGACCATTTGCGCGTTCGACCTGGCCGTTGGTTTGTGGGTGATAGATGGAAGCATAATCGAGCTTGATGCCCATGTTTTTGCACCAGAGTTTTACCTCGTCGGCAGTAAAGTTTGTACCGTTATCGGTTATGATGCTGTGGGGGACGCCATAACAGTGTACAACCCCAGATATGAAGTCTATCACAGGTCCGGATTCGGCCGTTTTAACAGGCTTGGCTTCTATCCATTTGGTGAACTTATCCACCATGACCAGTAAGTATTTTTTCCTATCGGTCCCACCTTTAAGGGGTCCGACCATGTCAAGCCCCAAGACCGCAAAAGGCCAGGTGATGGGTATAGTTTGGAGTGCGGTGGGTGGCATATGGCTTTGGTTGGCAAAAAGTTGGCAACCAGCGCATCGTTGGACTAGGTCCTGAGCGTCTGCCCGGGCCGTCGGCCAATAAAAGCCTATATGGAAAGCCTTGCTAACAAGGGACCGAGCAGCGGCGTGGTGACCACCGAGTCCGGCATGAATTTCAGCCAGAAGGTTCCGCCCTTCCTCTTCGGAAATGCACCTTTGAAGGACTCCGGTAGTGCTTTTCTTATAAAGCTCTCCCTCATGGACTCTATAGGCTTTAGATCGCCGCACTATGCAGCGGGCCTCGTTTTGGTCCTCCGGGAGTTCCCGCCTAGTAAGGTAGGCTAGGAGTGGTTCTGTCCACGGGGCGATAACCGCCATTATTACGTGGGCTGAAGGTCTAATTTCATTGGCAGAGCCTCCAATTGTGTCAGATTGTTCGGCGTCGAGTGGTGCGGCTGGGTCTGGGCTGTTATTTGTGGGTTCCCCCTCCCATGCTACGGATGGCTTGAACAATCTTTCCAAAAAGATATTGGGGGGAATGCATCGCGTTTTGCTCCGATGCGTGCCAGGACGTCCGCTGATTGATTGTTTTCTCGGGCTATATGCAGAAACTCCAGCCCTTCGAACCGAGCTGACATTTTTAGGACGGTGTTGCGGTAAGCTGCCATTTTTGGGTCCTTGGCGTCGAAGTCTCCATTTATTTGGGATATCGCGAGGTTTGAATCCCCGCGTACCTCTAGGCACTAGATACCCATGGATACTGCTATCCGGAGACCATGTAGGAGGGCCTCATATTCTGCTGCATTGTTGGAATCCGTGTACATGATCTGGAGCACATATTGGACTGTGTCTCCTGTGGGGGACGTCAGGACGACGCCAGCCCCCAGTCCGGCCAACATTTTGGAGCCGTCGAAATGCATAATCTAGTTTGAATATGTGCCGTACTCTTTAGGGAGCTCGGCCTCCGTCCATTCTGCGACGAAGTCAGCCAAAACTTGCGATTTAATAGCTCGCCGTGGCTTATAGGTTATATCGAACGGGAGAAGCTCGACGGACCATTTTGCAATCCGGCCCGTTGCATCGCGGTTGTTGATAATATCGTTGAGTGGTACTTCCGAGGCTACTGTTATGGAACACTCTTAAAAGTAGTGTCATAGCTTCCGGGATGCCATGAATACCGCGTATGCAATCTTTTGATAATGCGGGTACCGTGATTTGCATGGAGTGAGGACAGTGGACACGTAGTAGACCGGCCTTTGAAGGGGGAATTTGTGTCCATCCATTTCCCGCTCGACAACGAGCACTGCGCTGACAACTTGATGTGTTGCTGCAATGTACAATAACATTGGTTCGCCGGTGTTCGATGCGGCCAGGACTGGGTTTGTTGCCAATATGGCTTTTATTTCATCAAGTCCGGCCGTGGCGGCATCCGTCCACTCAAAGTGTTCGGTGCGCCGAAGGAGGCGATAGAGGGGTAGTGCCTTTTCTCCCAAGCGGGAGATGAAGCGGCTTAAAGCCGCCACACATCCGGTTAATTTCTGTATTTATTTGAGGTCCTTTGGGACATCCAATTGTGACAAAGCTCGGATCTTGGCTGGATTTGCTTCAATTCCTCTACCGGATACAATGAATCCCAAGAGCTTTCCGGCTGGAACGCCGAAGACGCATTTTTCCGGGTTGAGCTTGATGTCATATTTTCGGAGGTTATCGAATGCAAGCCTCAAGTCATCTACTAGAGATTCGACATGTCTTGATTTGACGACCACATCATCCACATACGCCTCCATTGTTTTGCCGATCTGGTTTGCCAGACATGTCTAGATCATGCGCTGATATGTTGCGCCGGCGTTTTTCAGCCCGAAGGGCATTGTGTTGAAGGAGAATGGGCCGTATGGTGTGATGAATGCTGTTGCGGCTTGGTCTGATTCTGCCATCTTGATTTGATGGTAACCGGAGTATGCGTCGAGGAAACACAACGAATCGTGTCCTGCGGTGGCATTGATAATTTGATCGATACGGGGGAGGGGGAAGGGATCCTTTGGGCAAGCCTTGTTAAGGTCTTTAAAATCGACACACAGGCGCCAGGATTTGTCCTTCTTTGGTACCATCACCAGGTTTGCTAGACAGTCCAGATGTTTTATGTCTCTAATGAATCCGGCCTCCAATAGCTTGGCTAGCTCCTCTCCCATAGCCTGTCTCTTGGGTTCGGAAAAACGTCGAAGGGCTTGTTTGACAGGTTTGAATCCTTTTAGGATATTTAAGCTGTGCTCGGCCAGCCTGCGTGGGATCCCTGGCATGTCTGAAGGGTGCCAGGCGAAAATGTCCCAGTTCTCTCATAAGAACTCTCGCAGTGCGGCGTCTACATCAGGGTTCAGTCGTGCCTCGATGGAAGCTGTTTTATTGGGGTCTGTTGGATGGACCTGGAATTTGACTATTTCGTCAGCTGGCTTGAAGGATGTGGATTTGGATCTCTTGTCGAGTATCACATCATCCCTCTTAACCGTGGAGCGCAGCGCAGTCAGTTCCTCGGCCGCTAAGGCTTCAGATAGTGCCTCAAGGGCTAATGCGGCCATCTTGTTTCCCCTTCTCATTGCTATGCATCTCCTAGATAGATCTTGCGTGAGCGTAGGATTTTTGGGGTCTGATCCGGACATCAATCATGGAGGGCTTCTACATCAACACCTAGATAGATCTTGGGGTCTGATCCGGACATAGCACTCCGCGCCGAAAACAAGACGGCCGCATTAGCCCTTGAGGCACTATCCGAAGCCTTAGCGGCCGAGGAACTGACTGCGCTGCGCTCCACGGTTAACAGGGATGATGTGATACTCGACAAGAGATCCAAATCCACATCCTTCAAGCCAGCTGACGAAATAGTCAAATTCCAGGTCCATCCAACGGACCCCAATAAAACAGCTTCCATCGAGGCACGACTGAACCCTGATGTAGAGGCCGCACTGCGAGAGTTCCTACGAGAGAACTGGGACATTTTTGCATGGCACCCTTCAGACATGCCAGGGATCCCACGCAGGCTGGCCGAACACAGCTTAAATATCCTAAAAGGATTCAAACCTCTCAAACAAGCCCTTCGGTGTTTTTCCGAACCCAAGGGACAGGCTATGGGAGAGGAGCTAGCCAAGCTATTGGAGGCCGTATTCATTAGAGACATAAAACATCCGGATTGGCTAGCAAACCTGGTGATGGTACCAAAGAAGGACAAATCCTGGCGCCTATGTGTCGATTTTAAAGACCTTAACAAGGCTTGCCCAAAGGATCCCTTCCCCCTCCCCCGTATTGATCAAATTATCGATGCCACCGCAGGACACGATTCGTTGTGTTTCCTCGACGCATACTCCGGTTACCATCAAATCAAGATGGCAGAATCAGACCAAGCCGCAACAGCATTCATCACACCATACGGCCCATTCTCCTTCAACACAATGCCCTTCGGGCTGAAAAACGCAGGCGCAACATATCAGCGCATGATCCAGACATGTCTGGCAAACCAGATCGGCAAAACAGTGGAGGCGTATGTGTATGATGTGGTCGTCAAATCAAGACATGTCGAATCTCTAGTAGACGACTTGAGGCTTGCATTCGATAACCTCCGAAAATATGACATCAAGCTCAACCCGGAAAAATGCGTCTTTGGCGTTCCAGCCGGAAAGCTCTTGGGCTTCATTGTATCCGGTAGAGGAATTGAAGCAAATCCAGCCAAGATCCGAGCTTTGTCACAATTGGATATCCCAAAGGACCTCAAACAAATACAAAAATTAACCGGATGCGTGGCGGCTTTAAGCCGCTTCATCTCCCGCTTGGGAGAAAAGGCACTACCCCTCTATCGCCTCCTTCAGTGCATCGAACACTTCGAGTGGACGGATACCGCCACGGCCGGACTTGATGAAATAAAAGCCATATTGGCAACAAACCCAGTCCTGGCGGCACCGAACACCGGCGAACCAATGTTATTGTACATTGCAGCAACACATCAAGTTGTCAGCGCAGTGCTCATTGTCGAGCGGGAAACGGATGGACACAAATTCCCCCTTCAAAGGCCGGTCTACTACGTGTCCACTGTCCTCACTCCATGCAAATCACAGTACCCGCATTATCAACAGATTGCATACACGGTATTCATGGCATCCCGGAAGCTACGACACTACTTTCAAGAGTGTTCCATAACAGTAGCCTCGGAAGTACCACTCAACGATATTATCAACAACCGTGATGCAACGGGCCGGATTGCAAAATGGGCCATCGAGCTTCTCCCGTTCGATATAACCTATAAGCCACGGCGAGCAATTAAATCGCAAGTTTTGGCTAACTTCGTCGCAGAATGGACGGAGGCCGAGCTCCCTAAAGAGTATGGCACATATTCAAACTGGATTATGCATTTCGACGGCTCCAAAATGTTGGCCGGACTGGGGTCTGGCGTCGTCCTGACGTCCCCCACAGGAGACACAGTCCAATATGTGCTCCAGATCATGTACACGGATTCCAACAATGCAGCCGAATATGAGGCCCTCCTACATGGTCTCCGGATAGCAGTATCCATGGGTATCCAGCGCCTAGAGGTACACGGGGATTCAAACCTCGCGATATCCCAAATAAATGGAGACTTCGACGCCAAGGACCCAAAAATGGCAGCTTACCGCAACGCCGTCCTAAAAATGTCAGCTCGGTTCGAAGGGCTGGAGTTTCACCATATAGCCCGAGAAAACAATCAAGCAGCGGACGTCCTGGCACGCATCGGAGCAAAACGCGATGCAGTCCCCCCAACATCTTTTTGGAAAGATTGTTCAAGCCATCCGTA
>NC_041388.1:618442028-618483602 GCF_002162155.2 Triticum dicoccoides | reverse complement strand
GGACCCAAAAATGGCAGCTTACCGCAACGCCGTCCTAAAAATGTCAGCTCGGTTCGAAGGGCTGGAGTTTCACCATATAGCCCGAGAAAACAATCAAGCAGCGGACGTCCTGGCACGCATCGGAGCAAAACGCGATGCATTCCCCCCCCCCCCCCAACATCTTTTTGGAAAGATTGTTCAAGCCATCCGTAGCATGGGAGGGGGAACCCGCAAATAACAGCCCGGACCCAGCCGCACCACTCGAGCCGAACAATCTGACACAATTGGAGGCTCTGCCAATGAAATTACACCTTCAGCCCACGTAATAATGGCGGTTATCGCCCTGTGGACAGAACCACTCCTAGCCTACCTTACTAGGAGGGAACTCCCGGAGGACCAAAACGAGGCCCGCTGCATAGTGCGGCGATCTAAAGCCTATAGAGTCCATGAGGGAGAGCTTTATAAGAAAAGCACTACCGGAGTCCTTCAAAGGTGCATTTCCAAAGAGGAAGGGCGGAACCTTCTGGCTAAAATTCATGCCGGACTCGGTGGTCACCACGCCGCTGCTCGGTCCCTTGTTAGCAAGGCTTTCCGTACAGGCTTTTATTGGCCGACGGCCCAGGCAGACGCTCAGGACCTAGTCCAACGATGCGCTGGTTGCCAACTTTTTGCCAACCAAAGCCATATGCCACCCACCGCACTCCAAACTATACCCATCACCTGGCCTTTTGCGGTCTGGGGGCTTGACATGGTCGGACCCCTTGAAGGTGGGACCGATAGGAAAAAATACTTACTAGTCATGGTGGATAAGTTCACCAAATGGATAGAAACCAAGCCTGTTAAAACGGCCGAATCCGGACCTGTGATAGACTTCATATCCGGGGTTGTACACCGTTATGGCGTCCCCCACAGCATCATAACCGATAACGGTACAAACTTTACCGCCGACGAGGTAAAACTCTGGTGCAAAAACATGGGCATCAAGCTCGATTATGCTTCCGTCTATCACCCACAAACCAACGGCCAGGTCGAACGCGCAAATGGTCTTATCATGAGCGGCATTAAACCCAGACTGGTGCGGTCCCTCAAGGAATCTAACACACACTGGGTAGAGGAGCTCGACTCCGTGCTATGGGGGCTGCAGACCACACCAAATCGCACCACCGGATACACACCATTTTTTATGGTGTACGGCGCAGAGGCAGTTCTGCCCTGCGACATAATTCATGACTCACCTAGAGTGCGCATGTACGAAGAAAGAGAAGCTGAGCTCGATCGGCAGGACAACTTGGACGCCTTGGAGGAGGAGCGTGACGTGGCAAAAGCCCGTTCCGCATTTTATCAACAGCAGGCCCGAAGATATCAAAGCAGAGAAGTACGGGCCAAAAATTACAATGTTGGCGAACTAGTTCTACGCCTGCCGGATAAGAAAAAGGACAAACTCAAGCCCAAGTGGGAAGGTCCATTCATAATCGACCAAGTCCTGACTGGTGGGGCATACCGCCTGCGAGATGCGTCGGATAACCGACTCGAGCCAAACCCGTGGAACGCCACCCGTCTCTGAAGATTCTATGCCTAGCGCCGGACTCTGTGTTCGTCTCCTTCCTCTGTCCATTTTTTGCATTTTTTCTGTCTTACATTTCTCTCCTTCCCCTCTTTTCTTTTATAGCCCTTAAAGGCTCATCTAGTGACGCGCCACTCGCGCTCATTAAACCTGGGGGCTTCTTTAACAGAAGCTTATTTATACGGGCTTTACGCCCAACACATGCGTCAAACTTCCGCATGTACCTTTTTCTTCACCATTATATGCATCGATATGACTTAAGTTTTGGCCAAGGTGGGTTGCCTGGCTCTTGTGCTTACCCCTACGTTCCCGATTGTTCAGCTAGGCGGTAAAGGGAGCACCTCTGCGATTGTTACTGCCGGGTCAGCCGGATGTGTACCTTAGACTGGGTGAAGCCGAAAGCTAGCGTTCTTAAGGGAATATTCGGTCGGTGAAATAAAAGATGATCTTTTTACTCATTTTATGCGCTCCCAGATGCTTTTTTCTGCGTCTTTTCACGCAGTCCGGACATGCACTTTAGGGCATGCCTCCCAGCGAAAGGAACCCCTAACGGAACTATTCTCTCTGGAAGATGTTTCTTACTAACCATGTAATATAACATAACTAGTTGGGCACTTGTCTGATAAAGCACTAATGACCCCTACGCCTGGTCTCCACGCATATCCCGGTTCTTATATAACCGCTATGGTATTCGGACACACTCCGGACCGTCAGGTCCCGAGGTTGAAGCAAAAAGGTCGGCAACGACAAACGATCTACAATCCGGCTAGAAGGCATTACACATGTCAATTCAAAATTACATAGTCATTCTGACTGATTGTATTCCTCTTCTATACCATCTAACAGGCTATCTAATTTACAGTCCTGCTGGGAATACTTCGCGGCCAACTCTACTTGGCCATATACTAAGCTTACAGGGATCTCCTTCCCGGCAGGCCCCACTGGTCTGACCTCGGCCATGTGGTTTGGGTCAGACTTCGTAAAACGGGTCTTCACCATGGCCCAGGCCTCCCTAGCGCCTTGTCGGCAGGCCGATATCTTCCACAACCGGAAGCGCCGCCGAGCTCCCTTCAGCTTCTCCGCAAGCTCTCCAAGGCCCTCGGGCATGGAGTGGGCAGGCCATAAGGCTTGGGCAACGCTTCGCATCACCTGCTGAATTTGCTTGTGCAGTTGCAAGAGTTCAGGAAGAAGGTTACTCGTAGAACCGGGCATCTCCTCTGCAGGACGACCTGTGAGCATACCTACAGACATTACTCTGTTAGTCGACTTCCTCGCCGAACTCTTTTTTCAAAGTTCGTTCAAGCACTTACTAAATATTCCGCGTCGAAGCCGCTGATTCTCCTTCATGGAGTCCGATAGCTGGCCACGAACATCTTTAAGTTCGACGTCCAGCTTGGTGTTGGCATCCTAAAGATCATTCTTCTCTCGCCTCACCTTTGTCAACGTACTCTCACCGGCCTTTAGCCGGCGTAAGAGTTGTTGCTTTTCCGGATCAAGTCCGGCGCCATCTGCAATATGATTTATCAGATTTGCACCCACACCGCACAATACTAATCTTTCGAAGTGTATATCACCTGAGGGGGTCTCTTTGGGCTCCCCTGCTGCGGCTAGTGCGGCCTCTAGTTGGGCCTTGCACTTTTCCAGCTCCTAGGACAGTACGGTATTCTTCTCTGTAAGAACCTGCATATTAAATGATCCTTAAATCAGTTGCTCTAACTGTTTCAAGTCTCGGGGGCTACTGGTATATATATATTTGACCAAAATTTTCTTACCCGTATGTCTTTTACATACTGCTCTGTGGCTCTGGCTAAACCATTTTGAGCGGCACGGAGGTACGCATCTCCCGAATTAAAGGCATATAAAGCCTCTTGGGAGAAACAAGCGTCGCGTAGAACTATCTGGCGACGCCTGTGGTTCATGGCACTCTCCACTTCAGAATTTGTGGCAGACAGTCTGTCCGCATCCTCTGTCGGAGGAGCGTCCGGTGCGCGCCTTGTGCTCTCCTCCGCTTCCTGGCCAGACATTGGAGCCTGGCTGGTGGAGGCGCGATTGGCAACCTCTCCGGATGTAGTCCGGCGAGGTCTCTTCGTTCTGAAGATAGCACGAACGTTAATATGCCCTGACAGAATAACACCAGGGAAACAGAGGGTGCGCTATACCTTTGCGCCGGCATCTCAGTCCGGGCTACATTCCTTTTTGCCCCACGGGGCCCTGCGGCCCCTCGTTGGCTAGCCGCCGCAGGTTCGGCCTCCCGCCTCGGAAATCTCCCCTGCAAAACACGGTTGTCGTCAGAAACACCGGAATACGTGAGAATGGAATCTCTCTCAAGGGAATGAGACTCCGGTTTCTGTCACCTGGGCTGCCGGGATTAACCTTGGGTAATCAGCCGTAATGGCTACCAAGGTATTGTCCTTGCTTAGCTGATGGAACACCCCGTCGATAAGCTCCACCGATATGTCCGGATCCTCTTCGGAGTTCGGATCGAGGGACCGTTCTGGGTCCTTGGGCTGTGGAGGGCGGCTGTTTATATCCTTTACCTCCTGTCGCAGTTCCTGCATTGAAGTCGTTAGACTACATATCTAACCGTGGGAGTATAAGACAAACGGGCAAGCGCAATTGTTCACTTACCCAACTTGGAGCATCGTACATAGTAAATCCGGCCCGCGGGTTGACACGGAGGAATTCCTCCTTTTCTCCCTTGTACAAAGAGGATAAGATCTTTACTAGGGCGGCGGCTGAGGCCGGCTCCTTACGACAGTAACGGGTGGCGTCATCCTCCCCGTTGAAATCCCACATGGGGTGGCCTCTATATTGAAGCGGTTGCACCCCCCGCATAATGCATGCGGCCATGACTCCAATCATGGTTAGTCCGGAATGAGCCAACAGTCTTATCCGGCCCATCAGGTAAAGAACGTCTCTGTCGCTTTCTCTCTGAGAGCTCCGCGGACGCCAGCTCAAGCGTTTCTTCAATGGAGCACTGTTGAACTCAGGGAGACCGACCCGGATAGGGTCCGGTAGTGGGACGTCATCTATGTAAAACCATTCCGAAGGCCAGTCCTCGGACGCCTTCTTTGGGGTTCCGGATAGGTATCCGGTCCCAGCGATGCGCCATACTTTGGCTCCGCCCACTTGGTATATAGACCCCTCTTGAGAACGGGGCACCAGGCAGAATAACCTCTTCCACAGCGTGAAATGACCCTCAACGCCTAAAAATAGCTCGCAAAGGGCGACGAAATCCGCAATATGTAATACGGAGGCGGGCGTGAGATTGTGCAGCTGGAGGCCGTAGAACTCCAGAAGCCCGCGGAGAAATGGATGAATTGGAAATCCCAGTCCCCTTATTAGATAGGGTACGAGGCACACCCGCTCTCCTTTAGAAGGATTGGGGGTGCTCTCCGCTTGTTTTCCGCCATTATAGGTGGCGAGACCGGCTCGGACCGGGACCATGTATGCCTGAGGGAGAAATCCCTTGGCCTGAAGCGACACTAACTCGCTATGCGGGATGATGCAACTCTCCCAGTCCCCGGGTTTGGGACCAGAGGGGCGGGGGGAGGAGCTGCGACGGCTGGCCATGCTGGAATGGACCTTTGCTGGAAGCGCTCTGATGATAACTCGCGGAGAGGAGAAGATGTGGTTTGGACCTAAATCCCCATCCCGTTAAATAGGCGGCTCGTTTATACGGCTAGGGGTGTGGATGTGAAAATGCCCCGGCTTTTTGCATTCGTTTGACGCGTGGAAGACGGCCATTATTGGGCGTGGAAGCCGAGGAGCACTACATTACAAAAATCGGACATTATTCCTACAGGTACACAGGATTTGGAGAAGAACCCGCCTTGCAATGCCGAACAATCTGCGCGCCGGACTTGTCGTCATTGAAGCCTGGTTCGGGGGCTACTGAGGGAGTCCTGGATTAGGGGGTGTTCGGGTAGCCGGACTATACCTTCAGCCGGACTCCTGGACTATGAAGATACAAGATTGAAGACTTCGTCCCGTGTCCGGATGGGACTTTCCTTGGCGTGGAAGGCAAGCTTGGTGATGCGGATATTCAAGATCTCCTACCATTGTAACCGACTCTGTGTAACCCTAACCCTATCCGGTGTCTATATAAACCGGAGGGTTGTAGTTCGTAGGACATCAACTCCATATACAACAATCATACCATAGGCTAGCTTCTAGGGTTTAGCCTCCTTGATCTCGTGGTAGATCTACTCTTGTACTACCCATATCATCAATATTAATCAAGCAGGAGTAGGGTATTACCTCCATCGAGAGGGCCCGAACCTGGGTAAAAACATCATGTTCCTTGTCTCCTGTTACCATCCGGCCTTGACGCATAGTTCGGGACCCCCTACCCGAGATCCGCCGGTTTTGACACCGACACCATGTTTGTCCCCGAGGAAAGAGAGATACTACCGAGCCCACTGCAAAGCGATGCCCAGCTAGTCGCTTCGGCAAGAGAGAGCGCACGACGGCGCGAGATCGACAAAGGGAAAATGCTAAGAGCCTCCGCAACCGTGAAATTGGGATCAAACGAAATGGAATATAAATCCTGGCAAGACATCTACAAGGATCTTTTTGTAGCCACAAATCAAACCAGAAACAAATGGACTTGTCGTTGTGACCCTCAAACTTGCCCCCAAGGCGAAAGCAGGCTTGACCGCTTGGGTCCCATTCCAAAACGTGGAGCCACATACACGTTGGATTTGAAAAAGACCCCATTAGGGGGCTTTCAAAAGGTTTGTCCATAGATCTTGAGCATAAACCATATCAACTTGGAGAGGAGGGCCATGTTCATAAGCTTAGATTTAATGACCCCAATGCATCCATGCTTCTTTAGTCTTCAAAGCTTAGGTCTTGAAGGACTAACACACCAATGATTAGTCGGGCACCACCACAACCATCTTCTATGCTTCCTTTGCCGATGAACAAAGGGATAGCAAATCTGAGCCACCGCTCCTAATCCACCTCACAAGCTTGACGATGGCTCTAGAGGAAGCACCACCGCGACGAAGGACAAGATTGAGGAAAAGAACCCACCACAGCATCACCGCCATAGCCCCACTGACGCCGTCCAGGGCAGCCAATGTGATTCGCCATCCTCGCCGCGTCCAAAAAGGGCCCGGAGCCACCAGCTAATCAACATGGTTTTTCTGTGGCGGAGCCCCTAGTCAAGGTTCATGTTCTCCGTGGTCTCTGATGTTGCATTGCTCCAGTATCATTCCACTTCTTGCAGAGCATGTGGTCTTGTTTATGCACCCGTTGACTATGTGTGTTCCTGTATCATGCGGTGGGGATTAGGCATGCACGTTGGTGTTCTAGGCAGCTTGTAAAGTCTTGGTATTGTGACACCCTCGACGATACTACACATCTGCTTGTGTCTCTCTTGTTGATGGTAATGATATTTGCTAGCTGGGGTGTTCCTTGTCATTGGCACCCAATTTTCTCTTATTTCTTTTCCCTTTGCTATTTGTATGGTTTTCGGCCGGATTTTTCTCATGAACGAGGTCCATTTGTTTACATTTTTCAATTCAATTTCCTTTATAAACTGGATCAACCAACCAAGAGAATGTCACTCTCTTGGCATGGCGGCTTTGAGTAATATATATTCAGGCGGGGGAACTCCCTCCTGATCTTTGGAAAAAGAAAATCATGTTGATAAAAACATTGAGAAAAATCACGGTCTCTAGCTATTCCCTCCATTTCAAGATAGATGCCATTTTAGCCTCTCAAAATTCTCCGAGAATACATGAACTGTCCTCCTACATTTTTAATACAATTCTTGCGCTACTATGTTGACATTCAAAAGTCACAAAAGGCGCGGAGCTAATCCACTCTTTCTTTACGCTCACACTTTCCAGTCGACTCATCTTGTATCTGCATCCCTTGGTTTTTGAAGCATGTGCGGTGAATCAATGTCCCCGAGATGATAAAACGACGCACGTGAAAATCGAAGGTCAACGTGAGCCTTGCACTTGTACTCTTATTTCTCATGTGCCGAACTTTGAATGGGAGGAAGCATACCTCGTTTCCCTCGTGGTGAGCATCCAATTCTGAAACGGGAGGAAGAACAGCCCATCTCCCTTCAGAAAACGTCATCGACAAACCGTGTCAGCGGTCAACCAGCAGCAATCCATCTCCCCAATCACCCATCACCCTGCTACAGTGATAGTACGAATTTGAACTCGGCACCCTCCAAAGTCCAAACTCCAATCTCTCAAAGTGAAAAGTTCTTAAAGCACACACTTCCTTTTCCTTTCTTCTTTGCACCGAATGGGAGGCACGGAACAGTTGATGGCTAGACCTGTCGTGGGCTAGGACAGGTAACATGGCACTCAATCAGCTAGCTGTGCAACGTCCAGGGAAACTACACAAGGCATCCATGTCCTTTTCTTTCCTGGTGGTTAACTGTTAAACGGTGGCAGCCTGGGCATGGCAACAGTACTGCAGTGGTACGTTAATCACGTGACCTGCTGGCGAGTCCTCGGAAGTTCAGCATGATCGTCCGCGATCAAATTCGTTTTCCCCGTGCTGCTTCCACATTTTTCAACTCGTTGGTGCGTTTTGTCGTGGGTGTCGCGTCAGTTTTGGGTGCAGACACGCACGCGGATCCCCTGTTGTCTTGCCGACTGAACCCATCCAGCTTTCTGTGATTTGACCCTTGCGATATCAAAGAACTCAGAAGCTACCCTCCTCTGTTTTCTCCATCATACAAAGCCCACAAATGAAAACATTTTGCACTTCCATTATCTATGCCGCACGTATTCATATGAATATTCTTTCGTAAGATTTTCAGTAAAACTTAGTTAAAAAAAGGTTAGGCTGGTTTTGATACGAGACCCGCAACAGCAGCGCATCGACAGCTTGCTCTGCTGGGGGTTGTGGTTGTTCCATGGTTCATGAACCTTGATGCAATTTTTATTACATTTACGATCCTTTGTATTTCTGATAGATCTGAGTCATTTTCACACACACACAATGAAGAAAAAGACCGGAGCACGGAAGGTGTGGGTCAAATTAGTCATGTCTTTTGAGACAACATTTCTTTTGTGGAGAATGCCTGCCTTTTGAGACATTATCATCAAAGGTTGAAAAAAAGGGTGCACACTGTGCGTGATGACTGCGGTGGGCCTACACCGGGAGGCAAAGGGTAGCAACTGACAGTTTAAATCCATTGTTGTACTGCCACACAAGGGTAAAAGCTTTTTCTCTTCATAATCAATCAGCTTTACAAAGAGGACAATAAACATCACGGAATCAACTGTAGTAATGAGAAGCTACAAAAGGTGGTGAGAGTACCGCTTCTCTTGAAGCCACATGTTTCACAATTCAGCCCCACCCACACACATTACTGCGTTGACCAATCGAATAATGTCAAACCGGCACCTCCGCATGATTTCTTGCAGAGAGCACGCGATGCACAATTCCGAACAAAATCACCGAACAATTTGAAAACCAGGGCACCCAGTGATAAAAATACCACGGCTTTTCTCGAATAAGCTTGAGCATGCGTATCATGTTGGAAATATGAGTAATTTACCAAATGATTTTATTAACAGAAATACTAGATAAAGCATGACCAGAATAATAGTGATAAAACAAGCCATGCGATTTGACAGAGAGAAGGTGAACAACATCTTCATATATAAACTGTAACTAAACATATCTAGAGCAGACAGGATAGCAAGCTGCATATATGAAATAGAGTCTAACATATCTAGGGCAAATACTAGAATAAGGAACTGTAGCAGGACCTCTAATAGAAAGGAGAAGAACACGTACGGGACAACAGCAGCAGAAGCGCTGGACTTGGGGTCGGTGTCCTCGCCTGCCATGTCGTCGAGGAGGTCGTGGACGTCGGAGAAGAAGTCGTCGTCGGGGAAGTAGTCGTCGGCGACCGGATCGTCCGTGATGAAGCAGCCAGTAGTCGCGCTGAGTGCCCCCAAAAATCTTATCACCCTTCTCCCGTAAATGACACAAAAAGTGCGGTTTCGGAGGCCTACTGTCCCGACATGCGGTGCACGCCGCAAGTCGGGATGAGGAAGATAGTAGTAGCTCAGAGATGGAACCGATGGCGAGGGAAGGAGTAGTTCTAGTGCATCTCTCTGGGAGGAGCGACCTCCCTTTTATAGGCGCAAGAGAAGGAGGCGAGAGGGCAGCGACGGGAGGCGAAATGAAGAGACGAAGATGAAGCGAACAGCCAGCAGCCAAAGGGTTGCACCGTTCGCATTCGAACTCCACTTTGCAAAAATCTTTTCAGCTTCCGTGTGACCTTTCATATACCCGTAGTGCGTGGCAAAAATTTAGACATCGGCTCGGCTCATTCCCGCAACCCGCGGCACGTCGTGACGAGGCGTGGTGTGGTGTGGTGTGGCGTGGCGTGGCAAGGCGGGCGGCGAAGGAGGAGCGCGCGTGGATGTCCCTCTTGTTCTCATGCTCATACAAGTGGGGAAAGAACCTCCTTTATAAAGAGGTCCAACTCCCTCTAAACTAGCAATGTGGGACTAAACTTTAGTTCCACCTCTTGCCTTGCACAAATGGGCTGCGTGGGCCTCTAGGATTTATTAGGAATTTCTGAAACTGCTATTGGGCTAGGCCCAAAATAGACAAAATTCCAGCAATCCCCCACCAGATCCCAGAGGCACATAAAATTTGCCTTTGGTTTCAAAACACTGTTTTAAATACCCGTATTGCAGTGGAGACTGTTAAGTTGAACTTTCACCTAGAACTCTATGCTACACTAGTAAGCAATTTGAACAGTGGAGTAGGCCTTGAACTGCAAGTTTTCTATGAATCTAGCTTCACATAAAGCCTTGACCGATACGTGGCTACCGTGGGTCTTCCCCGCGGGTGAAGCTTACGCGTCATACTCCGAGACCTTTCATGAGTTTACTAGAGAGAACCCTACTCTCATAGATTGCGACGTTTGACAATCAGACTCATATAGGTGTGTTCTTCAAAAGATGTTTTGCAGGACAATATCTCTGCTTAAATGAGCCACTTAGAACACATTAAGATATACATCAACCTACCATGCAGTTTAGGAGAGTATTGCATCTTCATGGAGTGGTATTGTTAATAGTAAGGATACTTTCTTCTCAGTTGATCAACAACTTGTCTTCCACATCTAATTCATGGGATCTCTGATCACAAAGAATAGGTTACCACTGTGAACAACTCATATTGTGGGTCTCATACCCATCTCTCTCGATGCATTATCTATCACATTACGTGATAGACCCTTAGTAAAAGGATCTGCCAGATTTTTAGACGTTTGGATATAATCCAATGCAATAAATCCGGAGTACTTCATTTTTCTGACAGACTTTAACCTTCTCTGAACGTGTCTTGGTGACTTCATGTTATTCTTTGAGCTGGTTAATTTCGTGATCACAGTTTGATTGTCGCAATTCATAAGGATACCCGGTACAGGTTTCTCAATAACCCGCAAGTCATTCAATAGCCGACGAAGCCAATCTGGTTCGACCGTAGCTGTATCTAGTGCTGTGAGGTGTGCTTCCATTGATGACCTCGTTAAGATGGTCCGCTTGCAAGACTTCCAAGAAACAACATCACCTCCATGAGTGAATACATATCCACTCGTGACCTTTATCTCATCAGCATCTGAGATTCAGTTTGAGTCAATATACCCTTCAAGCATCTTTGGGTGCCCGGTGTAGTGAATTCCATAATTTGCAGTGCCTTTCAAATAACGCAAAACTCTCGCTAGAGCTTTCCAATGCACATCTCCTGATTTTGAGACAAACCAACTCAGTTTGCTAACAACAAAAGATATGTCAGGTCTTGTAGCACTTGCTAAGTACATAAGCGAGCCAATAATCTGAGAATATTTCAATTGATCTCTAGTAATTCTTTGATTCTTTCAAAGTAACACACTTGCATTATAAGGTGTTGGAGAGGGCTTGCAGTCACTATAGCCAAAGCGACTCAAGATCTTTTCCACATAGTGAGATTGAAGCAATGTAATCCCACCATTATCGTCTCTCAACAACTTGATGTTCAGAATGACATCTGCCACTTCTAAATTCTTCATCTCAAAACAACGAGATAGAAAATTCTTGACCTCCTTAATAACATTCACATTTGTTCCGAAAATCAGTATGTCATCAACATACAAGCAAAGGATAACTCCTCGCCCCCACCATGGCGATAGTACACACATTTATCAGCTTCGTTCACAACAAAGCCAGCAGATGTTAAAGTTCTTTCAAACTTCTCATGCCACTGTTTGGGTGCTTGCTTGAGTCCATACAAAGACTTCAGCAACTTGCACACTTTTCCTTCCTGACCATCTAGTACAAACCCATCTGATTGTTCCATATAAATTTCCTCGTCCAACTCTCCATTTAGGAAAGCAGTCTTAACATCCATTTGATGAACGAGAAGACCATGCGAGGTAGCTAGTGAAAGTAGAACTCGAATAGTGGTCAGTCGAGCCACAAGTGAGTAAGTATCAAAGAAGTCTTCACCTTCCTTTTAGGTATAACCCTTAGCCACGAGCCGACCTTGTACTTTTCAATAGTACCATCAGGGCTAAGCTTCTTCTTGAATATCCATTTGCATCCTATAGGTTTGCACCCATAAGGACGATCAGTTATCTCCCAAGTTTCATTCGCCAAGATGGAATCCATTTCGCTACGAACTGCTTCCTTCCAATAGCCAGCATCTTCAGATGTATAGGCCTCTGAAATAGAACTGGGAGTGTCATCTATGAGATACACAAGAAAATCATCACCAAAGGACTTTGCAGTCCTCTGTCTCTTGCTCCTAGTAAGAACTTCATTGTTCTCCTCCACATGACTTTCAAAGTGTTCCATCGAAATGGCAGGTTTGGTAATTGTAACTGGTTCCTGATTCGATGAACTAGGCATCTCCTGATTAGATGAGGTAGCCATATCCTTCATGGGAAAGATGTCTTCAAAGAAAGTCGCATCATTCGACTCCATGATCGTATCGACATGTATGTCGGGTACCTCAGATTTTACAACCAAAAATCTATAGCCAATGTTATGAAAAGCATATCCTAGGAAAACACAATCCACAGTCTTTGGTCCAAGCTTCCGCTTCTTTGGAATTGGAACATTGACTTTCGCCAAACAACCCCATGTTCGTAGATAAGAGAGTTTTAACCTTTTCTTCTCCCATTCCTCGAATGGAGTTATCTCTTTGTTCTTTGTGGGAACTCGGTTTATGACATGACATGCCGTCAATATCGCCTCCCCCCACCATGCCTTGGAGAGACCCGATGTGTCTAACATGACGTTAACCAAATCAGTTAGAGTACGATTCTTTCTTTTGGCCACCCCATTAGACTGCGGTGAATAGGGAGGCGTCCTCTCATGGATTATACCATGTTCCGCACGAAAAGCATCAAATTCATTGGAAAAATACTCTCCACCACGGTCGGACCTAAGCCTCTTGATTTTCCGATCAAGTTGATTTTCCACTTCAGCTTTATAGATCTTGAAAAAGTTCAAAGCCTCATCCTTAGATTTCAGAAGATACACACGGCAATATCTAGTGGAGTCATCAATTAACGTCATGAAATATTTCTTTCCACCTTTTGTCAAAACACCATTCATTTCACATAGATCTGAATGTATGAGCTCTAGTGGTGCAGGATTTCTCATTTCTGCAGTCGTGTGAGACTTACGAGGTTGCTTAGCTTGCACACAAACTTGACACTTAGATCCCTTGACAGTGGTGAAACTAGGGATTAAGTTCAACTTCGCTAGTCATGACATGCAACCAAAATTAACATGACAGAGACGTGAATGCCACACATTGGATTCACTATTGTTGCAAATATGATGAACAACTTTATTGCAAACGTCTGATAAGGATAAACGAAACAGGCCTCCTAACTCATAGCCTTTACCAACAAAGGTTCCATACTTGGATATTACAAATTTATTCGACTCAAAGACAAGCTTGTAGTCATCTCTACACAGAAGAGATCCACTAACAAGATTTTTATTGACGGATGGGACATAATGCATGTTCTTCAGCCGCACGATCTTCCCCGAAGTAAATTTCAGATCGACCGTGCCAACACCACGAACAGAAGCACTTGAACCGTTGCCCATCAGCACGGTTGAAGTCCCTGCGGTCTGATAAGACGAAAACATGGAAATATCACCGCATACATGCACATTAGCACCCGTGTCAATCATCCAATCAGGAGAATGACATACTGAAAGAATAGTGGGAAATATACCATACCCATCATCCATCATGTCAGTGTCTCCAATGACAACATTAGAGGTCTTGCCGCCTTTCCCAAGGTGACGCTTATCATAGCGATTAGGGCAACTAGGAGCCCAATGATCAGGATCTCCACACACATGACAAGCACCTTTCTTCTTGTCATTCTTCTTCTTGAAGTTCGTGTGCTGCACAACCTTGTTCTTCCCATCGAACTTGCCCTTGTTTTTGAACTTGTGGGGCTGGAAGTTCTTCTTCTGTACCAGATTGGCACTAGATCCTTCCTCAATACCTCGAGCACGTGTATCCTTTGCTCTCGCCTTTTCTTCCACATCAAGAGCGCCAATGAGATCCGGGACGGAAAACTCCTGTCTCTTATGCTTCAGTAAGGTAGCAAAGTTCCTCCACGAAGGAGGAAGCTTAGTGATGATACCTCCGGCAACAAACTTGTCCGGTAGCATACAACTGAAGTGCTCAAGTTCTCTAGAAAATGACTTTATCTCATGAGCTTGCTCAACCACGGAGCGCTCTTAGTCATCCTGTAATCATAGAATTGCTCCATGATGTACAACTCAGTGTCAGCATCCGAGACCCCAAACTTGGCCTCGAGTGCATCCCACATATCTTTTCCATTATCAATTGACGCATAAGCATCAACTATGTTCTCACCAAGAACACTCAAGAGAGCAGCCTTAAATAGAGTATCCATTTTCTGAAAAGCTTGTGCCTGTTGAGCATCAAGCTCTTCTTCAGGTTTGCCGAGAGTGGCATCATAGCAACTCATGGTTTGAAACCATAAGACTGCTCTTACACGCCACCTCTTATAGTGGATACCCTCAAACATAGGAGGTCTCATGGAAGCAGCAAAACCACTCGGGGTAAATTGCCTATAATAAGGTTTTTGGATTGTTGGAAATATGAGTAATTTACCAAATGATTTTATTAACAGAAATACTAGATAAAGCATGACCAGAATAGTAGTGATAAAACAAGCCATGCGATTTGACAGAGAGAAGGTGAACAACATCTTCATATATGAACTGTAACTAAACATATCTAGAGCAGACAGTATAGCAAGTTGCATATATGAAATAGAGTCTAACATATCTAGGGCAAATACTAGAACAAGGAAGTGTAGCAGGACCTCTAATAGAAAGGAGAAGAACACGTACGGGACAGTAGCAGCAGAAGCGCTGGACTTGGGGTCGGTGTCCTCGCCTACCATGTCGTCGAGGAGGTCGTGGACATCGGGGAAGAAGTCGTCGGCGACCGGATCGTCCGTGATGAAGCAGCCAGTAGTCGCGCTGAGCGCTCCCCAAAAACCTTAGCACCCTTCTCCCGTACAGGACTCAAAAGGTGCGGTTTCGGAGGCCTACTGTCCCGACGTACGATGCACGCCGCAAGTCGGGATGAGGAAGATAGCAGCAGCTCAGAGATGGAACCGATGGCGAGGGAAGGAGTAGTTCTGGTGCATCTCGCAACCCGCGACGCGTCGTGACGAGGCGTGGCGTGGCGAGGCGGGCGGTGGAGGAGGAGCGTGCGTGGACTCTTGTTCTCATGCTCATACAAAGTGGGGAAAGAACCTCCCTTATAAAGAGGTCCAACTCCCTAAACTAGCAATGTGGGACTAAACTTTAGTTCCACCTCTTGCCTTGCATAAATGGGCTGCGTGGGCCTCTAGGATTTATTAGGAATTTCTGAAACTGCTATTGGGCTAGGCCCAAAATAGACAAAATTCCAGCATATCATATATTAAAAAAGAAGCGGCAAAGAAGCCGAATACAGAGTCTTTTGGCCATCACAACGCCAATCACAAGAATTAGCATCCACATCCACCAAACACACCCACCACGCGTACTACAATACTTGCTTCACCTAGGCCAACCTCATGCCGATGGCGATGGGGCAAGCCACAGAGCAACCAAGCTGCGTCACAACCGCTGCCGGAGATCTCTACAACAAGACCAAAACTCGAAGCCAACACAGACCAACGTACCCTACCCATTGAGTCAAGAAGAAGTCGGCAAGTGGACGGCAGGGCCTGGGCGGACCTAGAGACGGCGCCATCGATGAAGTTTGATGGCTTTTCACCCTGATGAAGTCTGAAGAGATGCACCGGGTTGCTAAATATAACGCAACACCCAACAAAAAATAGTTTCGCATTGCAAAAGTAATCCAGAAATATCGCACGGACCGAGCATTGTGTTTTCCTCATGTGGGCCCTTGTGGTTGATACGCAGACGAGGTGGGTCCCAAACTTTGCCGATGAGAGGGTTTTGTTTTTAGATGTTTTGTCTCTTGTTAAGAAATGCAATGTGTCAGTGACTCTCTGAAAATGGAACAAGTTTCTCGCCGCCTAGCCCCCGTCCCGATGATGCCTCTAGCGCTGTTAGAGGGCATGTGGAGGTTTATCTATGATGGATCTCGCGAGACTCGATTGACATTTTTCTTCGGTGGATGTGTGGATCCACTGAATCCGTGCTTCGTTCGTCTGCGTTCATGTGTCTACAGGTTGGATCCTTTCGATCTACGCTTCTCTTCATGGCGGCGGCTGCTGTTCTGGTGCGTTGGTCCTATGGCAACCATAGCACGGCGACTTTCCGAGTGTCTACTACAATAAAATTTGTACGACTTCAATGCGACTCGCTCTAATGCTTGTAGTCGTCGCTAGGTGGTTTACGAATCTGAATGTAATTTTTCTTCTATGAACCCAAATAAAAAACATTCTGCGATTTCATCATGTAATCCCACACGTATCATTTTGATTTCTTTTTCCAAAATAAAGAGAGCACGAGAGGTGGCAGTCAGAAATTGTCTTCTTTTTGTAAGACCTCAGCATGAAAAGTTGGAAAAATGTGCAGACTGCACTATAATAAAGGAGACGCTCCCTACAAAAAACAAAAGACCCTAAGGCCTTCCACTATGTAGTCGGTGCCCAAGGCATTAAAATATTACCAACTGGGCAGCGCTGCCCTTAAGATTTTATTTGGCACCGGGCTCACTATGTTGCATATGCAGCCTGCTAAAAACGGGACCCAGAACTCTATTCACGTGAGTTTCCTTCACCTTCTGCAGGCGGGCCATGAGCTAATTGTTTACTACTTTCTGCATTTGGCATCAGTTGGGCATCGGAGCAACTACTTGCTCCGGTTCCCACAAAAAAATTTATGACACCGGCTGGGGCAATGGAGGGATTCGGTGCCAAACTAAAAAAAAGTGAATTTGGCACCTCTTTTGGCCTACATAGTGGAAGGCCTAAGTGCCACGACAAATTCCGCCTTACGTTTTTTGTGGCGTCTTTGGATGACAATTTTAGTTATAAAAACATTAGGATGGTGTTACTTCGTGCCAAGGACGCAAAGGCAGCAACAACGAGCAGGCGACAGTTAAAATTTGACCTTGGTCTGTACTAGTAGGTACTATGGTGCAGGACATAACGTGTCCCACTGTTGTACCGCCCAATGATAAAGGCTTTTTCTTCATAGTCAATCAGCTTTACAGCAGGAGTAACGCAAGAAAATAAATATATGCAACAGAATCCAGTGTACTGCCAGCATCGAGAGACACCACAGCAAGTGCGAGTAGCAGTTCTTAAAGTTACACGCCTCATGAAAACTCTCAGTCCTGACAAAAGCCAACGCCACCCCCACACACACTGTTGCGCTCCTACCAAAGTCCTTCGGCGTTTATCACTTTGAGGATCTCGCGTCAGCTTTCGCGCGGTGACGCGTCCAAGATTTTGCTGGAGGGGTTGAAATACAGACGCGGAACAGAGAAAACTGTATTTTCTTCAGTGTATCTAACGCCATCTCTTCGGCATAGTATCTTCTTAACCAAATTTAATCACCAAATATTCTCAGGCGTGTTTATAGTTTGCATTGACGACCGGACAGATGTCAATGGCAGTGAAGATAAGCTATACTAGATGCGCATCTCAAAGAATATAGTATATGTTTAGATTGAAGAGGAATCACGCCGACCCTGAAATCTTAGTGCCACAAAGCACGTGATCAGTCACTCCACGGTCTCAAACGAAGCCACTGACCAAATCCAACAAAATCCGCAGCACAGGGAGACTCTCTCTGGGGGCTAAACTATTAATAACGCTAATCAAATAAACCCAGCAGCAGCAGCATCACCTTGTCCTAAAGCTAATCAAAGAATCTTTGGCTGCAGGACGCAGGCGAGCCAGAAAAGAATGAGACGCGGTAAAAATAAAATCCCAGAAGCGAGCAACAAGAGAGGGCTTTTGATCCCGACAAGCGGGTGCAGAAAGCAAAAGCTGAGAAAAAGCGCCGCGCTTTTCTTTCTTTCTTTGTTTATTTGCCACACTGGTACAGTAGTACTGTATGATTTTCTTGCCTATATAATTCTCGCCCTCCTCCTCCCTGCGGCTGCCACACAGGCGGCCGAGCCGAGCCGAGCGAGCAATAATTCGCACCGGCACACAGGAGCGGCAGTAATGGCCGCGTGGTGCCGGTGCCAGTGCCAGTAGCACGCAGGCAGGCAGGGGAGCAGCGCCACTGCACTGGGCACTGGTGACGCTTCGAGCCCACTCGCCACACCCTTCCCTCCCTCCCTCGCTCCCTTCGCCTCCTCAAGCCGGGCTCCCAATCTCGCGAAGCGGCGGCCCTCATTGGCCGGCGGCGGTGCGCGGCCCCGGTCGTTTCCTCCGGCGTCAGGTGCCCGTGATCTGGTAACTCACTTTCCGCCGCGGTTTTGTTTTCTCTTGCCCCTTTATGTGAGATTGCGCAGCTTGCGGCTTTGGGCTTGTGCTGACGGAAATAATTTCCGCGACTGGAGGTTGTTGCAGAGGCGGCGAGGTGAGGTGACGCGGCGGCGCGATGAGGTGGCTCAAGTCGTTGGTTGGGCTGAGGAAGGTGGAGAGGCAGCAGCATCAGCAGCGCCGCAAGGAGGATGGCGACGCCGGCCGAACAGTACGGAGCACCACCTCTACCTACCTACCTACGATTCCGCCTCTGCCTTTTTGTTCTCACCTCTGGGTTCCTTAATCCCATTTGGTCTACTTACTTACTCTGCTTGTATGTGGAAGGATCATAGCAATATTTTGCCCAGTGCTTCGTGAGAATTCATTCTTATCCTACAATAAATCTAATCTATAGGTAGCAATTGGTGCTTCTTTATGCAATGCTTTTGCAAGTTCTTGCATGTGTTGGCTTGCTGCAGATCTGGGTGATATTATTTGAGTCACCCTTTGGTTCTGCACCACTGACAAGATTGAATTTTGGGGACTGGAATTAGTCCAAAAAGAACTCAACTAATCTGTTGCTATGTAAGCACAACAACAACTATAAATTTGGAACAAGAATAGATATCTGTATAGTATTGCTACACCAGTACACCGTCCCTGATTATAAACACATGAGGAGAATATATGTTTCTGCTGCCATTTTTTTGGAATAGAGTGATGCCACATGCTCCTTTGCTGATGTGCTATGAAAATTTGCCTGTTTGCTTACACATTGTGAACTGGGGAAATTGCAGAAAAGGGATGCCGTCGATCAGTTCCACTTCCAGGATCAGCACTCCCAGGATCACGCTAGCCTTGTCGGACCAGAAGAGTTCCCTGATGGAAATGTTCCGTCAGAAGACGATTGCAGCACACCTTCATGCTCAGGACCTGGTTTCAGTACACTTAGCGTGCCACTGCCTCAAACAGAAGAGGAGCTCAAAGAGATCTGGGCTGCCACAATTATTCAGACTGCGTATAGAGCCCTACTGGTATTCACCTTTTTCTCTGTCCATTAGCAGTTAACTTCTTGCTTGCTCTGTACAGTGGGAATAATTACACATGTTTCCTAACTTGTGTATATTGATAAAATGCAAGGGGCCTGAAAATTTCAATGGTTACGTTTTTTAGAGAAATTGGATCTTGTGCTACCTTTTAACTAGTCTTGCTTGATTGCTGATGTGTGGTTAACTAGTAAAGTACTAAAGCTCCAGTCTCCAAAATACGGAGCTCCTGTGTCCAAGCAAACCTGCACCTGCAGGGCTGCATTTGCATGTGTAAGGCAGTATTAGGAGGCTTGCTATCCGTTGTATATTTAAAACCGGACTTTGTGCAGTCAGTAGGGTGTGCTGCACTTGTCTTACCTCACAAATTTCACATGGTTTTCAATTCCAACAACTATAACATACAGAGTGATTAGCATTATGTGATGACTATGCAGTTTCAGTTGAAGTAAGAAAAGCTACAGCTCGATCATCCTGATACTGTGATACATGGTAGAAGTAAAATCTATAATTCCTGGAAATGTTATGTATAGGTTTATGTTCATCGACATCAGTACTACTCCCTCCGTCCGGTAAAGAGTGTACGTTTGGCTTCAAAATTTGTCCACAAAAGAGTGTACTTCTATCTTTCCAATGCACTTTAAAGTAGAAAAAAAATTTCTCTCTCATCACACGGTAATCAAGACTAATAACAATCTACACATGGTCTTCTTAATTTCTACATGCACTTAGCTCATTGGGGGTTGGTTAATTAAAGAGGAGAGAGATTGGTGTCTTGCACTTTTCCAATGCATTTTTTACTTGACTCCATAATTTGTCCTAAAATCTCTAGATGTGCACTCTTCACCGGATGAAGGGAGTATGCAACAATGTTTGCTGGACTGTATCTTCGACATCAGTACTGTGCAACAATGTTTGATGGACTGTATGTTCATACGGCTGGCTGTCGAAGTATTAGTGCAAAGCATTGTATCCTACCAACAAGTTTATCTTGGAAACAAAGAAATGTTAGAATGTAATCGAGGAATCTGCCAAGATTGCTCTAATTGTCTATTTTCTTGTAAGGTACTAGTACTACACTAAGTTTAGCTTCATTCCTCTTCAGGCTAGGAGAGCCCGCCGAGCTTTAAAAGGACTGGTTAGGCTTCAAGCCCTTGTAAGGGGTCATATAGTGAGAAAGCAAGCTGCTATAACACTTCGGTGTATGCAAGCTTTGGTCAGGGTACAAGCCCGTGTTAGAGCAAGGCGAGTTCGTGTTTCCTTGGAAAATCAGATGGACGAGCAACAAAATAATGTAGAAGAACAAACCGGCGAGGCACATGTTCGAGAAGTTGAGGTAAGGCACACACCAGTTTGCAAAAATTGTGCTTATAATTTGTAAGACATCCTGTTATATAATTTTTTTTGTTATGCTGCTTGCCTTATTTGTTGACATCCTTTCATAAGGTTCCTGTTAGAGTTACATTTTTTTATCAGGAAATAAATGGTGGTGCAGTGCAGTTATTTGGCTTGAGTTGTTAACTTCCATTACCACCTTACTTAAAATGCAGGATGGGTGGTGTGATAGTATAGGGTCTGTGGAAGACATCCAAGCAAAATTGTTGAAGAGGCAGGAAGCAGCAGCCAAGCGTGAGAGAGCCATGGCCTATGCCCTTTCTCACCAGGTAACTTTATCATACGTTTTACCCGAGGACATTACTCAATGGTGGTAACAACATGATGCTTGAACCGTGGATTAGTGAATGCTATATAGTGCACCAAACATATTGCCCTGAACCTAAGTATAGCTTCTGGATGTCTAAGGTCATTTCGGAAGCCTCATGCTTGCTGTTTTTGTGTGATTGGCTGCACCGCACTCTACTATGTTTGCTGTTGCTACACTCCAACTTCCAGGTGTTGCTTTCATGAATAACATAGAAGTTAACCTTCCCTCCAAGCTAGCTACATAATTTTGTTCTTCATGTTTTCCTTGCTATTCTGCTCTTGATGAGCTTTTATCTGTAATTTTACTGCATAGCCAATATTAGGCCACTACTTGAAAAGAAAAAGGGAAAGCATCAGTGCTTCCTTTAGTGTTCCATCTGAAGTTTCTTCTCTCCTTTTGCAGTGGCAAGCAGGTTCAAGGCAACAGGCAGCCATTACAGCTTCTGAACTAGACAGGAACAGCTGGAGCTGGAATTGGCTGGAGAGATGGATGGCTGTCCGCCCGTGGGAGAGTCGGTTCCTGGGCATGTACGCAGCAGATGGAATTGCCATCGATACCGGAGCGCAGCACGCTGAGGGAAATGCAACCAAGGCCCCATACAGGAAACCTGTGAAAAAGCAGGTTTCAGCTCTTCATTCAAATGTGTTGATCCAGAAGGCCCGGCCCTCGAACTCAGAGGGTGGTGGCTCCTCGTCGAACCCGTCTGCCGGTTCGGCGTCAGCTAAACCGAAACGGAAGCTGCCACCGAAAGAAGGTTCTGATGAAGTCTCGTCTCGTCTTTCGGGACTTGGTGCCCGGAGCAGTAGTAATCCTAAGGAGAGGCCTGGACAGTTACAACCACGGGCCAACAAGAGGTTCTCCTTGCCTGGCACTGGTAAGTCCAAACCTTGCATCTGTTACTTCTAGTGATGCAAAGATTTCCTGCTGGTTTCAGTAACTTTTCTTCTTCGGAAAAGGCATCATTTTTTCGATAAATGTCCTTGTCTAGCATAAGTTTTTCTCATGTGTGTGCGCTATAACTACTCAGCAGTTCAGAAATAATCTCCATACTACAAGCTGTTTGTTTCCTTTTTCCCCAGAAAAAAATAAAAGCTGTTTGTTTCCTGTTCCAACTTGTGCCTCGGTTTATTACGGTTGCTTAAAGCTTCCAGATAGACTCACTTGCTACTGAAAATGTGCAGGCACAGAAACTGGCAAACGGCAAGTGAATAAACCTGCGGTGAGCCGATCCCCCAAGGCTACCGAAGACTCCCCAGCGCTGGAAGGGAAGCATCGCCGTGCCGGTTCCGTTGATCTGTTGTTCAAGAGAGTTGAGCTGCAGGCTTGACAAGCCATCTGAAGCCCTATCTACCGTCGTCAAGGTTTGAAGCATGCGACGACGGCCTTAGATTCTGGAAGGTCCATTGGAGCAATTTGCATTTATTTCTTAGCCATATAGGTATGCAGTCAAATGCTCATCTCATGAGATGAGATCTAGCTAGTGCTTGGATATGTATGTGCTGGTCAGCTGGTGCCTCTAGTCCTGGAGGTTACCATAGCTTGTACTGTTGTATTTGTAGCTAAGAGCAAGTATGGACTCACATTTTCTGGGACTATTTTTTGTACAATAAAAATTCTGAAATGTTATGTTTCAAGGGGTAACCCTGTGTTTTTCACTGGTGTGTGCTCTGTAATCTGTACCTTGCTTTTTTTTTGAGCAATTGTAGTCTGTACCTTGCTTTTTTTGAGGGGTTAGTCTGTACCTTGCTGAGTTGCTGGGCCATGGTGTCTGAAGTATAAGCTTAGTAGTAGACTTGCTTGTTAAGGCTGCGGCCCATCAGACGAAATGGGCTCCGGCCCAGCAAGAAAGCCAGCTCATTCTACCCATTCCCTTTATTCCTTGCCCCGACGCGACGCGTTTTGTTTTGTTCCGTTTCCTTGGCGTGAACCGTAGCGGAACCGTCATCCATCGACGACTTCCGTCGCGCCCGAGGCACAGCGAGGCGCCCGAAACAATTGTCTGTCTCCATGGCGGCAACGACGACGGCGACGTCGAGGCGGGCGCCGGCCGTCCTCGCCCTCGCCCTCGCCCTCCTCCTCCTCGCGGCGGCGCCCTCGGCCTCCGCCAGGGGCGACGGCAACGGCGTGTACGAGCCGTGCGCGGACGCGACGGTGAGCCGCGGCGACGGGTTCACCTTCGGGGTGGCCTTCGCGGGGCGCGACGCCTTCTTCTCCGGCGGCGTGCAGCTCTCTCCCTGCGACAGCCGCCTCAACCTGGCCGGCGCCGGCCCGCTGCTCGCGCTCTTCCGCCCCACCGTCGACGAGATTTCGCTCCTCACCGTCAACGCCTCCGGCGCCGGCGACCTGGTTAGTCGCCCTCCGCCGAGCTGCACCTCCTCAAGCCTTCCCTCCTGATTTTGCTGTTCGATCGAAGCTTTTTGTGCGAGGAATATAATCCGTAGGACGAACCCTAATTGATTTACCCATTTGCACCCCAGGGGAACTAATTGTTTGGCACAAAGAATTGTCTGCTAGCTCCTTTTTACTTCTTCTATTCTACTCTATAAATAGTAAATAAATCATGGTACTTTGCAAGCAAGAATTTGGGATGGCCATCAATCATGCAGTACGCCCTCCTTGCCTTTTGTCAATTAGTGTGTGAGGGATGAAGAAATTCAAATCGTTGGGGAGACCTCGCAAATCCATCGATGATGGCCTCTTGATTGGGGAGGTTTAAGCCAAAAAAACGGAGAGCTGGACAGTGTCCCACAAGCAACACGTCCAGACAACCGACAGCTACATTTTTGGGCTCATTGGAGGAGGGTGGATCCGTTAATGGCGCTCTCGACATGCCTCCGTGTTTCTCTGTGGCCCAACCTAGGTACTTGGTCGTCGCAATCTCGTCTGAGGATTTATTGAATGTGCTGTCCCCTCACTTTGGAGAAATTTCCCCTTCAACTGATTGATTGGGCTCAGCCGCGGATATTGTCTTTGGAGGCCGAGCTCCATGGAGCTCGGTTTTGAAAAAATTGAATTTTGTTGAATTTCATATTTTCTACATTTCAAAAAATTCTGAAAAAAACACACATTACATGAAGGCCTAACACACACGTGTGTAAATTTCCAGGGCAAAATAAGTTGAAATGAGGGCTGTGCAAAAAAGACAAATCTGAGGCTTTTTAACACATGACACTATTCATTCTCCCGGACCAGAAATTTGTCTTTTTTGTATAGGTCACATTCCAACGTTTTTCATTTTGAAATTTTACACACATAGGCATAACATACTTGTTTACTTGCACAATTTTTTTCAGATTTTTTTGAAACCGAAAAGTTTGAATTTTGATTTGTTTTCAAAAAAAGGCCTCCATGGCTCCCGGGAGCCAAACGTCCGTTCTCGCTCAGCCGTTTGTTTTTAAGATAGTAGTAGAGATGGCAGACTGTCATGATGAGGACCCTCATTTATTTCTCATCTTCCTGATCCATTGACGGCATTTTGTTTTTTTTCCCTTGCAAATATGGGTCAAGACTCAAGATGCTGCATACAGTAAGAACGATTTCAGTAGTACTGAAAATTTCAGCACACTGTAATTAGTTGCCGAGACAACCTGCTGAGAAGAACTGCACAATAGCTTTGCATAGTTCAATCATGATACAATTGTTACTTTCTTGTACTCGAGTAGATAAGATAGCCAGATAGGTGTACTTATGAAATGTCTTGTTGGACAGTTCTGACATAAAAGATGATGGGTTCATCATTAGTTCTAACATGCCGTTCTTTCACTCTGTTCCAGACATCCGCTGGTGGGTACATGGTGGCATTTGCCGGGAGGAAATTCGCGGCAAGGTCGCCGCCCGTGTTCGTCGGCAACAGCTCGTACACAGTCACCGGCTTCACCCTGGTGCGCCCATAATTAACCCGTAACCTGGGCCAAATCACCGGCGACCATCTGCTCAACTGACGCCTATCTCTGTTTCCCAGGTGTTCGAGTTCCACAAGGGCACGCTCCAGAACCTCTTCTGGAAGTCCGACGGCTGCTCGTCGTGCTCCGGGCAGGCCAACTTCGGGTGCGTCGAGAACAGTTGCGCGATCAAGACGTCGAGCTGCAGGGGCAACGGCGGCGGCGGGCAGGTGGACTGCAGCCCCGGGATCCAGTTGGCCTTCTCCGGCACGGACAAGCACGAGGCGGTGCTCAACTCGTGGTACGAGGTGTCCAAGCTGAAGCAGTACTCCCTCTTCGGCCTCTTCTCCGGCCTCAAGGACTCCCTGGCCGGCCAGTTCAGCAACTTCTTCTAGCATCGTGTCGTGTGTGCTCGGTCCGTCCACATCGTGCAGCTTCTGAAGGCAGTCACACACACCCGTTGCCTCATATTGCGTCGTCACCCGTGTAGTGTTTGTTCAAGCTGTCGCGATATACTGTCACCCGTGCATGCCGTGTGACGTTTGTAACAAAATGCTCTGTATATCGATTATCAGCTGCTACGTACGCTCGTTAACTGATAGGTATATATAGAGACAGTGTAAGCTACGTACGACGAAACTACTCCCTCCTTTCCGGTTTATAGGGCTTATCTCAAAATTTTAGTTTTTCCATTTTATAAGGCTCAATTTGGTTGTTCCCCATCACATGTTCAGACTTCAAGGTGCATTAAATCATTGCATGCAAGTGTTAAGAGAAAACTGACCAATGCATGCACTTTATGCATGCATGCATTACAATTAATGCATTCGTAAACATAATTTTTTAAGGAAAACAAGAGCATTAATTGGGTGCTTTTGCAAACTATGAAAAATATTCCACCACTCATCATCTACCTTGGTTGGTGAGATTTTTGAATTGAGCCTTATAAACCGGAAAGGAGGGAGTAGTGTATTTTTTGTAATGTATAATGTAATGGTATTTGTGTATTTTTGTGGTACGGTATGGAAGAGATGGTGGTTTGAAACGAGTACATTGATTGACTGTCCACGATGCAACTATTGGAGAAAAGTGGGATGTTGGGTGAGCTAAAATTTTGTTACTTTGGGTTGTTGTACGTTTATAAAAGGAGAGCATTCGTTTGTGACGCGCGTCCTTGTGATCCGGCCAGCGCCGGCACGTACGGTGGCCCGAGTCGAGAATGACGAGCGCTTGCACTTTGCTCTCTTCATATAAGCTACCTGATCGGACCCTCCTGCGGCCGCCAGCACCCTCCTTCCTCGCCGCAGTTAGATGACGAGGCCGATGGCGGCGGGGTGTTCCGCCTTCTCTCTCAGTGTTACATAATCTCGAGTCCGCTAGTACCAGCGTTTCTGTTCCACATGCGTTAACCAAACCCAATTGAAAAGCAACACCGACTTATAACAGGCTTTAGGCCCATCCCTCTCAAAAGACTAGCCTGTTAGGAGGGGACACCCCCGTCCTTATAAATCGTGTCCCGCCTCCTCCCACAACTGACGTGGGACTAAACCCAACACTCAGGGCCTCCACCACATGACGGCGCGGCTGGGCCGGGACACCGTGATGGCGAGGGGCGCGGTGGTGCGGCGGCGGATCCCCACAACGGCTTCATGGTGGCGTCGCCATGGTGGAGGCAGCGGAATGGTGGTGACCCTAGTGCTCCTATCGCATCACGACAACGATATGCATGATCAGTCCTTCTTGATTCTGGTCGTCGACGTGTTCCGAAACTACTGCCGGAGATCTTGCCCAAGGATATCTGGATCGGATAGAATCCGATCGTGCGCGTCCATATTAGCCTGCGCGGCTCCATGAGGGCGCGGCGTGAAGCTTTGTTTGTTTGTCGACACCATGAGACATGTCGGTATCCTGATTTTCATGGCATAGACAGCGGTGGAGAAAGTCATGGTGACTGAGATCGGAGGATCAGTAAGGCGGAGGGGGCCTTGGAGGCACTAGAGGATTTCATTTTTTGGTGGTGCTCCTCGGGTGCCGAGTCGTGACTTTCAGGATGAAAACCTAAGGTCTGATCTTCATTGGCTGTGTCTGGCAATTACCTTGCAGGTATTATTTTGAAAGCACGGACTTTCTCTAGGGTCAAAACTTAATATCTTGGATCGGCTGTCGATGGTGTTTGTGCATTTTTTTCTTCTTGAAAACATTGTTTTTTGAAGATCTTTTATGTTTTTGGGTGTTGTCTTTGGTGGTGGTTTATGGGTCATTGTGATGAGGCCTTTGTTTTTTCTCTATCTTTTATAATTTTTCTTTTTGGGCTGTGTGTATCTTAGATTTCTTTGTGACATCTTGTTGGTGTAGAGACTAAGAGTAGTTAATATCTTCACGAAATTAATATATAGAAAAGGCTTGCTCTGTTGCTCACGAAACAGAAGATACGGTTCGCCGGCCACTGGCGCGAGGGACCGAACCAACTAACGAACATTACCTTCCTACGTATACCTGGCAATTAGGCGCCTGCTCCTCTTCTTGCACGCTTGACGCAGCACTTTCATGCGGTCAGGAGACCGAGCACCTGTGGAGTATGCATGTCGCCAACTTTTCATTTCATTTCTTGTAATGCGTGACTCAGCCCATTTGGACGAGAGAGAGAGACAAAAAAAAAAGGTGTTCTGGTCAAGTGATCGGGTCAAACACGACTAACCGTATAGTATATATGAATATAATGAACACACCGCAAAAAAAAGAATATAATGAACGACGATGGCTCCGTCATCAGGGGACGGCTACCGACGGAATTTACCGCCACCCAATCCAATCCAATCCAATCCAGGCAGTTCACGTAGAATTTGCCGCCACATCCTACGATTTTTACCCATACTAGTTAATTTTCACCCCGCGTCGAGCTGGTTTGTCCGGCGCGGCGCGGCGCGCTGCAGATATGCAATCCGTTGCACATGCCCGCCTGGTGAACTTTGTACAGCCAGCTAAGCTGCGTGCCGCACTTAGCTGACGCGGTTATTAGGCTCGAGATTTCCGGTTTCCAGACATGGATAGCCGACGCCCCCACGCCACCGCGTGATCCAAGGACCGGACCCAACCTGGACGCCAAGCCATCGGATCGGATCGGATCGGGTCGGGCGTATTACTATTGGATCCACTTGCCGCAGGGAGAAGGAAGGGTGTGGGTCGCCGTCCGTCCCCTTCCTCCCACCTTCCCCGAGCACGAGACGGCAGACCCCTTCAACCCGACTCCGCGTCCCCGCCCCGATCAGTACCGGTTAAGTAACTAACCCCTTCTCCCTCCCTTGTCCACTCTGCTTCTCCCCCTCCAAGAAACCGGCGTACAGATCGATCGATCGGCCCTTGCCTGAGCCGGCAGCAGTAGACATGAACAACCTCTTCTCCAGCTCGTGGAAGCGCGCGGGCGCGGGGGGCGACGGCGGGGACCTGGAGTCGGGCGGCGTGGAGATGACGGCGCCGCCGGGCGCCGCGGCGGGGGCGAGCCTGGACCGCTTCTTCGAGGACGTGGAGTCCATCAAGGACGACCTGCGGGAGCTGGAGCGGATCCAGCGCTCCCTCCACGACGCCAACGAGTCGGGCAAGTCGCTCCACGACGCCTCCGCCGTGCGCGCGCTCCGCTCCCGCATGGACGCCGACGTCGCCGCCGCCATCAAGAAGGCCAAGGTCGTCAAGCTGCGCCTCGAGTCGCTCGACCGGGCCAACGCCGCCAACCGCTCCGTGGCCGGGTGCGGGCCGGGCTCCTCCACGGACCGCACCCGCACCTCCGTCGTGGCCGGCCTGCGCAAGAAGCTGCGGGACGCCATGGAGGCCTTCTCCTCCCTCCGCTCCCGCATCACCTCCGAGTATCGGGACACCGTCGCGCGGCGCTACTTCACGGTGACGGGGGCCCAGCCCGACGAGGCGACGCTGGACACGCTGGCGGAGACGGGCGAGGGGGAGCGGTTCCTGCAGCGGGCCATCGCGGAGCAGCAGGGCCGCGGGGAGGTGCTGGGCGTGGTGGCGGAGATCCAGGAGCGGCACGGCGCCGTGGCGGACCTGGAGAGGTCGCTGCTGGAGCTGCAGCAGGTGTTCAACGACATGGCCGTGCTGGTGGCGGCGCAGGGGGAGCAGCTGGACGACATCGAGGGCCACGTCGGGCGGGCAAGGTCGTTCGTGGACCGGGGGCGCGAGCAGCTGCAGGTCGCCCGCAAGCACCAGAAGAGCTCCCGCAAGTGGACCTGCATCGGCATCGGCATCCTGCTCGTCATTATACTTATCATCGTCATCCCCATCGTGCTCACGAACACCAACAAGAGCAGCAACAACAACAACCAGCAGTAGCCTGTGGATCTGCCTGCCCGTGGCGATGATGATCCGGGCTTGCTTGCTTCTTGCTGGGTGTTGTTGGTTGTTTTTTGTGGAATTTTTTGCGATTGTAATTACTCCGTCCGTGCGGTTCGTTGAGCCACTCGATTATGTTACTATACTAGTAAAAATGCCCGTGCGTTGCAACGGGTCAAAAAGATAGCAAAATCTGCTTTATGTGTGTCATTGCGCAACATTTCTTATATTCAATTCTGATTATCTCTTTTTTGGAGTATGAAGTGTGGATTTGAATAAGCCACCTTAACATCCTTCATCTGATTAAAGAGTACTTGTGCATGGAATAGTTTGTCAATCCTTTTTTTACTTTTCGAGAGAACATGAATATTTATTTATTTTAAAGTAACATATTTGAATTTTTTTATCATTTTTAAGTGGGATTTTTTATAATTAGCATTTTTTAACACATGATTTTTGAAAATAATTTTGATTTATATATTTTTTGAAAATATTCTTAAATACAAACATTTTTTAAAAATTGGTACATTTCTAGGACATATTGAATGAGAGGAGACATGAGCAGGCGGCGGCAGTGCTTGGCCCAAACAAAACACTTCATGCTCGTGTCTCCTCGTCGTTCTAGGGACACAAAGCACTTCATGTCGTGTTCTTCCACCATGGCCATCAGACTATATTTTTTTAAAAGCGAACGGGCAACCAAACTGTTGCAGCTGTCATCGGTTGACCGCCGCTTCATCGGTTGCCGCTTCATCGGTTTGTTTGTGACAAAAAAACCAAGTTATTAAAAATAACCTTAGATCAAATGAGTACACATAATATTGGATGTAATATAAAAATAACCAAGCATAATTTATATGAACCCCACAGATTCAAAACAACAGAAAAGTATGAATGGTCATTGCCGGCCAACTTTTTTGTATGCGAGAAGAGAATGGCCATTGAATTAGAGCATGTTCAGGTGCACGCACGCAACCGATGTTATTTATTTTAATTGCTCCCTTCTCGGCCCGTGCACATTCAGCAACAGCATCGTTCTTTTTATTCTTTTCCTTTAATGCTCATACATAAGAGCAAATTTTATTCCTTCATATTTCTTTCATTTTTTGCTTTATAAGAGCCGAATTTACTCCTTTTAATCTCTTCCCTTTCCTTATGAGTGAAATAATTTCTTTCCTTTCTGCTTATATAAGAGCCGAGTTTTCTCCTTCTTTTAATTTCTTCTCTTTCCTTATGAGTGGAATAATTCCTTTCCATTTTTCTTACATGAGAGCCGAATTTACTTCCTTTAATTCCTTCTCTTTCATTTTGAGTGGAATAATTTCTTTCCTTATTGCTTACATAAGAGCCGAGTTTACTCCTTTTAATTCCTTCTCTTTTCTTCCTGCTTGTATTCCGGGACCCACTCCTTGAGTTGGCTTATTGATTTCGAATCATACACATGTATAAATTGGTGGGACATCGATGGCAGATTATATGACCCTCACTATTTTTATGTAAAGACCCCAAATAAGAGGTGGCCTTGTTGCCTCCAACTTTTCATTCCCTTTGAATCTTCTAACACAAAGGCCAGCCAGGTCACAGGGGCTGAGACATTTAAACTCACCTTCCCTTTAGTTGCCAATTTGAAGGGAGGGATTGAATTAGGCTGTGTTTATGGCCAATTAAGATGCCACTGTCCATGAGCGATCAATTTAAAATCAAAAGTGATAACCTAGCTTCTAATATAAATAAAAATCCAATTCTTCTGTAGTTGGATACCCAAATTTAGCATACTGCACATTCATCTCTCTTATTGTTAGTGTTTTGTTCTGCAAAAATAGGTTCAGTATTAAAAATCAAGGCAACTTCTCTGCACACAATTTCCTGGAAAGAGACAGCAAACCTTTGCATCACTCAAATGTCGCAGGTGACTTGTTTTAGTTCAGGATCTTGAAAAAGTCAAACCAACATACCTTTCCCGCTAACAGCCAGCAGTGGTAAGCATGTGCCGCTGGAGCCCGACCAACTTCCCTTCATCCCTTGATCCCATTTACTGTCTCCTATCCACGGCGACAAAGGGAAAAAGGTTTCAGCGGACTTAGGTGGGCATCCACGTTCAGGTTTCAGAGGGAGAAGACTCACTGCCTGCTGCTAAGGTCAGGACCGTGGTCGTCCATCTCCGCTTTGCTGGCCGATAAGATCATTCAGATTGACCAGCCAGCTGGGTACTCATCACCTTGCTCTGCTGAATCTGCTTGAGGCTGTCATTGGTGCTCCGCGAGGTCTGCAGCCAGGCTCTGAAGTCCTCGATTTGCTGTTCGATTCACCACAGTGAGCAGGGAACAATGTCAGGAGAACAATGCCGCTTTCCGATCAAGGCGGTAGAATAAATCAAGATTATTTCGAAACTAGTAAGATGCCCGTGCGTTGCACGGCTAACCAAAATGCATTGATCTAGAGTAGTTTATTTCACAACTTATGTGGTGGTCATCTCATGTGTAACAAATATCAATATGTTTTTTTTGGATATATTCATTCTGCTTTTGAGCTCACAAGCATCCGGGTGAAGAGTAAATGCAGACAGAATAGCAAACATAACAAACCTATTCTTGCAAACAAACACGTTCCAGTGTTCAAGCTGCATGCAAAACTTCATGAAGAAAAAACACTTGTGGTGCTTTGCAAAAAAAAAAGCTTTTAAAATAGTTTTTTAACGATTTGTTTATTTTTCTAGTCCAACATTAATATTATTTTTCATGAAATGTTGCACAAATAGTTCTACATGTTTGTTTCCAAAAGATTTCTTTAAATTTTATTGATATTATTTGAGCTCAAGAGCCAAGTTCATGTCCCATCTTCCTTCTGGCATTTCTTATGCAACAATCAAGTAAAAAAATAGGACGAACCTATAATTAGATCCTTGCCGTGCTGAGCTGAGTCGGGCCGAGCAATTACAGAATAGGCATTTCTTCCATATGTTACAATTACATATCTGCAACTGCAGAAGAAGATTTTCTTCTTCATCAATACCCATACATTGGTCCTTGTCAAATCAGAAGGCGAAGGGCAGTGCATCTCACCTCCCCACACTCTGTTCCATCTATGAGAGTGTGATCAACATGGATTGCGTTGCCGGGAAGGGGGAAATAATAGTAGGTGGTGGCTGCGCCGCCGAGGATGAGCAGGGCGTAGCCACCAACGTGCTTGTGGGGGGTGGTGTTGGAGGAGACAGGGGAGGACACAGACGTTGTGGTCGCAGTTGGGGCTGCTGAAGCAAGAATACAGGAGAGGCAGTGAAACGTTGGGGCTCGAACGACTCCGGTGGTGAAATGTTGTCACATCCCTAACTTCTGGTTTGCTCTGAGCTAGCTAGTCATGTGTTGCATCATGTTTAATTTTTGCCTAAAATTGGAATGGGGATGTTCAAACCCTAGCATTAAATCAACTCAACTAGGGTGAATTAAAATCTTTTCAATAAACCCAAAAAGTTCCTAAGAAAAGTTCATGATTTCTGGTTAAGGTGGAAACCTCTGCCAAAAATGATGAATATATTCTCAGGTCATTTTTGGATTTTTGAATTAAATCATATTGTATTTGACTTTGGGCATTTAGACACTATAAATAATTTAAATGTTCAAATAAATGTTGGAAATTGTTAAGGGTCACTGAAATAATTCAGAAAGCACCCATAATTGTTTCCAGGATTTTATTAAATGATTTGGTATTTTAAATCTAATCAAAAACAAAATAACAGAAATAGAAAAGAAATAAAAGAGAGAGAGAGAAGGAAGTTATCTGGCGCCCACTTACCTGGCCCAGCACGGCCCAGCCCATCTCCACTCCCCCTGTCGTCTTCCTCCTCGCCAGAAGGACCGAGGCGTGGCGCGCGCCCGAGAGGCCTCGGCCACCTCCTGCTTCCCCTGGCCACCTCCTGCTTCCTCCTCGACGCCCCGGTGACGCCACGCGCCTCCCCGACCCCCTCTCGCTCTCCCTCGCCCTCATCCTCTCCCCCTGGACCCCATCCCCTCCTCTGCTCCCCTCTCGCGCACACCACCGAGCGGAGCTCGCCGTCATCGTCGCCGTACCCGTGGCCACCGGCCACCCCTAGCCTCGCCGATGCGCTCAAAGGCTCCGCCTCGACCCCCTCTTCCTCTCCACCAACCCATGCCCCGCCGGACGCCCTGCAACGCCGCCACCATCGCCGTTTCCGTCGCCGGCCACCGAAGCTCACCGCCGTCGATTCGCGACGTCTGGCGCGTCCCCGAGCCCACTGAGCCACCCTGCTGCCTCCCTGTGAGCTTACCGTCGTTTCCCCTCACCTCTCTCTCTCGCGCGCGCCCTGTAGCCGCTGCCCCACGAGCACCCGAAGCCGCCGTCCGCCATGGCCGGCGAGCTCCGTGCCCCGAGCACCTCTGCCTCGCATAGCAGCTCCGACATGCTCCTGCCGCCTTTAGGTGCTGCCTAGCACCTCCGTTCACCCACCTATGAGCTGCAGCACCGCGCCCGCACTTAGCCGAGCTCCGGCCGCCGCGGAAGTGGACGCCGCCGTCGATCTGAGCCGTCTCCGGCGACCCCACTAGCACCAGAGGACGCGGACGAGGCTCAGGGTTCCAACGGTGCCATCCGCGCCTCGATCCGTGGCCTGTGCTGCGATTCCGCGCATCGCCGCCGTCTCGGGCCTCGCCGGCGTCATGTCGCCGGTGGGTTTGACCCCACCGACCCGGGATTTGACCCTGTTTGACTTTCCCAGGGTCACTGACAGGTAGGCCCGGCCCCTGCTAACTTTGGTTAAGTTAATAACTAATTTCGGCTAAGCCACTGAGCCACTAACATGCGGGCCCCGCCCGGCTAACTAAGTTAGTTAGGGCTAATCATATTTAGGCTAGTCGCTGACCAGTGGGCCCAATCCAGTTAGTTAGGGCTAACTAACTTGGTTAGTTGACTGGGTCACTGACCAGTGGGCCCCACTGGTCAGGTTTGACCTGGTCGACGCCTTTGACCTGCTGACGTCACCCCGACGTCAGGCTAACACAATTAAATCATTTTTTGGATTTATTTTAATTCAGGAAATTTCAGAAAATAGCTAAAACTTCAATAAATCATAGAAATTCAACCGTAACTCCAAATTAAATAATTTATATATGAAAAATTATCAGAAAAATTCAAGGAATCCATCTGTACCATTTTCATGCATGTTAGAACAACTTATAGCTGCTGTTTAGCACAAATCAATTAAAGGGCATTTAAATAATCATATATGGAGTTGGAATTTGAATCATGTATTCAAACCAACCTCATTTAAATCATAGCTAGGTGCATTAGCTCAAAACACATTCATATTGCCATGTCATGAGCATGCATCATATTGTGCATTGCATTGATTGTATTTCTTCTTGTTGCCGGTATCTGTTCCCTCCCGGTAGACGATGTTCCGACGTTGTGATCGTTGACACTGATGAAGACTCAATGTTATCTTCAGAAGTGCCAGGCAAGCAAAAACCCCTTGTTCATTCCGATACAATCCTACTCTCTCGCCCATGCTCTCTTTTAATGCATTAGGACAACACCGATTCATCTGTTACTTGCTGCGGTAGCTGAACCCCTTTATCCTCTGCATGACCTGTCATTGCCACAGTAAATAGATGAAACCCACTAGCATGAGTAGGAGTTGTTTGAGCCCTGTTGTGCCTACTCATTCATGCTTATTGTCATGCCTGCTACTGCTTAGAGTTGTGTCAGGTCTGATTCATCCGGGATGAATCAGAGGTGTGTGAACATGTCCTACTGTGTGTGAGCTAAGTGTGTGAACACGATTTGGTAAAAGGTGTCGGTGAGAGGCCATGTAGGAGTACATGGTGGGTTGTCTCATTGAAGCCGTCCTCAGGAACTGAGTTCTGTGTTTGTGATCCATGATTCAGCTACTACCATACATTGGGCCCTGAAATATGACCCCGCTCAACTTCTTATTCACCCTTGTCCTCTGTCCAGGAGTTGCAAGTAGTTTCTGGTGTTTGTAGTATGCTGGAGGCCGTGGACAGCACTGACCGTAGGGGTGGGCTGTGATGCGGTAGGCACGTGGCCGGGTATACCGGGCGCCCGTTTGGTGTCACGGAACCCTGTTCACATCGTTTGGGGCTGTGAGCGAAACTCCGGCCGGATCTCCTCATGGATGGAACCCGAATAGGCGATAAACCTGGACTAGAGACTTGAGTGTTTAGGTAGGTCGTGGTCTACACCCACGTCGGCTTTCGCTTGAAGTCTGCCGAGCACATGTCGTGTGCAGACGCTAAGTGGTGGAAACATGTATGAAGAAGTACACCCCTGCAGGGTTAACATCATCTATTCGAATAGCCGTGTCCACGGTAAAGGACTTCTGGGTTGCTTATATCAGTTCATAGACAAGTGAAAGTGGATACTCTAAAATACGCAAGATAAGCGTGAGTGCTATGGATGGCGCTCTCGTAGGGAGACGGGAGCGGATCCATAGTGGTGTATTGATATTGGGAATATGTGGACTCGTGTGCGCCACCTCAAAAGAGTTACATTGCAGTCGTAGTTCAGGATAGCCACCGAGTCAAAGCTGGCTTGCTGCAGTTAAACCCCACCATCCCCTTTGTTGATAATGATGCATATGTAGTTAGTTCTGATGTAAGTCTTGCTGGGTACATTTGTACTCACGTTTGCCTATTTTATGTTTTTGCAGAGAGACTTCGGTCTCACTAGTAGTTTCGCGTGGACTTCGACGTTTAGCTTGTTACCTCAGCTACGATCTTGTGCCCCGGCAGGATCTGGTAGATAGTCAGGCTTCTCAGCCTTTTTCAGTTATAGATGTCTGTACCCAGACATGATAGCTTCCGCTTGTGCTTTGATTTGTATGCTCTGATTGTTGGGTCATGAGACCCATGTTGGTAATATTTCGCTCCTCGGAGCCTATTAAATAAATTACTTGAGTCGTAGAGTCATGTTGTGATGCCATGTTGTATTTGCACATATCGAGCATATTGTGTGTATGTTATTGAAATGCTTGGTATGTGTGGGATCTGACCATCTAGTTGTTTATCTTTAGTAGCCTCTCTTACGGGGAAATGTCTCCTAGTGTTTCACTGAGCCATGGTAGCTTGCTACTGCTCCGGAACACTTAGGCTGGCCGGCATGTGTCCTTCTTTGTTCCTGTGTCTGTCCCTTCGGGGAAATGTCACGCGATGAATACCGGAGTCCTGTTAGCCCGCTACAGCCCGGTTCATCGGAGTCCTGCTAGCCCAGTGCTACAGCCTGGATTCACTCGCTGATGACCGACACGTTCGATGCTGGGTCATGGATGCCTGTCCCTGTAAGTCTGTGCCACTTTGGGTTTACGACTAGCCATGTCAGCCCGGACTCCTTATCATATGGATGCTAGCGACACTGTCATATACGTGTGCCAAAAGGCGCAAACGGTCCCGGGCAAAGGTAAGGCGACACCCGTGGGAATACCGTGCGTGAGGCCGCAAGATGATATGAGGTGTTACATGCTAGATCGATCTGGCATTGAGTCGGGGTCCTGACAGCGTTGGTATCAGAGCTTGACTGCCTGTAGGATTACCAAGCCAAACTGGTCGAAGTTGAGTCTAGAAATTCTTTAGTTATATAAGGGAATTGATTGTGGGATGGAACGTAAGGCTCTTTTTACTCCTTATACCTCATGGCCTTCTGATCTGAGTCATCATCTTCTCTTCTACGGGGATTAAGAACTAGGCTATCTCTTCTTCCCATCAGGATCATGTGTTACTAATCCGTAGACTTATAAGATTGTTGGATTAAGCCTCAGTTCAGTTTCTACCTCTGTATGTTAATTATTGATCTCGATACCTTGATATTGTGCTTTTGAGTGGTTATGCCACCATTTTTGTGAATGTCTCAAATCTTTTTTGAGCATTTACAGCCGTTACGCTGTCCGAGTCATCTCAGGTCTCTAAACAGTCTGATGCACTTGCAAATTCCTTCCTCCCGTTTCAATGTTCCTTTGGGCCAGATTAACCACACTAATCAGTGAGTTGAGGTACTCTGTTACCTTGACATATATGTTGGAGATATTATTATGACCCTAGGTGTCTTAGGGGATAATCTAGTAATTTAGCCATGATTTGTGTTCCCAGTGTGATGATTCTGGCCATCATTCTCGAAAGCATCCCGTGCTGCTACTTAGTAATAGGTATTCTGTTCCTGGGTTCTTGAACCCGAGAATCACTCTACCTACTTCATGTTGATAGTAATTGCTAGTGCCTTTAGGATATTAGTAACCTTTGCGATAGTCCTTGAAGTCCGTGGTATCTTCTTCTTCCAAATACCATGAACTACTTATGGCAGAAGTTCCTCGTTGAACTGAAATATCACAACAGGATTATTCTTGAGGAGTTCTCCATTCATAAATCGTGACTCTGCCAGTTCTACCTTTCTGCATGGGTTATCCGGAAGAAATATGTTGAACTTGGTTCGACATACTAATCTATGCATCCACAACTCAGAAAATTATATGTTCCTTTGAGTTGTTCTCTTTAGTTGCATTCTGACCCTCGTCTATCAATTGATAGTCAAGAGTATGCGTGCGTTCGTTTATCGATGCCTATTACTCTTGTGGTCCGTCAAGCCATTCTATCGCAGAATGACTAGGAGAAACAAACTCCAGTACCTCTTCCATATCCAGGATTGGGTCAAAGAAGTTGTGCTCCGCAGATCAAATTGCTAATCCAGCTTTTGTTCTGTTCTACCTTGGAGTATTACCATCTTTATATCGGGATTGTTATAGGAATTGCACACCATCCTATGAACTCTTGGTACAGTGATACTTCTCGCCATCATTACTCATTCCTCGGTTCCGTGTGGTTATAACCGGAATGTCGACAAGTGAATCGTGATGTGTGAATCAATACTCCTAGCAACCTCGTTGCTTGGTAGTTAAAGGACAATAATTTCATTCTTAGTGTGTTGGTTATTGAATCATCATTCTAAGATTGATCGTGCTACCTAGTCCATTCTCCTGGTTCACTCCTCGATCGATGAGTTAGGATTATTTCAAATCCTTGCTCTATTGATCATATCGTCTTGCCCTGAAAAGCAAGATTGTTCTCGAGCTTAGTAACATACCGGTGGTTCGTGATTTTCTGAATATCTTCTCAGAAGTATTACCAGGTTGTCACCTGACCGCTATGTTGAGTTCGTGATCAAGTTGGTTTATTCCTGTAAACCACCCCTTCTCCAAGAATCCGTGTTGGATACCCTGAGCTAGTTGGATAAGCTAAACAACAACTTGGAGAGTTGGAAGATAAAAGCTTGTCCGACTTAGTTCATGTTAAGGGATATCTTTTTGTGTGTGTGTGTGTTGAAGAAAGATGATATCTTCATCAATTGGTCCTTGTGAACAATTGTTGGATCTATTATCTTACCCAAACCTTTGATTGAGTATGGGCTATCATCCAATCAGACCAGAACCAACGATATTTGTAATGTTGTCTTACTCGTGGTTGATCCCTCGAGCATACACCATTATATCTTTTGGGTCTGACCAATGCTATCACTTGTTCCCTTAACTATGGAATTCCTTTTAAAAGGAAACCCAGATGAATTGTTGTTGTGCCCATTGACAACATCCTTGTCTTCTCCATAATTTTGCTGAACATTAAGCTAGTGTTGGAAACTTTTGAAAGCATTTGTTCATGCTAGCTCATGAAGCATATGTTCGGATGTAAGAAGTGACTTCCTCTAGTTCATGTGCATTTGATGCAAGTTGCCGCCGTGGACTCGAGAAAGTCAATGTTGCTTCCTCTGGAATCATCGCAAGTCAGTCATGCACACGTGCGAAGTATTATGTGGTCTGGAGACTTGCAACCTTCATTCCATATGTGTATCCTAGCACACCAAGCCACTGACTGATTTGTTCAAGGAGAAGTAGTATCTTCATAAGAGCTAATCCGGACTTATGAAAGAACTTCGATATCCTCGCTGATGGTTCCCAACCAGAACTCGGTAGTGTTTTATTGTAAGACTACCATGTGGGCATGCTTGTCTGGGACAACGTGTTCACATGTTTGTAGCAGAACCAGCTCATGTTTTGGAGCTTGCTATCATAGTTCATCTCCCGAGAATCCCGCAACGTCATCTCGTCGATTTGTGTTGCAAACTTTCATTTTTCTTCCTAGACTCGATGGGTCTGGAATAATCTGACACCAACCAGATTTGAATCTCAGGCAGATATGATGGTTGGAACATTTCCCCAAGAACTATAATATTGGTTCCTCGATAACTGGTAAAGTGGATGTCGTGGCCAGCACCACCCAGCCGAAAGACCTATTATTGTAGTATCTTGATTGAAGAAGTTGGCCACCTCCCCATAAGGATTTCGTAGGATTTACCTCCGTAACTGTTCCTTATGGATTCTATTGCTCCCGAAGTCCGACCTTTTACTTGATGTTCTAGTTATCAAACCATATCTATGAATGGGATACACTAGCACATCAAGGAGAACATTAGAAGCGGAGTGCTAAATGTCTCTCGGTCGATCATCCAGATTTTATTTCCTTGGCCTCGCTAAGGTGAAATCTGAGAAAGTGTTATCTTTCTTTGCATCTGCATCATCCATCATCATTCATCATGGTAGCAAGTTGTGTTGCCAGGATCCTTGACACGGATGTTGGTAAAACCTTGATGAATATGGAAATGCTCAAATTCTTGAGAGCACGCACAAGCGCTACGAGTTATCATCGGCACTAACTGGGATTCCTCTCAGTTTCCTCGGCAATGCTATGACCTTTTCAGACAGTGAATTCACTCCCTATTGTTGGGTTCTTCCCCAGTTACCAGAATCATTCCCAGCATTTGCATTTTGTTCCCAGCTTGCACCGCCAATGTGTCATTCTACCATGGGTCTCTTCCATTTCCGGTGATAAGCAAATTCATCCATTACGTTGTCTTCAACAAGGTAATCCACATCATCCAAGTTTGAGTATGCCATTCTACCGAACCCCTCTAAATGATCGATTATGATTTGCCTTAAGCTGGTATAAAGAGTTTCAATGATCTCTGAATCAAAGGTAATTCTTTTTGCCACTTAAGGGGAGATATCTACGAGTCACGGTTCCGAAGGTGTCTCGTTGTGGTATCATGGCAACTCAACTCCTCGCTATGTTGACAACCGATTACCATCTTCTTAAGCGTGAAATTGTTGTCTACCTAGTGAACCTTCGTCATCTGCCTCACTCCATTCTTATGGATGTGTGCTTCGTCCCTCAGCTCGAGAGATGTTGCTATGTCTCATTCCATGAGTTAATCCTGAGTTGTTCGACTTTCGAGAAGAACGATTCTTTTAGGGTCTTTCCTTTCCTCTCGTTGTCATGTTAGTTGGAGTTCTCAGAACAAGACGACAAGACAAAGATGGTGATTGAATCAACGCTCTTATGAAGTGCACCCTGGATCGTGAAGATTATACTAGTTTGCGTTTCCCCTTTCATCTTACCCTACGCTTGAATCTCGAGACGAGATTCTTGTTTAGTGGGGGTGAGTTGTCACATCCCTAACTTCTGGTTTGCTCTGAGCTAGCTAGTCATGTGTTGTATCATGTTTAATTTTTGCCTAAAATTGGAATGGGGATGTTCAAACCCTAGCATTAAATCAACTCAACTAGGGTGAATTAAAATCTTTTCAATAAACCCAAAAAGTTCCTAAGAAAAGTTCATGATTTCTGGTTAAGGTGGAAACCTCTGCCAAAAATGATGAATATATTCTTAGGTCATTTTTGGATTTTTGAATTAAATCATATTGTATTTGACTTTGGGCATTTAGACACTATAAATAATTTAAATGTTCAAATAAATGTTGGAAATTGTTAAGGGTCACTGAAATAATTCAGAAAGCACCCATAATTGTTTCCAGGATTTTATTAAATGATTTGGTATTTTAAATCTAATCAAAAACAAAATAACAGAAATAGAAAAGAAATAAAAGAGAGAGAGAGAAGGAAGTTATCTGGCGCCCACTTACCTGGCCCAGCACGGCCCAGCCCATCTCCACTCCCCCTGTCGTCTTCCTCCTCGCCAGAAGGACCGAGGCGTGGCGCGCGCCCGAGAGGCCTCGGCCACCTCCTGCTTCCCCTGGCCACCTCCTGCTTCCTCCTCGAC
>NC_041388.1:618425071-618441971 GCF_002162155.2 Triticum dicoccoides | reverse complement strand
GCCCTCATCCTCTCCCCCTGGACCCCATCCCCTCCTCTGCTCCCCTCTCGCGCACACCACCGAGCGGAGCTCGCCGTCATCGTCGCCGTACCCGTGGCCACCGGCCACCCCTAGCCTCGCCGATGCGCTCAAAGGCTCCGCCTCGACCCCCTCTTCCTCTCCACCAACCCATGCCCCGCCGGACGCCCTGCAACGCCGCCACCATCGCCGTTTCCGCCGCCGGCCACCGAAGCTCACCGCCGTCGATTCGCGACGTCTGGCGCGTCCCCGAGCCCACTGAGCCACCCTGCTGCCTCCCTGTGAGCTTACCGTCGTTTCCCCTCACCTCTCTCTCTCGCGCGCGCCCTGTAGCCGCTGCCCCACGAGCACCCGAAGTCGCCGTCCGCCATGGCCGGCGAGCTCCGTGCCCCGAGCACCTCTGCCTCGCATAGCAGCTCCGACATGCTCCTGCCGCCTTTAGGTGCTGCCTAGCACCTCCGTTCACCCACCTATGAGCTGCAGCACCGCGCCCGCACTTAGCCGAGCTCCGGCCGCCGCGGAAGTGGACGCCGCCGTCGATCTGAGCCGTCTCCGGCGACCCCACTAGCACCAGAGGACGCGGACGAGGCTCGGGGTTCCAACGGTGCCATCCGCGCCTCGATCCGTGGCCTGTGCTGCGATTCCGCGCATCGCCGCCGTCTCGGGCCTCGCCGGCGTCATGTCGCCGGTGGGTTTGACCCCACCGACCCGGGATTTGACCCTGTTTGACTTTCCCAGGGTCACTGACAGGTAGGCCCGGCCCCTGCTAACTTTGGTTAAGTTAATAACTAATTTCGGCTAAGCCACTGAGCCACTAACATGCGGGCCCCGCCCGGCTAACTAAGTTAGTTAGGGCTAATCATATTTAGGCTAGTCGCTGACCAGTGGGCCCAATCCAGTTAGTTAGGGCTAACTAACTTGGTTAGTTGACTGGGTCACTGACCAGTGGGCCCCACTGGTCAGGTTTGACCTGGTCGACGCCTTTGACCTGCTGACGTCACCTCGACGTCAGGCTGACACAATTAAATCATTTTTTGGATTTATTTTAATTCAGGAAATTTCAGAAAATAGCTAAAACTTCAATAAATCATAGAAATTCAACCGTAACTCCAAATTAAATAATTTATATATGAAAAATTATTAGAAAAATTCAAGGAATCCATCTGTACCATTTTCATGCATGTTAGAACAACTTATAGCTGCTGTTTAGCACAAATAAATTAAAGGGCATTTAAATAATCATATATGGAGTTGGAATTTGAATCATGTATTCAAACCAACCTCATTTAAATCATAGCTAGGTGCATTAGCTCAAAACACATTCATATTGCCATGTCATGAGCATGCATCATATTTTGCATTGCATTGATTGTATTTTTTCTTGTTGCCGGTATCTGTTCCCTCCCGGTAGACGATGTTCCGACGTTGTGATCGTTGACACTGATGAAGACTCAATGTTATCTTCAGAAGTGCCAGGCAAGCAAAAACCCCTTGTTCATTCCGATACAATCCTACTCTCTCGCCCATGCTCTCTTTTAATGCATTAGGACAACACCGATTCATCTGTTACTTGCTGCGGTAGCTGAACCCCTTTATCCTCTGCATGACCTGTCATTGCCACAGTAAATAGATGAAACCCACTAGCATGAGTAGGAGTTGTTTGAGCCCTGTTGTGCCTACTCATTCATGCTTATTGTCATGCCTGCTACTGCTTAGAGTTGTGTCAGGTCTGATTCATCCGGGATGAATCAGAGGTGTGTGAACATGTCCTACTGTGTGTGAGCTAAGTGTGTGAACACGATTTGGTAAAAGGTGTCGGTGAGAGGCCATGTAGGAGTACATGGTGGGTTGTCTCATTGAAGCCGTCCTCAGGAACTGAGTTCTGTGTTTGTGATCCATGATTCAGCTACTACCATACATTGGGCCCTGAAATATGACCCCGCTCAACTTCTTATTCACCCTTGTCCTCTGTCCAGGAGTTGCAAGTAGTTTCTGGTGTTTGTAGTATGCTGGAGGCCGTGGACAGCACTGACCGTAGGGGTGGGCTGTGATGCGGTAGGCACGTGGCCGGGTATACCGGGCGCCCGTTTGGTGTCACGGAACCCTGTTCACATCGTTTGGGGCTGTGAGCGAAACTCCGGCCGGATCTCCTCATGGATGGAACCCGAATAGGCGATAAACCTGGACTAGAGACTTGAGTGTTTAGGTAGGTCGTGGTCTACACCCACGTCGGCTTTCGCTTGAAGTCTGCCGAGCACATGTCGTGTGCAGACGCTAAGTGGTGGAAACATGTATGAAGAAGTACACCCCTGCAGGGTTAACATCATCTATTCGAATAGCCGTGTCCACGGTAAAGGACTTCTGGGTTGCTTATATCAGTTCATAGACAAGTGAAAGTGGATACTCTAAAATACGCAAGATAAGCGTGAGTGCTATGGATGGCGCTCTCGTAGGGAGACGGGAGCGGATCCATAGTGGTGTATTGATATTGGGAATATGTGGACTCGTGTGCGCCACCTCAAAAGAGTTACATTGCAGTCGTAGTTCAGGATAGCCACCGAGTCAAAGCTGGCTTGCTGCAGTTAAACCCCACCATCCCCTTTGTTGATAATGATGCATATGTAGTTAGTTCTGATGTAAGTCTTGCTGGGTACATTTGTACTCACGTTTGCCTATTTTATGTTTTTGCAGAGAGACTTCGGTCTCACTAGTAGTTTCGCGTGGACTTCGACGTTTAGCTTGTTACCTCAGCTATGATCTTGTGCCCCGGCAGGATCTGGTAGATAGTCAGGCTTCTCAGCCTTTTTCAGTTATAGATGTCTGTACCCAGACATGATAGCTTCCGCTTGTGCTTTGATTTGTATGCTCTGATTGTTGGGTCATGAGACCCATGTTGGTAATATTTCGCTCCTCGGAGCCTATTAAATAAATTACTTGAGTCGTAGAGTCATGTTGTGATGCCATGTTGTATTTGCACATATCGAGCATATTGTGTGTATGTTATTGAAATGCTTGGTATGTGTGGGATCTGACCATCTAGTTGTTTATCTTTAGTAGCCTCTCTTACGGGGAAATGTCTCCTAGTGTTTCACTGAGCCATGGTAGCTTGCTACTGCTCCGGAACACTTAGGCTGGCCGGCATGTGTCCTTCTTCGTTCCTGTGTCTGTCCCTTCGGGGAAATGTCACGCGATGAATACCGGAGTCCTGTTAGCCCGCTACAGCCCGGTTCATCGGAGTCCTGCTAGCCCAGTGCTACAGCCTGGATTCACTCGCTGATGACCGACACGTTCGATGCTGGGTCATGGATGCCTGTCCCTGTAAGTCTGTGCCACTTTGGGTTTACGACTAGCCATGTCAGCCCGGGCTCCTTATCATATGGATGCTAGCGACACTGTCATATACGTGTGCCAAAAGGCGCAAACGGTCCCGGGCAAAGGTAAGGCGACACCCGTGGGAATACCGTGCGTGAGGCCGCAAGGTGATATGAGGTGTTACATGCTAGATCGATCTGGCATTGAGTCGGGGTCCTGACAAATGTTGGGGCTGTGGCTCGTTTCTAGCCCAGTATTTTTTTTAAATTAGCAGTGAAATGTATAGACTAGGAGAGCAGCCCAAGCCCAATACGAAGCTATCCTTATTTGGTGACCTAGACAAGCAGCATGTACCCACTGACCCACGTGATGCATCCATCCCCCCGCCGCCACACACAGCTGTTACTCACACCTTCCTCCCTCTTACATTCTCTTCTTCTTTCCAACGCATCCATAATCCGTCCCCGCCGCACGCACACAGGCATGCTTTCATCGCCGAGCGCACACACGCACGCAGATGCTCACGCGATGCCCACCCATGTTCTTCTCTGCTTGTGTTGCGTCCTCACCAACGTTGGCAGGTGCGTGCCCTCCGCCTCAACGCCGCACCGCCACTTGCTCTGGCACGCCCTGGTGGCCGGCGGTGACCACCATCACTCACAGCACATCCACAGCATGCACCTCCCTTGTCCATCCACTCACGAGCCGCTCAGGCTAAACAGAGCCAGTGCAGAACGAACCGAGCCACCCATATGCAGTTCGTTGGCATCACCCAGCCGAGCCGAGCTGGCTGCTTCCGAGCGAGCTAACATGGCTGTCTGAATTCGGCTTGGCTCGTGTCCAGTTCTAATCGGCAGCATACTTACCCAGGTCGAAGTCAGGGAGACAGGGAAGGGGGTGGTGGAGACGGCGAGGAGGGGTTTGTGGTAGTGGTCGGCAATGGAGCCTGGGGGCGAACGAACGACGGCACCGACCTATCCAGATCCTTCTTTCTTTCCTGAGATGGCGCTAGATGAGGTGGGGTACAGATGGGCTAAACAGTGAACTGGAGTGGCAGGGGGTTATTTGTAAAATTGCCATAGTTTGTCTCAGACGCGTTAGATGCAAATCAGATGGCTGTAAATGAAAGATGGCAGGCACACCATCATCACCAACTCAGATTTTTATAGAAGTAGAGATGACTATATATATATATATATTCGGCGATTTAGTAGTGGTAATTATGCAGTTGATTAAGTTTGGGTTGGAGTGTGGAGCCGGGCCTGTGTGACAGGTGAGCCAACTTTGACTTGGTCGGAGTCCATGTGCCGGCGCGGCTGACCGGCGACGCAATCAAGCGAAGAAGAAGAGAAGATTCATTCAGGCTCCTGACGCGAGGCACCGCTCGTTGGTTGGAGTAATCTACGGTGGCAGGCCGTCAAATCTGGAGCTGCCTGCGTGCTCCCGACGGCTTGCAAGCTTTTTGAAAGGCAAACCTTCCGTATCATTTCGAGGCAGGCTGGACTTCGACAAGATTGCGACGCAGTAGTATAATTCTGCTCATTAGGTTCAAGATTAGCCGAACCACCACTGGAATTGCACCAAGTCCGGTACATGGCGCAATTCTGTCCGTTCTAAGGGAACGCATAAGGCCCCGCCTGGATCACCGTTTTCGCTCGTACTCGGCTGTACGGGTCGTTTTGTTTCTAGGCGAAAAATCAGCCTTGACGGGTAATTTACATGTGTAAAATAAAACTTGCATCGCATGTTCAGTCTGACAATAGAACTTTGAAAATACGGTTTTGTGGTCACCTAATTTGACTCAATCGTGCAGATACAGTTACAATACATTGATTCTTAATCGAGAAAAATACTTCACTTCCATTCTACACCACCCTTATTTTTCAGGGAAGCCCAACAGCTCCTGCGGGAGTACCAACCGAGCAGCGAGTAAAGTGCAGCGGTTGTAAGAGCATCTCCAACAGCCGTCCAACGCGCGGGGCGCTAAAAAGCAGTTTGCAGTGGGCCCATCGTCTGAAAAAGCACGGCGGGCAACGCTGGCTTCAGCAGCCGCATTAAAATTTAGTGAGCGTACGCATAGCTCCAGCAGCCACGCTAAAATGCAGTGCGCGCGTAGTTGCAGCAGCCGAACATCGCGTGCATATTTTTAAATAAAAACGATACTAAATATAAATTTATAGATAAAAATGATACATATATATTTTACATAGTTTCACAGCATAGATAGATAAAACTACGGTCCAATGATATAAAAAACTATTAGATAGTGCAATGCAACTACAACCTACTCCCAGTCGCCATCATCATCATCCTCGCTCGTCTGATCCGAGGTATCGAGCCACATGTCGTCTCAACAAGGATCATTATCCGTAAAGATCGACTGCCCACCAATTTCAACGATATCGCCCTGTGATAACGCCAGGGCCTTCCGCCGACGCCTGTCCAACCGTTCCACGCGGCGCTTTGCCGTCTGCTTCGCCCAGTAGGCTTGCTCGTCGGCGGCATCCTCTGGGTGGCGCAGGCGCCACTCCGCCATGGCCCGCTCGTCCTCCTCGGCGATGAGGAGGCGGCGCTGCCGTCGAGCGTGCTCCGCACGGTCCTGGTCCGTGATAAGACGAGGCGGAGGGGCGCCGTCCTGCGCCTGCTGGCGCGTGTGGACGTCCTGGAAGTTCATCTGCGTGCGCGGCCTGTCTAGGCGTCACGCCGCCGCGTCGTACGCGCGGGCGGCCTCGTGCGCAGTCTGGAATGTACCAAGGCCGAGCCGAACGTCGCCGGATCAGATCTCGGCGTAGTACGAGCCGTTGGGACGCTGGCGGACGCCGCGGTAGCCCGACGCTTCTCGGCGGCGCGGTGGCATGGTGGCGCGTCGGTGGCGGGGCGTTGGAGCGGCGAGGAAGCAACGAGGAAGTGGGGGAGACGCGCGTGACGACGGAAGAGGAAGAGAAAGTGTGGAATAGCCGCGTGGCGAGCGCCGCAATTTAAAGGCGCCGGAAGCGGTACGCCAAAAATAGCGCGCGAGCCGCCGCCTTTTCTCGCGCGCGCGCAAACGATTCCCCCACGCTAGTTTCCCGCCACCGCTAGAGCGTGCAAAAACATTCCCCGCACGCTAAAAACTCAGTTCACCGCGCACGCGCCTTTTGACGCGGCTGTTAGAGATGCTCTAAGTAAGGCTTGTCGTGTACTAAAAAGAGTGACCATCTTTTCTTCCCTTCTAGTGACACTGAGCGAGCAGCATGCATACGCACAGTTACCCTCCGCAACAATCACTTCTCTAGCGGAAACACTCCCAACGCGCCTTAGCACTGCAACGTGTCGTACATTAGGCGCACCTCGCGTGAGTATGATTTTTCCCGTTTCTAGAAGCGTTTTTGGGTTTTATTTGTTTTATTTTGAGGGTGCTTGATACGTTTTAGTCCCATGACTAAAAGTAGTGGGACTAAAACTTGCTAGCTTCATCTATGCTTGAATCCAAATACTAAAGAGACTAAAATCAAGTTATTGAGCATTTATTATTCTCCAAACCCTCCAATCCAAAACTCGCATGTGTTAAAGGAGAGGCATTAAATGAGAAGAGAGAGGGCTAATACATATTTTAGTAGGTTTCCTATGACTAAAAAATTTTAGCCTCAAGACTAGTCCTAGCCTCTCTTTAGTCAGGAGTGCTTGAAACTTTAGCCTTTAAAAGAGACTATTTTTAGTCAGACTAAAAATAGTCCCTTGGATCCAAACACCCTCTTTGTCTTTTCGACTCATATGTTTATCTTGATTTTCTAGGTTTTGGCTAAATTTTTGGTTCTTTTCCAAGAAGGATCGTTTTTCCAAGAGAAGCACACCATTTGCTTTTGCGAGAAGTATAACATGTGTTTTCGTGGAAGCACAGTTGTGCTTCCGCGAGAAGCACATCCGCTTCCGCGAGAAAGCATAATTCATGTTTCCAAAAAAAAGCGCAACTATACTTCTTGAAAAGTGAAAAAAATACAGTTGTGCTTCTCCAAAGAAAAGAAAAGCACAACCGCAGGCTTCTATGAAAAGCGCAACTGATCTTTTGGGTTTTTAACTTTTTCCTTTTGGTTTTCTTTTCTTTTGTTTTTTATTGCCAGTTTTTTCCGGGTTTTCTATATTTGTTTTTTTTTCGTTTTTCCCAACTTCCAGTTTCTTCGAGATTTTTTTCATGAATTTTTTTGTCTAAACATATGAACATGTGATGTGGTTTCAAAGATTTTGACACAATAATCTAATGATGAAAATGGCTCGACATTTGGATGCACGACTTAAGAGATAAACCGTCTTAAAAACCGAATCCATGAAAAAGGGAAAAATTTCAGGTTACGACAATTGACGCACATGCAATACGTCATTTGCTAGCACCAGAGAAGGTGGAAAGTGACCGTTGCAAGGGTATCCCTTAACTAGTGATTTCGTACTTCTCCGAAAACATTAGTCAAAGGGTATCTCTTGGATAGGTCACTCCCACTTCCCATCATGATGACAAGTGGCGCATTGGTTTTGCGACATTTGTCGCATCCTAAGAGCTTTATTTTCAGATTAAAAACATTTTATCTTTTGAACCATGTTCAAATCACCATTTTCACCATTGCGTTTCTCATGACAAGATCTTCAAAACTGGATCACATGTTAATAGGTTTGGATGAACTTCTTTTAAGAAAATCAGAAATAAGAAAATAAGAAAAGAAAAACAATAACCAAAAGCACAACTCTGATTTTTCTTCTTCTGAAGTAGAGTTGTGTTTTTCACTTTTTGGGAAGCACATAGCAGTGCTTTACCAGAAGCATAACTGTGATTTTCACTTTGCGGGAAGTAGAGTTGTGCCTCCCGATAGGCACATGTGTGCTTTCATCGGAAGCACAACTGTGTTTTTCACAGCTTTTTTTTTGTGGGGGTTTTTTCACTTCTTTTCGTGAAGCACGACTGTGTTTGTCGCATGGTGGGTTTCACGAGAGAATATAAAAAAGAACACCACAAAAACCTAGAAAAATAAAGCAAAGTCCAAAACCAAAAAAACCGCAAGAAAAACGAGCAAAAAAGACGTATTCGAGAGGGTGCACCCAATGCGCGACATGTGGCGGTAGTCGAGCGCCCTCAAAAGTGTCTGTTAGGACCACCTGACACATGTGATAAGCAATTCAAACAATTAAAAAAAATTATCCGCTGGGTTGGCCCCCCGAATAGGTACCCAGTAAATAGTTGCCCCTAGTTCCTCTCGTTATATAAACCTACTCACCGAAAGAGCTATATATATTGCTCTTTGCAAGCGCTAGTAGCATGGCCTACGTGTGTTTCCATCAGTTTCGAAGAGTGGTTTTGGGATAATTCTATTATTCGGCTTGGATTGGTTTTAGAAACTTTTGTGCATTTTCGATGATCAGGTAGACAGTGCTATCCCAACCCAATAGGGTTCAAGTCCCGATGCTTGCATTTATCCTGGATTTATTTCAGGATTTTTGGCGATGCACGTTTAGTGGGAGAAGACGTTCCGGCTTAGTCTCAAAAGTGCTCATAGGTATAGGGTGTGTGTGTGTTCATAGGGGTGAGCGTATTCACGTATATATGAGTGCTCGCGTTTGTACCGTGTTCAAAAAAACATGTATGAAGTGTTAGAACACTTTCCCTTTTTGCCTATGTGTTTTGATCACTATTTTTTCCTCATCTTTTGTGCATTCTTTCCTTTTGCCTATGTATTTTGATCACTATTTTTTCCTTTTTTTCCTTTTTTTTATTTTTTAATACAATGAGCTTTTGTCACATACAAGGTAGACATTTTTTAGATACACTTTGAATATTTTTCAAATGCACATTCAACATTTTTTTAATACACGATGCACATTTCTTAACTCGCATTGAACATTTTTCACAAATGCCATGAACATTGTTTTGGAACATAAAAACATGTGTGAAGTGTTGGAACATATTTTAATTGCCACACATATTTTTTAATGGTACAAGAACATTTTTCAAGTTTACACGAGCATTATTTACGTTGTATATTTTTTTAGATTTCATGAACATACTTTTGAAATGCGTAAACGTTTTTTGTTGGCAATTACGCAAACATTTTTATATTGTATATTTTTAAATGACACTAACATATTTTGAAATGTGAATTTTTTTTCGATCATACAAACATTTTTATGAAATTACGTGAACATTTTTCACACTATAAAAATTTAAAAAAATTGAAATGAATATATTTTTGAAATGCGTGAACATCTTCTAAATGTTATGAACATTTTTTAATAGATGGTACTATTGATCCATAGTTTTTATTTTTTCTCATATAATGTATGGCCTCTTGCTTCATGTCCCCCTTTAGGCCTGGGCGTTAGGCGGTCGCCCCTCTCGCCTAGGCCCAGAGACGGCCTTGGATTCACTCAGTCATATATCATTAATTATTCAACGTCAAGCACCGATGCTTAATGAATAGGCTTACAATGAAGAAATGACCCTGGTAAGTGTCATACATGTAGAACGAACACATGACAACTCCGAAAGTTTTTTATGGCAAATTTAGTGACGCAAAGATCGTAAATTTAGTTGTCAAGCATGGCAATTTTCTTTTTAAATGGCAATTTTCAGTTTTTTTGGGTTTATCTTTCTTTCGGGTGGTAACAGTTGTAAAAAATGTCAGGACCAAAATGCTTCATGTCACAGGTATGACAGTTATCATTTTGATAAGAAAACGGTGATTCAGAAACATTTGTCTGTGATCATTATTGCACCACGTGATTCAACTCCTACTTCTCACTAAGAGCAGCCGTTCGGTGCATTACCCAGCCCACATGTAACACATTCTTTTTATAAAGGATGTTTTTCTACTCATAATATAGCATCAAGGGATACAATCATAATGAGTACAACACCCGTTAGGATGCACACAGCCAACACTAACACACACAAATAATCACATTTGCTTGGAGCAAAGTCATACAAGACCAAAGCTATGCCAGACGGAGTGATAAAAAGAAAAATTCCCGAAGTGATTCGACAATATAAGGTGGTGACTATCGGCACCCATCATCTATTGACAACACAAGGAATACGAGAAAAGTTCTTCAAAAGCGACGCCTCCAGGAAGGGAACGACACATAAGCGCCGCCGTCGCCGGGTCCAACCACCAAAGGTCAAACCATGGGTTTTTACCTTGAAGATCAAGTCCGAGCAAACTCCAAACAATGCCTTCATCAGGGTAACGACGCAAAGAACGCCGCCATTGTCAGGTACAACCAACTAGGGTCGAACATAGGGTTTTCACCCTGGAGTTCGAGACCGGGTACTCGAGAAGTACTACCCAATCAAAGTCATCCTTTGTTGTCTCCTCCACTTTCCACAATCCCTGCAACAGCATACATGCAAGAGTCACTCACCATGACGAAGCCTTTAACGGGGAAATGACATCAGCATCACCAAAATCATGAGATTCTCTGGCGGCGCCGCATCATCCTCACAAGTGGCAGCTGATGGTTGATCTGCATCAGACGACACCACCATGTGATGCCACTAACTCCACCGTCCTCTCCTGTGGCAGCATGACCGCGAACGATCCAACGCCGAAGTGATGCGACGCTCCAGGCCACAATCAACAACAGCTTCGTGCCGCCGGCTGCAGATCTGACTGATCAGGCGAACATTATTGTTTTCGCTAGATCGATGGTCGAACCGCATTACCCGACCAGCCACCGTCGTCCCGCAGATGCCAAAATCAGAGGCCACTCAGCCTTGCGCCCAAGCCCGATTGAAGACCATCATGACCGCCGCCTTCCTGCGGCTGTATGGTCGATGGCCCATGGCTGCTGCGGATTGACTTGGTTGCTTGGTGCACCCACATCTCGCTGAACTAGACGTCTTCAGGAAAATCCGAGGCAGCCGCCCAAGCATGAACCAGTGTTGCCGCTGCAATGTCCGCCTTCAGAGCATCTGGTCACCTCACACGCATCATCAAACGCCATGGGAACGGAGCGCCGCCGCCGCCGTCGGCAGGAAAAGTGGATCGAGGGTGGCCGCCCGTGTCGCACTAGTCGCACCACATGCAACAACTAATTAGCATGGGACTAACTTAATTAATACAGATCGCTATTAGCCTCGTACCCGTTTGCCTATGCTCTTATGAGTTCAAGGCGACTACTGTTTCTCGCCTCGTGCCGATGGCATCGCAAGTTTACCTCTTCTTCTATGGCCCTAGGCCATGGATGCACGGTAGATCTTGGTCCTTGTCGGTGGGAGGGCTCCTCCCTCAGTTTTAGCTGTCGTTTCTGTCTGTTTAGGGTTTGTGTTCTGTTCAGAAAGACGAGGTGGCGACGACTCCCTGAAGATGGAATAAGTTTCTCTCCGCCTAGCCTCTGTTTCGGCGGTGTGATTGCGTCGTTGGATGGCATGTGAAGGCATGTCTCTAGGGGATCTCGCAGGATTCGGTTAATGGTTGTCTTTGGTAGAAAGCTTTGGAAGGTTGAAAATCCCGGTTGGTATCTCTCCAGTGAATGAATTCAGACTAAGATTCAACGTGTCCAGGCTTCTTAAATCAGAAAATGTACTTGGGATAGATCCCCTGAGATTGTTCATTTGAAGGTTCAGAACTACCAGCTTGTCAAGGGTGCTGATTGCATCAGGCACTTGACCCTGAAAATTATTAGATGCCAGATTCAGCAAGGACTGGTTCCTGCATTTTCCAAGCTCTGATGATATATTTCCCATCAAGTGATTATTCTCCAACTCAAGATAAGCCAAGGCCAATACATCACCGATAGTGTCCGGGATGGTCCCATTGAGCTTGTTACCACCGAGCCTCAAGCGGTAGAGGTTTGAAGACAAGTTCCTGGGAATGGGTCCTTGAAGGTAATTGCTGGAGAGATCTGTTGGTTTGATCTGACGGCTTAAATAGGTCAGTTGGATCTATTAGTCTAACAGGAAAAAATGAAGGGATAACGATAAGTGAAGGGGTCCACGTACCAACGTACGTGAGTCTCGATCAGAACTAACGCGCCCTGATTGGGGGCGCCCAAAAACCAACTCGGGTTTTGGGTCCCCTGTCGCCAGCGTCATATTAAAAGGATATGGGGGAGAGCTGGCCACCTGCGAGATCACAATTCACGTAAGGTTTACTCTCCTCCTGATATTCTCACCCCATCCGATCAGGGGAGTGCTGCAGCGACGGGAAGACCTAAGCCAGCCGCCGCCGCCGCTGTCCCTGGGCAGTGCCGGTGGCGCCCTGAAGGAATCAGGACGTCGATGAGAACCTCTACCTCGACTACATCACCCCTGCATCAAGCCTGTGCCAAGCAGGCAATCATGTCCACTGCCGTGACATGTAATGATCCCCTAAACCCTTCTCTGTTCATGCTTTTAAGGTGATCTAGATGCAATCAGTTCCTGCTAAGGGCATCCCAGAGATGCATAATTATTCCAACAACGGTACCAGTCGCCAATTTTGATTGCTTTTAGATCCCTATATCATGATCAGTAAATCAATCTCAAGTTTAGGCCCTCAGTAGACCAAGTTTGATTGCTACTGTTTTTGATGTTGATGTCAATTGCCCACTGTTGATGATGTTTCAGTTCCAATTTGCTACGGATCAGTACTACCATCTATGTTCATAAATTTTAATTAATCTAAGTTAAGATCTAATGCTCACCTTCATGTTAAGTTGATTAAAATTGACCATGCTTAAGTTTTGTTTCCGTATGCACTAGCAAAATAGAAGGCAGAGGGATCAACAGTAGCAAACCCCCCATGTTGAAGAACCCTAGAATTTATCCCCAATTCGAAAGAACCATAATTCTGAAATTAGGACTGTTTTCACCTTCAAATCAAGCACTGATGTACACGAATTGGAAAAGAATGAGGAGAATCCTCACCTAACGCGCCGCGTACTCGTCTCTTCCCTTCGGGGCCCATGCAGCGCCCACCGTTGCGCGAGGGCGAAGACGCCGCGACGCCGCCGTCCTCGGGGCGACGCGTGGAACCCAGTTGAGCCGCCGCCGCTTCCGCTCGAATGCACGCGCCCTTGTCTTGGCCGACACCGAGCAAGTCATCGTCGCTCTTCATGCCGCGGTGGCCGGCGTCCCTTCTCCCTCCTTGATGCGCCATGTGCACGGACGCCGGGGCAACGTTCGATGGAGGAGCGCGCGGGATTCATCCTGCTGCACACTCCTCCGGCGAGCGCAGCCGCCGCGCCGCCATGGCCGCTGCGCCTCGAGCCGCTGTGGTGCCGCCGCTCTCTTCATGAACGTGAGATGCGGGGGGGTCGGGGGAACTGGAATAGGGTTTTCGATCGAGCGGCTGTTTTGTTCCGATCAGGAGCGATACGGACCATACGATTCAATCGAACGACTGTAAGCGACGCACGGCTCCCAGCCGAGCCATTGGGTGTTTAATGGGCCATATCCGGCCGTGGGCTGCGACCCAGGTTGCTATAGCACAATGAAAAGTTCTTTTAACGTGTTTTGCTGCCGGGCTGGCCCACCCTTTTTACGTGTAGCCGTGAAAATTTTGGGCCAAATATCATTGTCACGATTTTCTGCCTTTTTTCCAATGCGTTTAAATTAATAATAATTATGTTCTGTGATACGTCGCCGTCGTATCTACTTTTCCAAACACTTTTGCCTTTGTTTTGGACTCTAACTTGCATGATTTGAATGGAACTAACCTGGACTGACACTGTTTTCAGCAGAATTGCCATGGTGTTATTTTTGTGCAGAAATAAAAGTTCTCGGAATGACCTGAAAATCAATGGAGATAATTTTTGGAATATATAAAAAATACTGGAAAAAGAATCCATGTCAGGGGCCCACACCCTGTCCACGAGGGCAGGGGGCGCCCCTACCTCATGGGCCCACTGACACTCCACCGACCTCAACTCCAACTCCATATATTCGTATTAGGGGAGAAAAAAATAAGAGAGAAGGATTCATCACGTTTTACGATATGGAGCCGCCGCCAAGTCCTAAACTCTCTCGGGAGGGCTGATCTGGAGTCCATTCGGGGATCCGGAGAGGGGAATCCGTCGCCATCGCCATCATCAACCTTTCTCCATCACCAATTTCATGATGCTCACCGCCGTGCGTGAGTAATTCCATCGTAGGCTTGCTGGACGGTGATGAGTTCATGTAATCGAGTTAGTTTTGTTAGGGTTTGATCCCTAGTATCCACTATGTTCTGAGATTGATGTTGCTATGACTTTGCTATGCTTAATGCTTGTCACTAGGGCCCGAATGCCATGATTTCAGATCTGAACCTATTATGTCTTCATGAATATATGTGAGTTCTTGATCCTATCTTGTAAGTCTATAGTCACCTATTATGTGTTATGATCCGTTAACCCCGAAGTGACAATAACCGGGATACTTACCAGTGATGACCATAGTTTGAGGAGTTCCTGTATTCACTATGTGTTAATGCTTTGGTCTGGTACTCTATTAAAAGGAGGCCTTAATATCCCTTAGTTTTCAATAGGACCCCGCTGCCACGGGAGGGTAGGACAAAAGATGTCATGCAAGTTCTTTTTCATAAGCACGTATGACTATATTCAGAATGTATGCCCACATTACATTGATGAACTGGAGCTAGATCTGTGTCACCCTATGTTATAACTGTTGCATGATCGATCGCATCCGACATAATTCTCCATCACCGATCCAATGCCTATGAGCTTGTCATATATTGTTCTTCGCTTATTTACTTTTCCGCTTCTACTGTTACAATCACTATAAGCCCAAAAATATTACTTTTGCTACTGTTACCACTACTATCATATTACTTTGCTACTAAACACTTTCCTGTAGATATTAAGTTTTCAGGTGTGATTGAATTGACAACTCAGCTGCTAATACTTGAGAACATTCTTTGGACCCTCTTGTGTCGAATCAATAAATTTGGGTTGAATACTCTACCCTCGAAAACTGTTGTGATCCCCTATACTTGTGGATTATCATTCTGCACTGTTTAAAACAGAAAATGCGTGCAAATATAATGAACACATTATTTTTCTGGGTAAAATTGAACCAACGAGATATTTTATTCAGGATTTATTATGTGTTTTTGCATGATGAACTTTTTTTAGACATCAAATAATGATAATGTTTTTTATGTTGATGTTTAAATTGAGAATGCAATGACTCTAATTTTAATTCGGACCAACGTTGTTTTATTATTATGAGTCATCCCCTATGATATTTTAATTCCATGTTTTTTCTGCCCAACGGTGTTTTGACATGGAGTTGAAATTAAATACTTGGCATGTTTGTTTATTTACCAACGTAAATTTATAATCATGCAAGTTTACTTATGAATTTTTATGATGATTTCAGCTTCTGCTCCATTCCGGTCTGACACGATCGAACCACTTACGGGGAGTTGTTGAAAATATGCCCTAGAAGCAATAATAAAATGGTTGTTATTATATTTCCTTGTTCATGATAATTGTCTATTGTTCATGCTATAATTGTGTTATCCGAAAATAGTAATACACGTGTGAATACATAGACCACAACATGTCCCTAGTGAGCCTCTAGTTGACTAGCTCGTTGATCAATAGATGGTTATGGTTTCCTGACCATGGACATTGGTTGTCTTTGATAACGGGATCACATCATTAGGATAATGATGTGATGGACAAGACCCAATCCTAAGCATAGCACAAGATCATGTAGTTCGTCTGCTAAAGCTTTTCTAATGTCAAGTATCATTTCCTTAGACCATGAGATTGTGCAACTCCCGGATGCCGTAGGAATACTTTGGGTGTGCCAAACGTCACAACGTAACTGGGTGGCTATAAAGGCACACTATGGGTATCTCCGAAAGTGTCTGTTGAGTTGGCACAAATCGAGACTGGGATTTGTCACTCCGTGTGACGGAGAGGTATCTCTGGGCCCACTCGGTAAGACATCATCATAATGAGCTCAATGTGATCAAGGAGTTGATCATGGGATGATGTGTTACGGAGCGAGTAAAGAGACTTGCCGGTAACGAGATTGAACAAGGTATAGGGATACCGACGGTCGAATCTCGGGCAAGTATCATACCGGTAGACAAAGGGAATTGTATACGGGATAGATTGAATCCTTGACGTCGTGGTTCATCCGATGAGACCATTGTGGAACATGTGGGAGCCAACATGGGTATCTAGATCCCGCTGTTGGTTATTGGCCGGAGAGATGTCTCGGTCATGTCTGCATAGTTCCCGAACCCGTAGGGTCTACACACTTAAGGTTCGATGATGCTAGGGTTATAGGGAATAGATGTACGTGGTTACCGAATGTTGTTCGGAGTCCTGGATGAGATCCCGGATGTCACGAGGAGTTCCGGAATGGTCCTAAGGTAAAGATTTATATATGGGAAGTCCAGTTTCAGTCACCGGAAAGGTTTCGGGGTTTATCGGTATTGTACCGGGACCACCGAAGGGGTTCCGGGGGTCCACCGGGAGGATCCACCTGCCCCGAAAGACCTAATGGGCTGTAGTTGGGTGGGAACTAGCCCCTTAGTGGGATGGTGCGCCCCCAAGGGCCCAAGGCGCCTAGGGTTGGAAACCCTAAGGGGGCCGCTGCCCCCCCCCCCCGAGG
>NC_041388.1:618422958-618424856 GCF_002162155.2 Triticum dicoccoides | reverse complement strand
CCCCTCTCCCCTTCCCCCTATAAATAGTGGGGGTGGGGGGGGTGGGTGGGAGGGCAACCGCACCCCTTCTCCTGGCGCAACCCTTCCCCCTTCCTACACCTTCTCCTCCTCCGCAGCGCTTAGCGAAGCTCTGTCGGAGAACCACGAGCTCCACCGCCACCACGTCGTCGTGCTGCCGGAGCTCTTTCTCAACTTCTCCTCCCCCCCTTGCTGGATCAAGAAGGAGGAGACGTCCCTGGGCTGTACGTGTGTTGAACGCGGAGGCGCCGTCGTTCGGTGCTTAGATCGGAATCAACCGCGATCTGAATCACTACGAGTACGACTCCTTCATCCGCGTTCTTGTAACGCTTCCGCATCGCGATCTTCAAAGGTATGAAGATTCACTCCCCTCTCGTTGCTAGTAAACTCCATAGATTGATATTGGTGATGCGTAGAATTTTTTTAATTTCTGCAACGATCCCCAACAGTGGCATCATGAGCTAGGTCTATGCATAGTTTCTATGCACGAGTAGAACACAAGTTGTTGTGGGCGTCGATTTTGTCAATTTACTTGCCTTTACTAGTCTTATCTTGATTTGGCGGCATCATGGGATGAAGCGGCCCGGACCGACCTTACACGTACTCTTACGTGAGACTGGTTCCATGCTACCTCTTGAGCACTGCGTTGGATTTCCCCGAAGAGGAAAGGATGATGCAGCAAAGTAGCGTAAGTATTTCCCTCAGTTTTTGAGAACCAAGGTATCAATCCAGTAGGAGGTTGCGCGTGCGTCCCCTAGTACCTGGACAAAGCAAATAACTCCTCGCAACCAACGCGATAAGGGGTTGTCAATCCCTTCACGGTCACTTACGAGAGTGAGATCTGATAGATATGATAAGATAATATTTTTGGTATTTTTGTGGTAAAGATGCAAAGTAAAATAAAGGCAAAGTAAATAACTAAGTATGGGAAGATTTATATGATGAAGATAGACCCCGGGGCCATAGGTTTCACTAGTGGCTTCTCTCAAGTGCATAAGTATTTTATGGTGGGTGAACGAATTACTGTTGAGCAATTGACAGAATTGAGCATAGTTATGAGAATATCTAGGTATGATCATGTATATAGGCATCACATCCGAGACAAGTAGACTGACTCCTGCCTGCATCTACTACTATTACTCCACTCATCGACCGCTATCCAGCATGCATCTAGAGTATTAAGTTCATGAAAACAGAGTAACGCCTTAAGCAAGATGACATGATGTAGATGGATAAATTCATGCAATATGATAAAAACCCCATCTTGTTATCCTCGATGGAAACAATACAATACGTGCCTTGCTGCCCCTACTGTCACTGGGAAAGGACACCGCAAGATTGAACCCAAAGCTAAGCACTTCTCCCATGGCAAGAAAGATCAATCTAGTAGGCCAAACTAAACTGATAATTCGAAGAGACTTGCAAAGATAACCAATCGTACATAAAAGAATTCAGCGAAGATTCAAATATTGTTCATAGATAAACTTGATCATAAACCCACAATTCATCGGTCTCAACAAACACACCGCAAAAAGAAGATTACATCGAATAGATCTCCACAAGAGAGGGGGAGAACATTGTATTGAGATCCAAAAAGAGAGAAGAAGCCATCTAGCTAATAACTATGGACCCGAAGGTCAGAGGTAAACTACTCACACTTCATCAGAGAGGCTATGGTGTTGATGTAGAAGCCCTCCGTGATGGATACCCCCTCCGGCGGAGCTCCGGAACAGGCCCCAAGATGGGATCTCGTGGATATAGAAAGTTGCGGCGGTGGAATTAGGGTTTTGGCCCCGTATCTGATTGTTTGGGGGTATGTAGGTATATATAGGAGGAAGGAGTACGTCGGTGGAGCAACAGGGGGGCCATGAGGGTGGAGG
>NC_041388.1:618397121-618422758 GCF_002162155.2 Triticum dicoccoides | reverse complement strand
GGGGGGGGGTAGGCGCGCCCCCTACCTCGTGGCTCCCTCCTTTGTTTCTTGACATGGGTCCAAGTCTCCTGGATCATGTTCAGTGAGAAAATCACGTTCCCGAAGGTTTCATTCCGTTTGGACTCCGTTTTATATTCCTTTCCTTCGAATCCCTAAAATAGGCAAAAACAACAATTCTGGGCTGGGCCTCCGGTTAATAGGTTAGTCCCAAAAATAATATAAAAGTGGAGAATAAAGCCCAATAATGTCCAAAATAGTAGATAATATAGCATGGAGAAATCAAAAATTATAGATACGTTGGAGGCGTATCAAGCATCCCCAAGCTTAATTCCTGCTCGTCCTCGAGTAGGTAAATGATAAAAACAGAATTTTTGATGCGGAGTGCTACTATGCATAATTTCAATGTAATTCTTCTTAATTGTGACATTAATATTCAGATCCGAAAGATTCAAGATAAAATTTCATATTGACATAAAAATAATAATACTTCAAGCATACTAACTAAGCAATTATGTCTTCTCAAAATAACATGGCCAAAGAAAGTTCATCCCTACAAAATCATATAGTTTAGTCATGCTCCATTTTCTTCGCACAAGAATACTCTCATCATGCACAACCCTGATGACAAGCCAAGCAATTGTTTCATACTTTAGCAATCTTAAACCTATAAACTTTCACGCAATATATGAGCGCGAGCCATGGACATAGCACTATGGGTGGAATAGAATATGATGATGGGGGTTATGTGGAGAAGACAAAAGGGAGAAAGTCTCACATCAATGAGGCTAATCAATGGGCTATGGAGATGCCCATCGATTGATGTTAATGCAAGGATTAGGGATTGCCATGCAACGGATGCACTAGATCTATAAATGTATGAAAGCTCAACACAAGAAACTAAGTGCGTGTGCATCCAACTTGCTTGCTCACGAAAACCTAGGGCACTTGAGGAGGCCCATTGTTGGAATATACAATCCAAGTTCTATAATTAAAATTCCCACCAGTATATGAAAGTGACAAAACAAAAGACTCTCTATCATGAAGATTATGGTGCTACTTTGAAGCACAAGTGTGGCAAAGAATAGTAGCATTGTCCCTTCTCTCTTTTTCTCTCATTTTTTTATTTGGGCCTTCTCTTTTTTATGGCCTTTCTCTTTTTTTATATTCCTCACTTGGGACAATGCTCTAGAAAATGATGATCATCACACTTCTATTTATTTACAACTCAATGATTACAACTAGATACTAGAACAAAAGATGACTCTATATGAATGCCTCCGGCGGTGTACCGGGATATGCAATGAATCAAGAGTGACATGTATGAAAATTATGAATGGTGGCTTTGCCAAAAATACTATGTCAACTACATGATCATGTTAAGCAATATGACAATGATGAATGTGTCATGATAAAAGGAATGGTGGAAAGTTGCATGGCAATATATCTCGGAATGGCTATGGAAATGCCATAATAGGTAGGTATGGTGGCTGTTTTGAGGAAGATATAAGGAGGTTTATGTGTGAAAGAGCGTATCATATCACGGGGTTTGGATGCACCGGCGAAGTTTGCACCAACTCTCAATGTGAGAAAGGGCAATGCACGGTACCGAAGAGGCTAGCAATGATGGAAGGGTGAGAGTGCGTATAATCCATGGACTCAACATTAGTCATAAAGAACTCACATAGTTATTGCAAAAATCTACAAGTCATCAAAAACCAAAGCACTACGCGCATGCTCCTAGGGGGATAGATTGGTAGGAAAAGACCATCGCTCGTCCCCGACCGCCACTCATAAGGAGGACAATCAAATAACACCTCATGTTTCAAATTTGTTACATAACGTTTACCATACGTGCATGCTACGGGACTTGCAAACTTCAACACAAGCACTTCTCAAATTCACAACTACTCAACTAGCACGACTTTGATACTATTACCTCCATATCTCAAAACAATCATCAAGCATCAAACTTCTCTTAGTATTTAAAACACTCATAGGAAATTTTTACTAATCTTGAATACCTAGCATATTAGGATTATTTAAGCAAATTACCATGCTATTTAAGACTCTCAAAATAATCTAAGTTAAGCATGAGAGATCAATAGTTTCTATAAAACAAATCCACCACCGTGCTCTAAAAGATATAAGTGAAGTACTAGAGCAAAACTATATAACTCAAAAGATATAAGCGAAGCACATAGAGTATTCTAACAAATTCCAAATCATGTATGGCTCTCTCAAAAGGTGTGTACAGCAAGGATTATTGTGGTAAACTAAAAAGCAAAGACCCGAATCATACAAGACGCTCCAAGCAAAACACATATCATGTGGTGAATAAAAATATAGCTCCAAGTAAAGTTACCGATAAAAGTAGACGAAAGAGGGGATGCCTTCCGGGGCATCCCCAAACTTTGGCTTTTAGGTGTCCTTAGATTATCTTGGGGGTGCCATGGGAATCCCCAAGCTTAGGCTCTTGCAACTCCTTGTTCCATAATCCATCAAATCTTTACCCAAAACTTGAAAACTTCACAACACAAAACTCAAAGTAGAAAATCTCGTGAGCTCCATTAGCGAAAGAAAACAAAAGACCACTTCAAGGTACTGTAATGAACTCATTCTTTATTTATATTGGTGCTAAACCTACTGTATTCCAACTTCTATATGGTTTATAAACTATTTTACTAGCCATAGATTCATCAAAATAAGCAAACAACACACGAAAAACAGAATCTGTCAAAAACAGAACAGTCTGTAGTAATCTGTAGCTAGAGAAAGATCTGAAACCCCAAAAATTCTAAAATAAATTGCTGGACGTGAGGAATTTATCTATTAATCATCTGCAAAAATAATTAACTAAATATCACTTTCCAAATAAAAATGGCAGCAGTTCTCGTGAACGCTAAAGTTTCTGTCTTTTACAGCAAGATATTAAGACTTTCCCCAAGCCTTCCCAACGGTTCTACTTGGCACAAACACTAATTAAACACAAAAAACACAACCAAAACAGAGGCTAGGTAAATTATTTATTGCTAAACAGGAGAAAAAACAAGGAATAAAAATAATATTGGGTTTCCTCCCAACAAGCGCTATCGTTTAACGCCCCTAGCTAGGCATAAAAAGTAAGGATAGATCTAGGTATTGCCATCTTTGGTAGGCAATCCATAAGTGACTCTCATAATAGATTCCTAAGGTAATTTAATTTTCTTTTTAGTAAAGTGTTCCATGCCTTTCCTTAACGGAAATTGGAATCTAATATTTCCTTCCTTCATATCAATAATTGCACCAATCGTTCTAAGGAAAGGTCTACCAAGAATAATAGGACATGAAGGATTGCAATCTATATCAAGAACGATAAAATATACGGGAACATAATTCCTATTTGCAACAATAAGAACATAATTAATTCTTCCCATAGGTTTCTTAATAGTGGAATCCGCAAGGTGCAAGTTTAGAGAGCAATCATCAAAATCACGGAAACCTAACAAATCACACAAAGTCTTTGGAATCATGGAAACACTAGCACCCAAATCACATAAAGCATAGAACTCATGATTTTTAATCTTAATTTTAATTGTTGGTTCCCACTCATCATAAAGTTTTCTAGGGATAGAAACTTCCAACTCAAGTTTTTCTTCATAAGATTGCATCAAGGCATCAACGATATGTTTAGTAAACGCTTTATTTTGACTATAAGCATGAGGAGAATTTAGCACGGATTGCAACAAGGAAATACAATCAATCAAAGAGAAATTTTCATAATTAAATTCCTTGAAATCCAAAGTAGTGGGTTTAGCAACATCTAGGGTTTTAATTTCTTCGATCCCACTTTCATCAAATTTAGCATCAAGATCTAAGAACTACAATTTTTTGGAACGCCTTCTAGGTAAAGGTGGATCATATTCAGTCCCATCATTATTAAGATTCATATTGCAAAACAAAGGTTTAATAGGGGACACATCAATAACTTTTAGATCTTCATCTTTATTTTCATAGGAACTAGAAGAACACGCTCTTATAAAGGCATCTTTCTTAGCACGCATCCTAGCGGTTCTTTCTTTGCACTCATCAATGGAAATTCTCATGCTTTTGAGAGACTCATTGATATCACGCTTAGGTGGAGTAGATCTAAGTTTCAAAGAATCAACATCAAGAGAAATTCTATCAACGTTCCTAGCCAAATCATCAATCTTAAGCAATTTTTCTTCAATCAAAGCATTGAAATTCTTTTGCGAAGTAATAAATTCTTTAATATTAGATTCAAAATCAGAGGGCATCTTATTATAATTTCCATAAGAATTGTTGTAGGAATTACCATAATTATTAGAGGGATTACTAGGATAAGGCCTAGGATTAAAATTTCTTCTATACGCGTTGTTACCAAAATTGTTCCTACCAACAAAATTCACATCCATAGATTCATTATTATTCTCAATCAAAGTAGACAAGGGCATATCATTAGTATAAGAAGAAACACTCTTACTAGCAAATAATTTCATAAGTTCATCCATCTTTCCACTCAAAACATTAATTTCTTCTATCGCATGCACCTTTTTATTAGTAGATCTTTTAGATGCCATTGAGAATAATTAACCATAATCTAGGAGTAGCTTCTCCTAAAGTGATTTCCATAAAAGTGCCTCCCGCGGCCGAATCTAAAAGATTTCTAGAAGCAAAATTCAATCCGGCATAAAAAAATTGTATAATCATCCACAAATTCACACCATGAGTAGGGAAATTACGTATCATTAATTTCATCCTCTCCCAAGCTTGTGCAACATGTTCATGATCAAGTTGCTTAAAATTCATAATATCGTTTCTAAGGGTGATGATCTCAGCGGGAGGAAAATACTTAGAGATAAAAGCATCTTTGCACTTGTTCCAAGAATCACTACTATTTTAGGTAAAGACGAAAACCAAGCTTTAGCGCGATCTCTAAGCGAAAAAGGAAATAGTTTCAATTTAACAATATCATTGTCCACATCTTTCTTCTTTTGCATATCACACAAATCAACGAAGCTATTTAGATGGGTAGAAGCATCTTCACTAGGAAGGCCGAAAAATGGATCTTTCATGACAAGATTCAGCAAAGCGACATTAATTTCACAAGATTCAGCATCGGTAAGAGGAGCAATCGGAGTGCTAATAAAATCATTGTTGTTGGTATTAGTAAAGTCACACAATTTAGTGTTATCTTGAGCCATCGTGACAAGCAAGCAATCCAACACACAAGCAAACAAAAAGCAAGCGGGCGAAAAGAGGCAAATAGAGAAAGAGAGGGAGGATAGAGAGAGAGGGCGAATAAAACGGCAAGCGTGAAGTGGGGGGAGAGGAAAACGAGAGGCAAATGGCAAATAATGTAATGCGGGAGATAAGGATTGTGATGGGTACTTAGTATGTTGACTTTTGCGTAGGCGCCAGAAATGGCTCGTTGTTGGAAGTCAAATCTTGACTTGCATGAACCTCCTCGGCAACGGTGCCAGAAATGGCTCGTTGTTGGAAGTCAAATCTTGACTTGCGCGAACCTCCCCGGCAACGGGGTCAGCAATTCTTCTTGCTACCTCTTGAGCACTGCGTTGGATTTCCCCAAAGAGGAAAGGATGATGCAGCAAAGTAGCGTAAGTATTTCCCTCAGTTTTTGAGAACCAAGGTATCAATCCAGTAGGAGGTTGCGCGCGCGTCCCCTAGTACCTGCACAAAGCAAATAACTCCTCGCAACCAACGCGATAAGGGGTTGTCAATCCCTTCACGGTCACTTACGAGAGTGAGATCTGATAGATATGATAAGATAATATTTTTGGTATTTTGTAGTAAAGATGCAAAGTAAAATAAAGGCAAAGTAAATAACTAAGTATTGGAAGATTTATATGATGAAGATAGACCCGGGGGCCATAGGTTTCACTAGTGGCTTCTCTCAAGAGCATAAGTATTTTATGGTGGGTGAACGAATTACTGTTGAGCAATTGACAGAATTGAGCATAGTTATGAGAATATCTAGGTATGATCATGTATATAGGCATCACGTCCGAGACAAGTAGACCGACTCCTGCCTGCATCTACTACTATTACTCCACTCATCGACCGCTATCCAGCATGCATCTAGAGTATTAAGTTCATGAAAATAGAGTAACGCCTTAAGCAAGATGACATGACGTAGAGGGATAAATTCATGCAATATGATAAAAGCCCCATCTTGTTATCCTCGATGGCAACAATACAATACGTGCCTTGCTGCCCCTACTGTCACTGGGAAAGGACACCGCAAGATTGAACCCAAAGCTAAGCACTTCTCCCATTGCAAGAAAGATCAATCTAGTAGGCCAAACCAAACTGATAATTCGAAGAGACTTGCAAAGATAACCGATCATACATAAAAGAATTCAGAGAAGATTCAAATATTTTTCATAGATAAACTTGATCATAAACCCACAATTCATCGGTCTCAACAAACACACCGCAAAAAGAAGATTACATCGAATAGATCTCCACAAGAGAGGGGGAGAACATTGTATTGAGATCCAAAAAGGGAGAAGAAGCCATCTAGCCAATAACTATGGACCCGAAGGTCTGAGGTAAACTACTCACACTTCATCGGAGAGGCTATGGTGTTGATGTAGAAGCCCTCCGTGATGGATACCCCCTCCGGCAGAGCTCCGGAACAGGCCCCAAGATGGGATCTCGTGGATATAGAAAGTTGTGGTGGTGGAATTAGGGTTTTGGCTCCGTATCTGATCATTTGGGGGTACGTAGGTATATATAGGAGGAAGGAGTAAGTCGGTGGAGCAACAGGGGGCCCACGAGGGTGGAGGGCGCGCCTAGGAGGGGTAGGCACGCCCCTACCTCGTGGCTCCCTCCTTTGTTTCTTGACGTGGGGTCCAAGTCTCCTGGATCATGTTCGGTGAGAAAATCACGTTCCCGAAGGTTTCATTCCGTTTGGACTCCGTTTGATATTCCTTTTCTTTGAAACCCTAAAATAGGCAAAAAAACAACAATTCTGGGCTGGGCCTCCGGTTAATAGGTTAGTCCCAAAAAAAATATAAAAGTGGAAAATAAAGCCCAATAATGTCCAAAACAATAGATAATATAGCATGGAGCAATCAAAAATTATAGATACGTTGGAGACGTATCATTCCACCGACTGACATGCACTAGTTGTATAAGGTGGCTAGCGGGTGTATGTCTCTCTCACTTTAGTCGGATCGGATTCGACGAAAAGGGTCCTTATGAAGGGTAAATAGAAATTGGCATATCACGTTAGGTTTTGGCGTAGGTAAGAAATGTTCTTGCTAGAAACCTATAGCATCCACGTAAAAAACTTGCAACAACAATTAGAGGACGTCTAACTTGTTCTTGCAGCATATGCCGTGTGATGTGATATGGCCAAAAGGATGTGATGAATGATATATGTGATGTATGAGATTGATCATGTTCTTGTAATAGGAATCACGACTTGCATGTCGATGAGTATGACAACTGGCAGGAGCCATAGGAGTTGTCTTAATTTATTTATGACCTGTGTGTCAACATAAACGTCATGTAATTACTTTACTGTATCGCTAACCGTTAGCCATAGTAGTAGAAGTAATAGTTGGCGAGACAACTTCATGAAGACACGATGATGGAGATCATGATGATGGAGGTCATGATGATGGAGGTCATGGTGTCATGCCAGTGACGATGATGATCATGGCTCCCTGAAGATGGAGATCAAAAGGAGCAAAATGATATTGGCCATATCATGTCACTATTTGATTGCATGAGATGTTAATCATGTTTTTACATCTTATTTGCTTAGAACGACGGTAGCATAAATAAGATGATCCCTCATAAAATATCAAGAATTGTGTTCCCCCTAACTGTGCACCGTTGCTAAGGTCCGTTGTTCCGAAGCACCACGTGATGATCGGGTGTGATAGGTTCTAACGTTCGCATACAACGGGTGTAAGCCAGATTTACACACGCAATACACTTAGGTTGACTTGACAAGCCTAGCATGTACAGACATGGCCTCGGAACACGGAAGACCGAAAGGTCGAACATGAGTCGTATAGAAGATACGATCAACATGAAGATGTTCACCGATGATGACTAGTCCGTCTCACGTGATGACCGGACACGGCCTAGTTGACTCGGATCATGTATCACTTAGATGACTAGAGGGATGTCTATCTGAGTGGGAGTTCATTAAATAATTTGATTAGATGAACTTAATTATGATGAACATAGTCTAAAATCTTTGCAATATGTCTTGTAGATCAAATGGCCCACACTAATGTTGCCCTCAACTTCAACACGTTCCTAGAGAAAACCAAGCTAAAAGACGATGGCAGCAACTACACGGACTGGGTTCGTAACCTGAGGATTATCCTCATAGCTGCCAAGAAAGCATATGTCCTTGATGCACTGCTAGGTGAACCACCTGTTTTCCCAGCAACTCAAGATGTTATGAACGCCTGGCAGTCACGTAGTGATGATTACTCCCTGGTTCAGTGCGGCATGCTTTACAGCTTAGAACCGGGGCTCCAAAAGCGTTTTGAGCAACATGGAGTATATGAGATGTTCCAAGAGCTGAAAATGGTTTTCCAAGCTCATGCCCGGGTCGAGAGATATGAAGTCTCCGACAAGTTCTACAGTTGTAAGATGGAGGAGAATAGTTCTGTCAGCGAGCACATACTCAAAATGTCTGGGTTGCACAACCGCTTATCTCAGCTGGGAGTTAATCTCCCAGATGATGTGGTCGTTGACAGAATCCTTCAGTCGCTCCCACCTAGCTACAAGAGCATTGTGATGAACTTCAATATGCAGGGGATGGAAAAGACCATTCCTGAGGTATATTCAATGCTGAAATCAGCGGAGGTGGAGATCAAAAAGGAACATCAAGTGTTGATGGTGAATAAAACCACTAAGTTCAAAAAAGGCAAGGGTAAGAAGAACTTCAAGAAGGATGGCAAGGGAGTTGCCGTGCCCGGTAAGCCAGTTGCCGGGAAGAAGCCAAAGCATGGACCCAAGCCTGAGATTGAGTGCTTTTATTGCAAGGGAAACAGTCACTGGAAGCGGAACTGCCCCAAGTACTTAGCGGATAAGAAGGCCGACAATACCAAAGGCATATGTGATATACATGTTATTGATGTGTACCTAACCAGCGCTCGTAGTAGCTCCTGGGTATTTGATACCGGTGCGGTTGCTCATATTTGTAACTCAAAACAGGAGCTGCGAAATAAGCGGAGACTGGCAAAGGACGAGGTGACGATGCGCGTCGGGAATGGTTCCATGGTCGACGTGATCGCCGTCGGCACGCTACCTCTACATTTACCTACGGGATTAGTTTTAAACCTCAATAATTGTTATTTAGTACCAGCTTTAAGCATGAACATTGTATCTGGATCTCGTTTAATGCGAGATGGCTACTCATTTAAATCTGAGAATAATTGTTGTTCTATTTATATGAGAGATGTGTTTTATGGTCATGCCCCGCTGGTCAACGGTTTATTCTTATTGAATCTCGAACGTGATGTTACACATACTCATAGTGTGAATGCCAAAAGATGTAAGGTTGATAATGATAGTCCCACATACTTGTGGCACTGCCACCTTGGTCACATTGGTGTCAAATGCATGAAGAAACTGCATGCAGATGGACTTTTGGAGTCTCTTGATTATGAATCATTTGACACGTGCGAACCATGCCTCATGGGCAAAATGACCAAGACTCCGTTCTCCGAAACAATGGAGCGAGCAACCAACTTATTGGAAATCATACATACTGATGTGTGCGGTCCAATGAGCGTTGAGGCTCGCAGTGGTTATCGTTATGTTCTCACTCTCACTGATGACTTAAGTAGATATGGGTATGTCTACTTAATGAAACACAAGTCTGAGACCTTTGAAATGTTCAAGGAATTTTAGAGTGAGGTTGAGAATCAACGTGACAGGAAAATCAAGTTCTTACGATCAGATCGTGGGGGAGAATATTTGAGTCACAAATTTGGCACGCACTTGAGGAAATGTAGAATTGTTTCACAACTCACGCCGCCTGGAACACCTCAGCATAATGGTGTGTCCGAACGTCGAAATCGCACTCTATTGGATATGGTGCGATCCATGATGTCTCTTACCGACCTACCGCTATCATTTTGGGGTTATGCTTTAGAGACTGCCGCATTCACTTTAAATAGGGCTCCGTCGAAATCCGTTGAGACGACACCGTATGAATTATGGTTTGGGAAGAAACCTAAGCTGTCATTTCTGAAAGTTTGGGGATGCGATGCTTATGTCAAGAAACTTCAACCTGAAAAGCTCGAACCCAAATCGGAAAAATGCGTCTTCATAGGATACCCTAAGGAAACTATTGGGTATACCTTCTACCTCAGATCCGAAGGCAAGATCTTTGTTTCCAAGAATGGATCCTTTCTAGAGAAAGAGTTTCTCTCAAAAGAAGTAAGTGGGAGGAAAGTAGAACTTGATGAAGTATTGCCTCTTGAACCGGAGAGTAGTGCAGCTCAAGAAAATGTTTCTGTGGTGCCTGCACCGACTAGAGAGGAAGTTAATGATGATGATCATGAAACTTCAGATCAAGTTGCTACTGAACTTTGTAGGTCCACAAGGACACGTTCCGCACCAGAGTGGTACGACAACCCTGTCCTGGAAATCATGTTGTTAGACAATGGTGAACCTTCGAACTATGAAGAAGCGATGACGGGCCTGGATTCTGACAAATGGCTTGAAGCCATGAAATCCGAGATAGGATCCATGTATGAAAACGAAGTATGGACTTTGACTGACTTTCCCGATGATCAGTGAGCCATAGAAAATAAATGGATCTTTAAGAAGAAGACAGACGCGGATGGTAATGTAACCATCTATAAGGCTCGGCTTGTCGCTAAGGGTTATCGACAAGTTCAAGGGGTTGACTACGATGAGACCTTCTCACCCGTAGCAAATCTGAAGTCTGTCCGAATCATGTTAGCAATTGCTGCATTCTATGATTATGAGATATGGCAAATGGACGTCAAAACGGCATTCCTTAATGGTTTCCTTAAGGAAGAATTGTATATGATGCAGCCGGAAGGTTTTGTCGATCCTAAGAATGCTGACAAGGTATGCAAGCTCCAACGCTCGATCTATGGGCTGGTGCAAGCATCTCGGAGTTGGAACATTCGTTTTGATGAGATGATCAAAGCGTTTGGGTTTACGCAGATTTATGGAGAAGCCTATGTTTACAAGAAAGTGAGTGGGAGCTCTGTAGCATTTCCCATATTATATGTGGATGACATACTATTGATGGGAAATGATATAGAACTCTTGGAAAGCATAAAGGCCTACTTGAATAAGTGTTTTTCAATGAAGGACCTTGGAGAAGCTGCTTACATATTAGGCATCAAGATCTATAGAGATAGATCGAGACGCCTCATTGGTCTTTCACAAAGCACGTACCTTGACAATATATTGAAGAAGTTCAATATGGATCAGTCCAAGAAGGGGTTCTTGCCTGTATTGCAAGGTGTGAGACTGAGCACGGCTCAATGCCCGACCACGGCAGAAGATAGAGAAAAGATGAGTGTCATCCCCTATGCCTCGGCCATAGGGTCCACTACAAAAAAAGACACATCCGTGACATTTTGGGCCGAATGAAATTTTTTTCTGTCATACATATGACACTTCTATGACGATAATTGTGACAAAACCCTATATCATCATAGATGTGGTGGGCTCCTACTTCTATGACAAAAAATCATGACAGAAAATGGGCTTTTCGTCCTGGGCAGGCCGGAGACGCAGCTGCATGACATTCTTTGGGCCATCCATGACGAAAAAAACCGTGGTAGAAGCGAGGGCGAGGAAAATTTTGGGGAGTTCCCGGTTACGGTGGGAGGTCGGGGGCCGAGCAATGCACGCTTCTCTCGTACATGTACGCGCATGTGTGCGAGGCGTTGGCTCTAACTGAACCCGAGCAAGGCGTTGGGATCTAACTGAACCCGAGCAATTGCACTGCAGGCTACGCGTTATTGAACCCGAGCGATCGATCGATGGTTGTTAACTGTACCCGATCGAGCGATTCCTTCACTACTGCTACTAACTGAAGCTGATCGATGCTGCCTCTGGATGAACAGTGAGCGTTGCGGGTGGGGGGGTTTGGATGAACAGTTCTCGGTGGGGGTGGATGAATAGGACCCTATGGTGTTGCCTCTGGATGAACAAGACCCCGATCGACCGAGCCGGTTGGGGCTGGATGAACAGGACCCCATGGAGGGCTGGATGAACAGGACCACCCCGTGGAGGGCAGGATGAACAGTAGTCCGTGGAGGGCAGGATGAACAGTAGTCCATGGAGGGGTGGTTGAACAGGAGCCCGTGGAGAGGGCTGGTTGAACAGTAGCCGGTGGAGTAGCGCGCGGTGGAGGCTGGATGAACAGGAGCCGTGGATGAACAGTCGCAGGTGGAGGCTGGAGGAGGTCGATGGTGGATGAACAGTAGCTCGTGGAGGTTGGAGGGGGTTGACGGTGGAGATGAACAATATCCCGTGGAGTCCCGTTTTGCGGTACGCCACACCCCTCCCGATGAACATGACCCCCGTTTCGACCGTAGCGCTCCAACACAAGTCCGTTTCGTCCGTTTTGCGGTACGCCACACCCCTCCCGATCAACAGGACCCCCATTCCGACCGTAGGAGGTCTGTTTCCTCCGTTTTGTGGTACGCCAGACCCCTCTCGATGAACAGGATCCCGTTTCGAACGTGGCTAGTCGAACACAAGGCCGTTTCCTCCATTCTGCGGTACGCCAGGCCTCGTTTTCATCGCCTGTTCCGTCCAAGCCCTCCCGATGAACATGACGCATTCTGTTGCCTCCCCATGAACATGACGCATTCCGTTGCCTTCCCATGAACATGACGCATTCCGTTGCCTCCCCATGAACATGACACATTCCGTTGCCTCCCCATGAACACGATGACTTCCGACCCAGCGAGCCCTGGCCGTACGTATGAGCGAGTAGGCGTTCGAGACCCCGCCCGTATGTACACATACGTGGCCGTATTTTCTTTCTTGCACCCTGGCCGCTGTACATACGTGTACATGCTACGTGCGCGCCTCTACTACAACACATGCGCGCCTCTACATCGACCAGTATATATGTACGTACACGTTCACGACCAGAATGACAACGCTACGTACGCTTCGACCAGGTGGGTCCCGACTGTCAGGCACTTCCTTGCGTGCGAAGATGTAGCTGGTGGGTCCCAGCAGTCAGGGGCAAACTTTTTTTTCCGCGAAATACGGTGGCCCGTCCGGTGGGTTCCCGCTGTCAGGTGGAGGAATAATTATTTTGCGTGTAATAAGGAGGCACTTCCTTGCTGCGGTCGTGGACCCAGCTGTCAGCATCTCCACACACAGTACTCTTCCAATGGAAGTCGGTCGTTGACCACATTGACCACGCCGCGCCGAGAGCACCATGGCAGTGGACGACGGCGAGGCCTAGGAAGGGGACGACGCGGAGCCGGGGAAGACGCGACAGTGGAGGCCCGCGCGGAGAGGAGTACGAGGGTTCACTGGTTCGGCTGCGGTGTGAGGCTGCCGTCGCCGCAGGGCCTGGCCAGCGGTGGGAATAGTAGGGGGCGATGAGGCCTCCGTGGCAGCACAGCCGGCCACGGGAGGTAGGAGCATGCGGCATGACCGGCGCTGCTTTGGGCGGCTGGAGCAAGAAGACCAGAGGTTGAAGAAGCACTACGGCCGTTGGATGGACATCGTACGGTCACTGGAGCTAGAATCGTTCATATTGACTAAGTTGACAAAGCCCTTCGTCCCGGTCAACTTAGTAGACCCACAAGTCAGGCTCCCACCAAGGTGGGTCCCAGCTAGCCAGGGGAGTATTCATTTTTTTGTGCGTGATAAGGAGGCACTTCCGGTGGGTCCAAGCTGAAAGCGGGGGAAACGTTTTTTCGCGAAATACGGTGGCCCGTACGGTGGGTCCCAGCAGTCAGGGGGAAATGATTTTTTTCACAAAATACTGGTGGCCCGTCCGGTGGGTCCCCGCTGTCAGGTGGAGTAACAAGGAGGCACTTCCTTGCGGCTGCCGTAGACCCAGCTGTCAGCCTCTCCACATACAGTACTCTTCCGATGGAAGTCGGTCATTGACCACATTGACCATGCCGCACCGAGAGCACCACGACAGTGGACGACGGCGAGGCATAGGAAGGGGACGACGCGGAGCTGGGGAAGACGCTGCAGTGGATGCCCACGCGAAGAGGAGTACGAGCGTTCACCGGTTCGGCTGCGGTGTGAGGCTACCGTCGCCGCAGAATAACAGGGGGTGTGGGTGAGTAGAGGGATGCCCTGGCCAGCGGTGGGAGTAGTAGGGGGCGCTGAGGCCTGCGCGGCAGCACAGCCGGCCACGGGAGGCAGGAGTAGGCGGTCCCGCCGGCGCTGCTTTGGTGGCTGGAGCAAGAAGATCAGAGATTGAAGAAACACGACGGCCATTGGATTGACATCCAACGGTTACGTCTGCTAGAATCGTTTGTTGATGTATATAGTAACTAAAAAAATCTTGCATACGCGTCAACTAAACAAGCCCACAAGTCAGACCACTCCCTCTTTTTTTAATAATTTATATATAGCTCATGGCAACTTCTTATGCAATTTATTGCAGTCATTTTTTTGGTTGGCCAGGGCCAATTTCGCATATTTCTGTGGGTTCCAAACTATTTTTAATACCGAAATGTCCAGCCAGATTTAAAGTACTTTGAAGATATATTTAAATTAGGTTAATGCCCAGTGAAATAGGAATCTGAAAATGTAATAAAATTCAGAAATTATAAAGTAATTGCCAATTTGTCATCTGTTTTTATATTTACAACCCATTTCATATTACTTTCAAGATTTGCAGGCATATTGAAAGAGTTGCAGCCCATCAGGGCATAGAAAAATAAGTAGGCCTGGATTGGGTATTCTTCAGAAAAAATAAACTGGGCTCATTTTCACAAAGAAAAAATAGCTGGGCTGCTCACATGGTGAACATAAAATATAAGCCTGGGCTAGACGGGCCACAGCCCAGTTCAAACCCTGCTCCGTCTCAACAATACCAAACAAAAAAAATACTGCTCGAGTAGCTACGTCCCAGGTGTCAGCCGATCTTGTGTTGTTCTCTTGTCTATTGACTATATATGCTCACAATGTCGTGGGTCCCAGATGTCAGGAAAACACTAGGAGGAAGCATTTTATTTTTCCATACGCTGACATGATGGGCCCCTACTGTCATCCTCTCCACGTACTTCTGCCGATTCCTGTTGTTTGTTGACCATGTTGACAACGCGAGAGGGCGGCGCCACGGCGAGCACACCAAAGCGCGCGGAGGACGTCGGCGTTAACAATTTAGGAGACGGTGGGGTGGCGATGCGTGCGCTGAGGTGCAGCCAGCCGTGGGAGGCGGAAGCAGGCGGCCTCGCCGGTGCTGGTTTGGTTTTGGCGGCTGGAGGAAGACAGGACTGAAGAAACACGACAGACTGTAAAAGCAGCAGGAGTAATTAACAAGCTTAACTGAAACCAGCAGGGGCACTTAACAACCAAAGCTGAAAGCAGTATGAGTACTTATACAGGTTCAACCGTACAAAGCATGCCTCGAACAGTGCTACTTTGCCTACAGTTAACCAAGGGTGAGGCCGTCAAGCCCCAGGACATGGCCCAGGCGCCACCCCGCGCATCCACGACCTTCTGAAAGCGGCTTCATCTCGCAACATGGCCAATAAACAGGATATTCGCTTTAGAGCCATGGAAAAGCATGAACATAATCTTCTGTCCTATTCTCCAAGGTGGACGGGCCTTCATTATTTGAGACCACCCATGAATAAGTATCTTTTCACCTCCAAGGGGAATTGAGTAGGTCGACATAAACATCATGTTGTGACCAAGCGCAAGTCTGACCCGACCATGGTCAGGCATCTGTATAGGAACAATAGAACTCGACAGTTCCTGTTTCAAGAAGATCACAGCTGTAAAACTGTGTATAAGCAATAGTTTATGAACAACATATATAACAGAAAACAACTCGTACCATAAGTTTCTCGACACAGTTGGACCTGTTCAACGAGTGCAGCAGTGGCACACATATCCCACGTGGCCTTCCACCATTGAAACGCCCCACAAGGACCTCAAGACGATCAATAAAGTGTACGAACTTGTGGATGTCGATCTAGTCAACTTCACTGCCATTAGTAACATCCGAGTTATTACAGAGTAACAAACGAGCAGACTGCTTAACTCTGAAAAAACCTACACGTGCCACCAATTATAAGAAAATATTAGTTAGAAGTAGCATCTTCATGAGAGATTCGTTGCTACTTCTAAAGTTAAATTGTGATTAGTTAGACAGAATAGATGGATTAAGTAGTAATCGAGGCAACAAGCAAGAACCAGATACAAAACTAACATGGATGAACAATTGGAATGACATCGGGGTGGAAGATCGCAGTGAAGATGAGACCAGGTTCTGCTATTTCCATCAACATTCGTGCGCCAACTTTCAGTCCGTAACACTTGAGAAAGTTTATCCAAGTTCGGCCATAAAAAAGCAGTGATATTCTTGGTTCATGAACCCAACTCAGAACTTATATCCATGGCTTGTCTTCACTGTGACCATTAAACTAGCGTATTCAGTTATGGCAAGGCCGAGCATCTTGAGTACATGTGTTCTGGCAGAGCAAATAATACACTACGGGAAAAATAATATGAGAACACAACATGTTCAAAAAAACCCCACCCTCCCGGATAGAAAAGAGGATTCTAGGAACATACTGTGCGTGTTTCAAAATGTTGTGTTAGGATGAGAAGGAACAAGTGTAGCGTCTCCTCGAGGGCGCGGAAACCTGTAGGGTACTCGCACTTTGGGCACTGCAAATGGAACACACTAGATTCAGTAGGAAGAAAAATGCATCAACGACGGCGACTGCCATCCTAGGATTACATGCGACCAAGGGACTTGGGTTTATCGGGGATGGATGAAGAATTCGTACCTGGTTCTCCATGAGAAAACCCTATGCAATCGCCGAGAGGGGGTTTTCTCTGAACAAGCAGACGCGGGAGAAGGGGATTCAGGCCCAGTGAAATATTGTCGCTTCATCCGTCCAGCTTACTGCTAAAGCTGGAAAGGGGGGGTTGTGATTTGATGGCTCATTGGGCATTACTGCGGCGCTACGACCAGGGTGTGTCTACCGTGAAGTTGTGCACTCTAATTTGTGCATATGGAACATGGACCCCGTTGCCGGTTGCCCCACATATCAGCGAAAGGAAGTAGAAAGACAGGAGTAACTAGTTAGACATAAATATATTTTTTGACAGAGAGATACTCCCTTTATAAAGAAATATACAAATCTTTTATATCACAGGCTCACCTTGCCGAGAAATATACTCCCTCTGCAACGCACGTGCATTATGGGGGTTCAGCTGAGAATATAATACTCAGATAGGCTCACGGTTCTGGACTTTCGGCCGCAGGCCGACCCTGCATGTTTGGGGGCCCATGTGTTCTACCTCAGCGCTTTTCATATTGCAAGCGATCGGTACGGCGCTGGTTTTAGATGCTGTCACAAGGCGAATACACAAAATTGAATAAAGCACGGCAGCTGTTGGAATGAAATCGAACGACAGTTCCTAACCAGCAATCAGAGTTGCAATTCTATCAACGATATACCATGTGATAAATAATACTATCGTACTACTTATACACACAGGACACTTGTTTCACCATGCCAGATTATTACATCAAAATCTCTCGGAGGATAGATCAGTTCGGCAGTTGCATGCTGCTACTGAAGAATTTCAAAGTTGATTTGGACCAGCTCTCCTTGCCGAGAAAGTTCAATTTTGACATCATCCCCTACCGCAAGATATGATTTAGATTTGAACCTTGACCATCCTTTGTACTTACGGTATATTGAGCAGGTTCATTCACACCAAGGCTGCACATGGTTAGAGAAACTTGGCCGCGGTCGCCCGGATTGTTGAACGACTCCCTCATTGCTCTAGAAATTCTCTGTTTGCAAACAAGAAGACATACCCAAACAGTTAGATCAACACAGTGAATCATGTGAAACAACATGGAAAGAAAAAAGAACGAGGCACTTGGGCGGCCAATGCTTACCAAAAAGGTGGACATGTCGGTTTTTGTAAGGGCTTTGGTATATGAAGTGCGAACTGCAGCCCAGTCTGTTGCCAGTGGAACTGCACGGGCTGGAGCAGATGCAAGTGCAAGTGTTGGTGCAGGTGCCGAAGCCACCGCTGCTGCCGGAGATGGTGCTCCTTGTAGAATTGGTGCCGGTGTCGGAGCAGGTGCCAGTGTCGATGCCGGATCCTCCGGTAGATCAGACTGATCCACTGACGCGGTCGGTGCCCAATCCTCAGCTGGATCAGATTGAGCTGCTACAGCTGTCAGTGCTAGAGCAAATGTCGGTGCTCGATCTATGCGAGACAGCGGCGATCGTTTCTGGTCTGCTATGATCAGCTTTCTAACTTGACTAGGATCCGTGACCGTGATCTAGTCGTTTTCTTCATTTCTTTTAAATGCGAGAAGGACTAATTGTGGCGTTTTTGTTAAACCAAACTACAGTTCATCATAGGGATTCAGCTTGTACTCAGACAACAGATTGATCCAATTTTTTCCAGTAATATAAGTGATGGACGGTGCCTTCGTTACTGACACGACATAAGAAGTGAAACCTGCAAAAATAGCCATCGTAGAGCAAACCAAACGGTTTATTCTGTGATGAATGTCACAAGGAAAAACCTGCATGGTAAAGTTGCAGGAAAAGAAAGAAAACATGACATTAAATCAATAAGATTTAGATGGCAAATCAATAAGATTTAGATAGTAAATCAATAAGATTTACTTGATGTGACACGAGTGAATCCTTACCAGGAAATCACTATGTTGAAGTACTAAACAGAAGATTGATCGTCCAACTACGCGTGGCATGCAGGGGCCCCGCCTACTCCCACAAGCAGGACAGTCCAAAGGTCGTGAAAAATCGTATGGACCGAACATCCATGGGGCTGGAAATCCTGGTGGGTGCGATAAACCCTGCAATGCGTACATATATTGGAGTGTAACCATAATTGATAGACCGTCCTCACAAAAAATATGATATGGATACTTCAGAATATGTAGACTGAATTGAGTGGATAGACATTAACATAGACCGTTCTCAGGACTGACCACACACCAAAAGCGACAGTACTAATAAACAATACAGGGTTCACAAACACAAATCAAGTACTGAACAATAGTACTTACTACAGACAAGCAAAGTTGCACTAACTAAACTCTGCAGACTATTTTTTTGCCACCGACCTACGGGATGAACCCTGCATAACTGACTAGGCCATGGACTTCGTGTGAGATGTCTACATGCACCATCACCATCTTGTCAACCTTGGAGAACCTAATAGAGTGGTCTTTCCACTCATAAACATGATGATGAAGACAGGCCGCATCAGATTTGTTGGGAAGCTTTACAAGAACCACACCCTTCGTAATCAAAGGCACAACCAGGAAATTGTTGTGGTCAAGTACAGCCTCGAGAACACGCTTGACAACAATGCTACAGGAAAACACTAGTTCAGGACACGTGGCGACAAGGACACAGCAGCTGGATAGTTTAGCAGTAGAACTCATCATCAGGTCTTCCAGTCCAAACGGCATGACTTTGAGAACTTCATCTCCACCGCGGACCTAGTTCTAATTTAAACAGAAACCATATTTTATTACTACCTCCGTTCAGAAATATAAGATGATTTTCGATATTATACTCCATATATGACTACATATACACACAGAAATGAGTGAACAAAGACACTAGAACATGTCTTCAAAGGCATGAGAGCAGAGGGATTACATGCAATATCCATAACACAAGTTACTGAGGCAAATATACCCTCTTAAAAGGTAGCATTGATGTTCATAAAGTACTCCCTCTGTCCCAAAATTCTTGTCTTAGATTTGTCTAGATACGGATGTATCAAGACACATTTTAGTATTAGATACATCTGTATCTAGACAAATCTAAGACAAGAAAGTTGGGACAGAGGGAGTAGTTGAAAGTAATCTATAAGAAATCAGTGTCAACCTCTCGCATGTTCTGGTCAAAAGAGGAATTTAGAACCGTCATTTGGCACACAAAAATCACATGCAAGATCACCCAGAAAGTTGTACTACTAGTACTAGTACCGCGTGTTAGATGAAAAACACGATCAAGATCGAGAAAAAGATCGTCAAGAAGAGATATTACCTGGACTTGCTTAATGAGGGATCCCAGAGAGGGGGGCTTGGACAGGGCGATGGCTTTGAGCTTGTCTGCGGTAGTCTTGGCGGGGTGCTTGCGCTTCTTCGTACCATGAGCCTCGACGGTTTTTGCCGGAGCCATAGACATCACTTCGGCCGGTGCTCCAGCGTCCATCAAGAAACTATCAAATAGAAATAAAAGAAAAGAAACCATAATCACAAACCCAAAAGAAGAAAAGAGAGGGAGTTATAGGATCAGTCTCGGGGTTGCAAGATCGGGCCTTGGCCAGAATCAACACCATTGATGCGCTCACCTTTCCTTCTTTGGGAGAGAAGAACAATGGCAGAAGTAGGTCGGGGTTTTCTTGAAGAAATGAGGAACAAGATGAGGAAGAAGCGAGGGTTGGGTAGAGAGGAAGCTGAGAGAGAAGAGTGAAATGATGGTTGCTTCATCCGTCCAACTTACTGCTGGAAAGGAGGGGGTTTTGTGATTTGACGGCTCATTGGGCATTACTGCGGCGCTTCGATCGGGGTAGTCTACCATCACTCTACTACGGAGTAATTTTGTGCATGGCTGGTGGACCCCGATGCTGGCTGTCCCACACGTCGGCGAAAGTGAGTAATTTAGTGCATGGTTGGAGGAGGATCCGCACGGTAGAGCGTGTCCACTGTTTTTCAGAAAAAAAAATGATTACAGTAAGCGTTTCCACTCTTACAATGGAGGAGTGCAAAACACGGAAGCCACTTGAACATACACAGTGCTCCTACCACTAGCCATGTGCAGTGGTTCATACGTCAGTACTACACAATCTTGTTGCTAGTGTAGTAAGATATGACGATAACAAATGATGTTGTGCGCATGTCAACTACTCCTATATGTAACATAGTACCACTTTTTCGACTGTCCGGTCGAGAATGAACAGTGAGATCAATGTTAACAGAACTAGGTCCACAGCGCATGGAGAGTACGGTGCTACAGTACTCCATGAAACATGAACCATATGAAGCACGAATAGTGTTAGGCAGGGTGTATGAAGGGTGCACGGGATGGGAGCAAAAGTTCCCTTATCGACCCACTTTTGGGTGTTTGGCAGAGTGCATGAAGGGTGCATGAGTCCACGCTAGTAGGTTGACAAAAATACACGAAGAGGAAACAACTATATTGAGATGAGAATGCAACCAAACACACCCACACGCTTTGTGCTACAGTGACTGATCTGCACCGTCTGAGTTTGATCCAACAGTCATGTTGCGCCGAGACATGGACATGCCCATGCAGAGGGTGCCTAAACACCACCGAAGTCCCTCTGCTTCTCGAGGCACACGACGTTGGTGATGCAGGGTGCAACCGCCCACAGATCCTGCTCCCGGTCGACGGGAGCCAGCTCGTCAAAGACGGCGTCCAATGGCACGAATGGATTCCGGTGACGGAGCCCTAAAAGGATTCGCCCGGCAACGGCGACGGCAGCCCGCAACCCCTCTTTGTCCAGCTCAGCCCCCACCATCGCGCGGAGACGGCTCAGCTCCTCGGAGATATAGGTGAAGAAGGATACCAGGTCAGGAAGCCGCAGCTAGTTGAAGTCGACCGGGTGGTCGAACGGGTTTAGCCCGACGGCCGACATCATCACGCTGGCACGACGATAGGCATCGCGCAACCGCAACACGTGCGTGGCAACTTGGTCCACCAAGTGGCTGAGGCGATCCTGGATGTCGTCACGATCGGCCCGCTCGCGCTCCAGCCGGCTCCCCTGACGGCCTATCATATCTCCCGCTTTCTGCGGCAACGCCGCCGATGCCTCGAGCATCTTTGTGGTGGACGCCTGCCGCTTTTGAAGCTCCGTGAACTCCCGCACATAACGGAGGAGCATGGCACTCCTCTCCTCCTTGAGCTCACGGAGCTCCACGTCCTTGGCCCTGAGCTCCGCATCCTTGGCATGGAGCTCCTGTGTCAGGAGCCTCACCTTAGACTCTGTGATCTGCTGCGCCGCCATGGCACCAGGTAGAAGCAATGGGGAGAGGAAGCAAAGGGGGCGAAACGGCTGAAAGGTAATGCAATCTACGGGAAGGCGGAGGGAGCGGGGAATCTTTTGGTTTTCACCACGGTAAAACACCAGTCGACGACTTCTCACATCAGGAAGCAGTGGGTACAGGCGGAGTCATCGGGACTAATTGCTGCCGCACCTGCTCCCTTCAATCAAAAAATTAAAAATCCTAACGCGCCTGCTCCCGTCAATCAAAAAATTAAAAATCTTGCCGCACCCAAACACCAGAGCAACGCCGCGGTGGATATTTAAATTTACCTGCCGGCAAGTAGATAAAAAAGGGGTGAAAAAACAAATGTGGCGGCGGCCTAGCTAATCGGTCGAACTAGCCCAACTAGCTAGCCACCGTGCTTCACTGATGTACTCGGCGGGAAAGGTGGTCTTTCGTGATTTGACGACTCATTTACTTGCTTCGGCGTTATGACTGAGGAGGACCCAGAAAACGCGCGGTAGGGAGTCCCACGTCAGGAAGAATATATGCGTGCACCACCCAGGAGGACCCCGAAACCGCGTGGTAGGGTGTGCCACGTCTCGGCACAAAGGAAAAATGTGCGTGTAAAAATATACTATATCAGACGTAGTACCTATGGTTCGACCTCGGGACCTAGCCAGTCGGTTGAAAACACCCCACTAGCCACACAACTTCATCATGCAAATGTGGCACGGAGGATAGATGTGGTTAGCTCCGTCTCGACCAGCCACAACGTCTCTTGTTCTAGGCGATTCTTCTATTTTCCAAGTTTTTTTAGTTGTAGTAACACCACGGCAAGCTAGCGCCGCTCTTCGTGTGTGCCCGTGGAAAGGTTAGACGATGGAGAGAAGAGAGATTGAGATCGCAGACCTGGGACCCACCAGTAAGTGAGATAACGGTCATGCACGTGTTGACGAGGCACTCCCTCTACTCTACTCAACGCAAGTACTGTATAAAATCAAGTTATGGGACAAAGCCAACAACCGTTCGTTTTTTCAGGCTATCGACTTATGCTTTGTAGTCCAGGTTGCCAGTTCGAATCTCATCTTTCAGATTTGTTAGTTTTAGGTCCAAATTTGATTAATGACAAGTGGGACCCCCGTGTGTTGTTCTGATATTTCAGTGTAGGATGGGTTTTTTGAACAAACACTTTGCTCGGTTAGACAAGTAACAGCACGAGTTACACGTTTTTTGCAAGTTTATGAACAAAAATGACAGTGGCAAAGAATATCACATCCACCCCGCAACTTAGATACTATGGTGATACGAGTTTTTACACCGTTGGAAGTGAGATCAATGGCTTGGGAGTAGTCTTTGTAATTATGCGCAATTTCCAAACTCTCTAAAGGTTTTTTTGCAAATAAAACATTCAGGCCTCGTGTGTGCCGCTGCATCATCGATCCAACGGCTCCCTGGTGCTCATATTAGGTGCTCCCCGTAGCTTAATTACCCGCTACGGTGATTGGAGTAGTTGTGGGCCGAATGCTACAAAAATATAATCTAAACCGACTGGAATAAATGCCTACACAAATTAATCCAAGGTTGGAGTGCCCCTCGCAATGTAAATAGCTCCGGCTTTGCGAGGGATGGAGAGGTAGTAGCTTCAACGCGTGGAAGATACGGTGTGAGAAAGTGAGGTCAATCGAGAGACATATAGATAGAGAGACAAAGTGAGTGTGGTCCGACATTCATTGAACAAATATATATGCTCTGGAGAGATATTGTCCGATTGAGCTTTTTGGCAAGGGTGAGGGCTGTAAGATAGAGCTTGAGAGATGATCCAGTCACAGACGTGTAGATATATTTTGTGCGTGGGAGGAAGCAAGCTCAACCGATCACATAGGGTTGCCGTGCGATCGAAAGAGAGACGGGTCGGAGAGAGTGACCTAGATAGACGATGTGCGCGAGAGAGTATACAATGTGAATAGGTCGAATTGGGCTCAAACATGGTGATATATCGTTTTTGTCCGAGAAAGAGCGAGGTCAATCGAGACATACGGAGAGAGAGAGAGAGAGAGAGATTGAGTGAGCGTGGCCCACCATGAGGTTGAAAGAGTGGTGGCGGCTTGGATGGACTGACCTAGATAGACAATCTGCGTGAGAGAGTATAGAGTGTGTCGATCAAGGCCCGAACAGGGAGATATATCATTTGTGTGTGAAAGAAAACGAGGTTAAATGAGACTCAGATAAAGAGAGCGTGATTGAGCGAGTGTGGCCCGCCGTGCGGAAGAAAGAGTGAGACAATCTCGAGGGAGTGACCTAGATATACAACGTGAGTGCGTGCGCATGCACGAGAGGTTGGGGGGCTAGATAGGCAATGCATGTATTTAGCGCGAGAGGGTGAGAGGGAGAGGGAGAGAGAGAGAAAGAGCTCGGCATGGGGTGCAATGGCGGGTGTGTGAGGTAAATACATTTGGTAACAGAGTGGAAAAGGGGGTTGTGTAGTTGAGAGACTTAGAGATTGAAACATGGAGAAAGAATGAACGTGTGTTGGAAACCGATAGCTTCCTAAGGTGGTTAGGAGAGGAAGATTGACCGATACAGGAAGTATGTAGCGTTTTTCGGGGGGGGGGGGGCTAAAAACAACATTTAAATGTACATAGTACGAGACTTAATATCGATGTTGCAATTCGGTGTACATTGTAAGATTTGAACCGAGGACCAGGCATACGGGTAATTATTTCGAATTCGTGCCATACTAAGTTTCGAAAAGTTGACATTGACTCAGTTTGTTGTGCTATTTTGTAGGTCATATGTTTGAATCCATCCAAAAGTTTTCTCACTACCATGATGTTCATCATATACATATGAATTTGCATTAAAAAAGTAGTGTGGATACAGTGAAATGCGAAATCCACGTTAGAATTGGAGATCGCTACGTGACACACACTCTAATTCAAATAACTAACTACATGACACACACTCTAACTCAAATAACTAATTATGTGACACACACTCTAATCCACGTTAGTGTGGGTACCATTTCGATTTTTTTTCAAACAACTCCTCATTAATTAATTTATAGTACTCCCTCTGTTCACTTTTATAAGACCTTGAAGACATTCCAGACAATGTGCAAAACAGTTCATTTTAAGTTGTCTGAAATGACTTACAAAAGTGAACAGATGGAGTATCTCGTTTCGAATGACTAATTATTGCAAGGAAAACACAGGCATGGTAATACATACAGATTCGTTTGCAAATGAAAGAAGATTCGTTTGCATTCTCAAATGTAGGCGCACCAGGCAAACCAGGGTCGTGTCGGGGTGGACGCTGCTTCGGTGCCTTAAGGCACCGAAGCATAGTCTTGTCGGGGTGGTCGCGTGTGTCAGACGGACGCGTAGCACCCACCCACCCCCCTCCCCCC
>NC_041388.1:618361629-618396932 GCF_002162155.2 Triticum dicoccoides | reverse complement strand
ATAAGTTCGCGCTTCCAGGTTTCGGATTGAAATATCTGGCGGCCCCAATTCCAGCCCTGCAAAATCTCTCTTCTCCACCGTCCCCTTCCGCGCCCAGATTGCTCAAATCCCTAATTCGCCGCCAACCCTCGAATCGCCCCTCGTCTCGTCTCTTTCCCCACCGTTCCCCACCTCTGAGCCGGACGACGATGACGAAGACGATGGTCGTGCTTCACCACCGCACCGGAGCTACCTCATCTACGCCCTCATCCACCGCACCGGGTGGTCCACCGACAACGTCGGCCGTCGCAACCGACGTGCCTCACAGACACCGAGTTCCACTGCATCAGGTGCGCTTCACCAATGCCGTCTCCCAGCTCACCGGGGCTACTTCACCGAGCACATCGTCACACCTCCGCCCCCCGAGTCCGTTGGGGCTTCACCAACGGTCTCGTCCACCGCATCGTAGCACTCCGCTGCCACTCAAGATCTGCATCCGTGTGCGGCCAGCCAACGCCAGCGCATCACCCTCAACGGCTCTAAAGTGACCCGCACTCTAGCTAGGCGAGCATGCCCAAACACCAGCCCGAACTAGGTATCCACACATCACTCCCTTGTGCACTGTTCCGACGATGTTTGGATATCCTTTCACTGCTCTCTTAGCTTACACGCCTATGCAACTCTGACCTTAACTCTTATTTCTTCTGGAGATATCATCTGAAACAAGCAAATCCATATTTTAGCGAAGCATGACGACGCTACGGGATCTGGTACACATCCTGCACACCCGTATAACCTTGTAACTATCTGTCCTCCGGTACAACATCAAGGTCGATTCCTCTTATTTGATCAACCATTCGCTGTGTCAAAAATGCAGAGGGGGATGCAAGGAGCACAAGGCATGCACATCCAAGCAAGTGGTAACATGGACTTGTACATGGAACCTCCCAAGCACAAGCAGAGCTGCAGTGAGCCTGTACAACGAGCTAGCGTATGTCCCTGCATTTCATTTAATTCATACTGGCATTCGTGTATGATTTGTGTGCAGTGGCTGATCCACGAATTCAAGTTACCAGGGGCGAACATTTAACTTAAAAAATACGAAGGCACTTGCACTCCGGAAATCAACATAACTTGAGAAATGTGAAGCTATATGCACTTTGAAAACCAGTTAATGATCCAAAGTAGTTCAGATTATAAACACTAAATGATGCAAGCACCAAAAAACACAAAATGCAACATGGTGTACAAGGACTACAAACATGGTCTGTACCTACTTGAATTATTCGTTCTCTGGCTGAAAATATCAAAGTGTAATTGCACGTATAATCAGTGCGCAAACTGCATATCAATATATCTATCATGCACAAGTATGCCTATAGTTTCAAACAACAGATTAGAAAAGTATTTATGCTATGTTTTCATGATATGGGGACTTTCTGGTAGATGGCATCGACGTTTCCTCAAGCTATGAAAATGCACTATAATTTGCTTGTCATCAATGCCTGCAAATCTCTGTCTCTCTCAACATAGTAGATCATCATTAGACACTAAATCCTTCAATGAGCTTGCAAAATGCTTGCATTAGATCCCTCATTACACACTATATGTTCATCACCAGGAGCATGTAAAATGTTTGCATCAAATCCTTCATTACCAGTCTGTTCATTAGACAATTCAGGCTCAAGAACAACATGAGCTTGTATGTTTGCACCGGAAACTTGATTAGATACATCAGATTCAGTCAGTTTAGTATTGATTGGGGGAGTTATAAAATAACTAGAAATTGGTTTCATTTTCTCATAGATTCCCTACATACAAGCAGTTTTACAACACCGTCAGGTTTAACTATTGGCCAGAAATTGAAGAGTTGAATTAGATATAATCAGGGATGTGATGTACCTGCTCATTGCACGTGCTACTCTTGCAAGCTACGACTGTCCATTTGCGCAAGCTCGATGCCATGCCCGTACTGCCGCCGCTGCCTCCCACGCAGGCTACACCCAGGGTTGGATCTTCATTTTCTTGTCCTTCTGTTCGCTTGAAGGCCGGGGACCGCCCTCCAACGAGGGCGCGAGGAAGTGCTGTGTCGGTCTGTCCAGCGGCGGATAGGTTAGGAGCGAACCAGACTGGAGGCTGGAGCGAATGAATTGGGATTTTTCCTGGTGTCGATCGATATGGGAGGCGCTCGTTTGGGCCGCGAGCCTGCTATAGGGCATGCCTTGCACTTATGTTATTGGCCCATCCAAATTGAAACATTTTTCTTCATTTTTTACATTGCCTGCTCGTGCGTTGGGACGAACAAAACTAGCATGGGCCAACCTGGACGACTCAAACTAGGTGCACACTTTCCAGCCACCTGAGGCGGCCGCCCATACCAGCCCCTATGGTGGCATCGCCCCTTTTTGCGTGTATGATTGGATAGTGAAAAATATGCCAGTGACGCTTTCGATTTACCCACAGAATGGTTGAATTGCTTGTTTCTATGAACTGAGTTCGCTAATAATGTGAAGGATGCCAGTCTTTTCATCCTATTGTAGATTGCTTAGATCTCGATATGCCAAAAGTAATCGCATGAAATATACAGTAAAAGCCAGTGTGATGTGTTTGGCTATAACTAGTCTGACTACACGTCCTCATATAACATATAAAGGACGCACCATCTTACAAAATTAACCATTCGACTTACCCATGCAATATGGGAAGAAAGAAGTATTAGGACTGCGTATCCAAGCAATTGATGTCATGGACTCCTTCGTACAACCTTGTAGGCGAAAAAGAAGTTGCAGTGTGTCTGTACAAAGAACTAGCATAAGTTCAGTTACCTGCTTCTCGAAATTTTAGTTAGCCACTTATTGCAAAATTGTTCAATTACGTTGCTTGGCTTAATTTAGTTTGCTACTGATTACATAATGACACAGCCTGTTAATCATATTGTAGACTGCGCCTATCTATGTGTTTGATACTTACTGTTAAGAATTACCTGTTTGCCTTAACTTAAATATCTACTTATTTGTTTAACTGCTTTGCTGCTGCAACAGCGGGTTACAATGATGTTAATAACTACTTTTCAGCATCCAATTGAAACTATTTAATTCCTTGTTTGTTTAACTGGTTTGCTGTTATAACTCCCAGTTGAGATGTTTTGCTAACTTCAACTTTTCTGAATCCAATCGGAACTTTAATGGCAAAACAGGCTAGCCCAAGATCAAAGAGCGAGGTCCCCATGGACGTTGCATCATCCCACAGCAGTGGCACCGGCCCAATCGTGCATTATGAATTACCAACTGCTGATGCTCTAGAGGCTAAACTAGTGGTAGAAAGAGATTCTGCTTCTGCACTTAGAGATGAAGTTGACATGTTGAGGAAGCAAACAGCACAATCACAAGCAGCACTCAAGACAACCATTAAATATTTGGTGGATTTCAAAACGAAGCAAGCTGAGATTGACCAAATTTTTAAGGTCCTGAAGGAAAAAAGGAAATTAAATTCCTACTTGGTAAATCATAGGTGAAATGTTCTTTCCATAGTAGAATAACCTTTGTGTTGTCTGTTCATGTAATCAATCAAACCATTTGTTTTAGAGATCATCTAATAATTGTTTTTTGTTTTTTGTTTGTAATTTTATTTGAGCACAAGTCTGTATTAATTGATAAGACTCGGAGACATTTCATTTGGATTGTTGTTCCAGACCTACAAATATGCCAATCGGGCTGAATGTGCATTCAGCAATAGTAGTATAGATGGACCATAAGTGGCACGCATCGGAAAGGGCCAAGATGCTGGCTAAAAAAAGGATGCTATTGTAGCCAAAAAAGTACAGTGGCCTGGCTTATGTATGTTAGTTGATATTATTGATCCATATACTCTATAAGTGTTTATATGTCTGTTAGTTCCGTACATTCTTGGTTGATTGGCTCGGTATTTGAATCTTGATACATCGCTTGTGTACATATCTAAATGGGAGTACACATTATGCTGCGTGTGACATTTGAGTTGGACATGAAGTGTTCCAAATATTTGAATTCACCTTAAACTGGATTCTAGTTTCTGAATTTGAGTATCGGCATTTGTAAACCATATTCATATATGACAGTGGAATACATCTTTGTCGTCCTTTTGAAGATATATAAAAACATATAGAATGATTTATAAAGATTCATATAGGAATACAAAATGGATTCGAATTTAGTTGCCAGGGTAAACGTGGATGCTTATTGTCCCAAAATTCGAAAAAACAGCAAAATGTCCACTCCCACATCGGCTGCCTGAAGCCAAGTGTTTGGGAGATGGAAATTACTGTCTACCCATTACACGGACAATCCATCGGCCCGATTTCCACTGCTCTAAATAGGGGTAGGTTAGTAACTTCAATTAGACGTGACACGACCGCCTCTGAGCCCATTCCGACACGGTGGGCGTCAAACATGGGCTGCAAAACTCATTTGATTCAAGATCGTCCGAAAGACCTCTGTTTCTCCCTCCATTCCCCATTCATACACGGTGGGCGGCAAAACACCCTCTCCTCGTCCGAAATAGATGTAGGCTACTATTTTAAATAGGGGCAGATGTGTAACTTCCATCAGACGTGACACAACCGCCCTACCTGTCAGCCCCGTTCATACACCGTGGGCGGAAAAACACCCTCTCCTCGCTCGAAATTGATGTAGGCTAATATTTTAAATAGGGGCAGATGTGTAACTTCCATCATACGTGACACAACCACCCTACCTGTCAGCCCCGTTCATACACCGTGGGGGCCAACCATGGGCGGCAAAACACCCTCTCCTTGCCTGAAATAGTTACCGACAAATATTTGGGAGATGCGAGATTACCGTCCTATCCCCAACCGACGAGACATCCAAATATGAAACGGGGGATAAGTACGTAACTTTCCCATATTTCAAACAGGCGCGTCCCAAAAACATGGTTCCTCCTACCTCTCCCTCCATTTTCCCATTCATACACCGTCCGCGCTAGAACACCCCATTCCCACACCAGCCTTTGTCCGCCACCCCATCCATCATCGCCGTCCTCCACCACATCCATCGCCATCGTCCTCCACCATGCTGGAGCGCCTACCAAGACCGCGTCATCCACTGTTAGAGATTGACGTTTCTCATCCACGGCGACGGACCAATAGCCTTGCATCGCGTCCTCTCACTTCATCGACGCCATCGTCCTCTTTGCCGGGGCCGCTCACACGACCTTCTCTTCCACCGCAACGGGACTTATCCCCCGATGCACCCGTCTACCATTGCATATCTGCTTCAACGCCACCGACATCCATCGCACCCCTGATGCCTACACGGCGCCACAAGAGAGGTGGTACTTCATATCTCCTCAACTTTTTGATCTCAACCAGAAAATAGATCTTAACTTGGTTACTCTACTTTCTTTTCAGCTCTAAGAATTTAGTTCTTAGTTCGAAGCAAACAATGGATGCTAAATATCATTTCTCTGGTTTGCAGCTTCAAATCTGCCATGGCACAACCATAATACGGTTTAATTGATCATGCTTAGGGTTTAATTGATCATGTTGGTTCCGTGGTGGTTTCTTTAATAGAAATCAGAGGGGAAACCCTCTTTTGCTAAAAAAAAATATGCTTAGAGTTTCCCCCTTTTATGATCACTATACGATCAGAATACATGCTTCGTGTCATAATAACACTACTCCACCCATCAAGCTAAACAAGCTTAGTTGTTCAAATATGAATATGATATTATTAAAACAGAGTTGTTTAATTGGTCAGCTAAATGTTCCTAAATTAGTTTTGAAAATGCATGTTCGCCGCTCGGGTGTGTATCTCTGTGTATGGTCTGGTCAGCACGGTTGGGGAGGTGAACTTTGCATATGCAAGGGTTTATAGGGAGACACTCTCCGAGTTGAAACCGCAATGCATTCCATAGATAATTTGACTACTTTTTATGTTTTCATGAATCTCAGATTCTGAACAGCATCATAATGATTATGAGCTTGCTCGCATGAAAAGAATAAAGCAGAACAATGCCATGGCTGTCAAACTTGGCATTAAGGGACTGAAATCAAGTCTGGATGCAATGCAATGCAAACACTCTCCACCTACAGATTCATGCTCAGAATATGATCCTAACAGTGATTCTGAGCTAGAGGGAGAACTAAGTCAATGTAGCTCCCTAGTGGAGGAGTCAGAGGAAGATGCCCTATCTTATTCACCCATCAAGGTACTTGCTCTAACTTTCCAAGGTTACATTGCTCGCACATATCTTGCAACTGATGCTTTGCATTGCTTCTACTTTGTTGAACTGGCATTAGCTTAGTTTACACATCGTGTATGTGAATGCGCCCTGCCTATCCATTTTCAGTACATATTCCATTTGTCATCATACCATATTTATCCATTCAAATATTGTTCTTGTGTATCAGACGTTCAAAAGGAAGAGGGCGATTGCTGATCATGGAGGAGCACAAGCAAAGTATTTGGAAAAGGTAGTGGCACCCGATAAATCAAATAGCCCATTAGGTGTAGTTGCAATATCACCCGACCCACAAAATACCCCAACTCTAGCAGACTCTAGCCCTACTACACCGGTCACTTCTAATGCCCCAACTCAGCAGACCCCAACTGCAGCAAACAGTATGATTATGCCAGTTGACATAGCACCAGCTGTACGACGCAAAACCCCCATTCCAGCAAAGAGTACACCTAATCCAGTTGCCAAATCCCTTTTCGAACCAGAGAGAGCCCCAATTGCAGCAAATAGGACCCCTGTTCCATTTCTTCCCAGTTTAGAAGATGAAGCTTATGTTGTTGTCAGGAACTTTGTGCGCATCTTTCCTTCATGGAAAGATTATACCGCAGACACAGAACAATTTCCAGTCTTCCTCCGCAACTTACGCGTAAGTAATGTACTAATGTTATTCATGGTCATTACTGCATATGTTTCTGCTGACAGAAGACACAAGATTTCATTCTTTTAAATAGGCGAGGCGCAAACTGGATTGTGATGACGAGCAAGGGTTGGTTGCGCTTTTCAAAGCACTCGTTGATGAAGTATCGTTCCTACCTGAGGCAAGCGCACTTCGATGGCAAGCCTCTGAATGAAATTTCTGTAAAGTCTCCGATGCTACATTTATCCGACGGTGACTGGAATAATCTTGTTACACATTGGTCTCGGCTGCAGCGTAAGGTACTGTCTATGATATCACATCACAATTTGAACTACATTTCTGCATTTGCCTTAATGTCTCACTTGTACGAAAATTGTTAGCAGAAGAACATTCGTTCTCAAGGGACCACAGAATCTCGCAACTATACTGCACACTGCATTGCTCTTGTGAGTACCTCTTGCCATGTATGACCTTACTTACTTTCATAGCTATTTGATTATGTAGCATCACTGCACATGTTAGCCTCGTAATCGTCCATTTGGTGGACATTATAAGATCTATATGGACTCTTACATAAATTTAGAATCAACCCAATGCTTTTGAAGAGGTTTAGCTCTACAGTCCTCTTGTAAGGACTGAACGTGGTCTATCACTGTACTTACATTAACAGCTACTCCCTCCGTCCCATAATATAAGAACGTTTTGTACAGTACACCAGTGTTCAAAACACTCTTGTATTATGGGAAGAGGGATTGGTTCATTTTTTAGCATTCTGCATCTTATCTCCCTCGCCCACCATTTACTAAAAAAGATCAGATCTATATTTAATCTTACCAACAAGTAGAATATACAGACAATGCCAGTGCAGAAGTGTAGCCCATTGCTCTTGTCGGTACATTTTGTCCTGTAATGCTTGTACTTCCAGGGATTGGTAGTTGATTGTGTAGCATCAATCTGCATCTTATCTTCATTATCCTCTATCCCTTCCAGTATTATCATATCTATAATTACTCTCTACAAACTGTAGAGTACAGGCATGTTGGGGAACGTTGCAGAAAACAAAAAAATTTCTATGGTTTCACCAAGATCCATCTATGAGTTCATCTAGCAACGAGTGATCGGATTGCATCTACATACCTTTGTAGATCACGCGCGGAAGCGTTCAAAGAACGGGGATGAGGAAGTCGTGCTCGACGTGATCCAAATCACCGGAGATCCTAGCGCCGAACGGACGGCACCTCCGCGTTCAACACACATACGGTCAGCGTGACGTCTCCTCCTTCTTGATCCAGCAAGGGGGAAGGAGAGGTTGATGAAGATCCAGCAGCACGACGGCGTGGTGGTGGATGCAGGGGTCACCGCAGCAGGGCTTCGCCGTTCTACTACGAGAGGGAGAGGTGTTGCAGGGGAGAGGGAGGCGCCAAGACTCAAGGGTGCGGCTGCCCCCTCCCTCCCCCCCTTTATATAGGCCCCCTAGGGGGTGTGCCGGCCCTAGGAGATGGGATCTCCTAGGGGGGCAGCGGCCAAGGGGTGGAGTGCCCCCCAAGCCAGGTGGGGCGCCCCCCCCACCCTAGGGTTCCCAACCCTAGGCGCATGGGGTGGGCCAAGGGGGGCGCACCAGCCCACTATGGGCTGGTTCCCCTTCCCACTTTGGCCCATGGGACCCTCCGGGATGGGTGGCCCCACCCGGTGGACCCCCGGGACCCTTCCGGTGGTCCCGGTACAATACCGGTGTGTAGGATCGAAAGTATGTCTAGAGGGGGGTGATTAGACTACTTGACCAAATAAAAACTTAACCTTTTCCCAATTTTAGTTCTTGGCACATTTTAGCTATTTTAGGACAAGTCAAGCAATCATCACACAATTCAAGCAAGCATGCAAAGAGTATATTGGCAGTGGAAAGTAAAGCATGCAACTTGCAAGAATGTAAAGGGAAGGGTTTGGAGAATTCAAACGCAATTGGAGACACGGATGTTTTTCCCGTGGTTCGGATAGGTGGTGCTATCCTACATCCACGTTGATGGAGACTTCAACCCACAAAGGGTAACGGTTGCAAGAGTCCACGGAGGGCTCCACCCACAAAGGGTAACAGTTGCGCGAGTCCACACAGGGCTCCACCCACGAAGGGTCCACGAAGAAGCAACCACCCACAAAGGGTCCACGAAGAAGCAACCTTGTCTATCCCACCATGGCCATCGCCCACACAGGACTTGCCTCACTAGCGGTAGATCTTCACGAAGTAGGCGATCTCCTTGCCCTTACAAACTCCTTGGTTCAACTCCACAATCTTGTCGGAGGCTCCCAAGTGACACCTAGCCAATCTAGGAGACACCACTCTCCAAGAAGTAACAAATGGTGTGTAGGTAATGAACTCCTTGCTCTTGTGCTTCAAATGATAGTCTCCCCAACACTCAACTCTCTCTCATAGGATTTGGATTTTGTGGAAAGAAGATTTGAGTGGAAAGCAACTTGGAGAGGCTAGAGATCAAGATTCATATGGTAGGAATGGAATATCTTGGTCTCAACACATGAGTAGGTGGTTCTCTCTCAGAACATATGAGTTGGAATGGTGTATGTGTTCTGATGGCTCTCTCTTGGAATGAAGAGGAGGTGGAGGGGTATATATAGCCTCCACACAAAATCCAACCGTTACACACAGTTTTCCAATCTCGGTGGGACCGAATCAACAAACTCGGTCGGACCGAAAATGTAAACCTACTGACCGTTAGAGATTTTCGGTGGGACTGACATGCAACTCGGTAGGACCGATATGGTTAGGGTTTGGGCATAACGTAATCTCGGTGAGACCGATTACACAAACTCGGTGAGACCGAATTTGGTAATTAGCTAACCAGAGAGTTGGTCAGGCAAACTCGGTGGGACCGATTTGCTCTTTCGGTGAGACCGAAAAGTTACAAAGGGGAAACACTGAATTTACATTGCAATCTCGGTGGGACCGATTCGCTCTTTCAGTGAGACCGAAAAGTTATGAAAGGGAAACAGAGAGTTTGCAATCCCATCTCGGTGAGACCGAGATCCCTATCGGTAGAACCGAATTGCTAGGGTTTGGCAGTGGCTTATGACAAGTGAAACTCGATGGCGCCGGATAGGAAGAATCGGTAGGACCGAGTTTGGCTTAGGGTTTAGGTCATATGTGGATATGGGAAAGTAGTTGAGGGTTTTGGAGCATATCACTAAGCACATGAAGCAAGAGGCTCATTAAGCAACACCTCATCCCTCCTTGATAGTATTGGCTTTTCCTAAAGACTCAATGTGATCTTGGATCACTAAAATATAAAATGAAGAGTCTTGAGCTTTTGAGCTTGAGCCAATCCTTTGTCCTTAGCATTTTGAGGGTTCCACTTTCACATCCATGCCATGCCAATCATTGAGCTTTCCTGAAATACTCATCTTGGAATAGCATTAGCTCAATGAGCTATATGTTGTTATGAATTACCAAAACCACCTAGGGATAGTTGCACTTTCACGGTGACCCCCGAAACTCTCCCGATGGCCGAAACTTCACTTCCTATATATAATTCTTCACCTCCGGACCATTCCGGAACTCCTCGTGACGTCCAGGATCTCATCCGGGACTCCAAACAACTTTCGGGTTACTGCATATTCATATCTCTACAACCCTAGCGTCACCGAACCTTAAGTGTGTAGACCCTACGGGTTCGGGAGACATGTAGACATGACCGATATGGCTCTCCGGTCAATAACCAACAGCGGGATCTGGATACCCATGTTGGCTCCCACATGCTCCTCGATGATCTCATCGGATGAACCACGATGTTGAGGATTCAAGCAACCCCGTATACAATTCCCTTTGTCAATCGGTACGTTACTTGCCCGAGATTCGATCGTCGGTATCCCAATACCTTGTTCAATCTCATTACCGGCAAGTCACTTTACTCGTACCGTAATGCATGATCCCGTGACTAGACACTTGGTCACTTTGAGCTCATTGTGATGATGCATTACCGAGTGGGCCCAGAGATACCTCTCCGTCATATGGAGTGACAAATCCCAGTCTTGATCCGTGTCAACCCAACAGACACTTTCGGAGATACCCGCAGTATACCTTTATAGTTACCCAGTTACGTTGTGATGTTTGGTACACCCAAAGCACTCCTACGGTATCCGGGAGTTACACGATCTCATGGTCTAAGGAAAAGATACTTGACATTGGAAAAACTCTAGCAAATGAACTATATGATCTTGTGCTATGTTTAGGATTGGGTCTTGTCCATCACATCATTCTCCTAATGATGTGATCCCGTTATCAATGACATCCCCATGTCCATAGCCAGGAAACCATGACTATCTGTTGATCAACGAGCTAGTCAACTAGAGGCTCACTAGGGACACATTGTGGTCTATGTATTCACACATGTATTACGATTTCCGGATAATAAAATTATAGCATGAATAATAGACAATTATCATGAACAAGGAAATATAATAATAATCCTTTTATTATTGCCTCTAGGGCATATTTCCAACAGTCTCCCACTTGCACTAGAGTCAATAATCTAGTTACATTGTGATGAATCGAACACCCATGGAATTCTGGTGTTGATCATGTTTTACTCTAGGGAGAGGTTTAGTCAACGGATCTGCTACATTCGGGTCCGTATGTACTTTACAAATCTCTATGTCTCCATTTTGAACACTTTCACGAATGGAGTTGAAGCGACGCTTGATATGCCTGGTCTTCCTGTGAAACCTGGGCTCCTTGGCAAGGGCAATAGCTCCAGTGTTGTCACAGAAGAGAGTCATCGGGCCCGACGCATTGGGTATGACTCCTAGGTCGGTAATGAACTCCTTCACCCAGACTACTTCATGTGCTGCCTCCGAGGCTGCCATGTACTCCGCTTCACATGTAGATCCCGCCACAACGCTTTGCTTGCAACTGCACCAGCTTACTGCCCCACCATTCAAAATATACACGTATCCGGTTTGTGACTTAGAGTCATCCAGATCTGTGTCGAAGCTAGCGTCGACGACCCTTTACGACGAGCTCTTCGTCACCTCCATAAACGAGAAACATTTCCTTAGTCCTTTTCAGGTACTTCAGGATATTCTTGACCGCTGTCCAGTGTTCCTTGCCGGGATTACTTTGGTACCTACCTACCAAACTTACGGCAAGGTTTACATCAGGTCTGGTACACAGCATGGCATACATAATAGAACCTATGGCTGAGGCATAGGGGATGTCACTCATCTCTTCTATATCTTCTGTCATGGTCGGACATTGAGCTGAGCTCAATTTCACACCTTGCAACACAGGCAAGAACCCCTTCTTAGACTGATCCATATTGAACTTCTTCAATATCTTATCAAGGTATGTGCTTTGTGAAAGACCTATGAGGCGTCTTGATCTATCTCTATAGATCTTGATGCCTAATATATAAGCAGCTTCTCCAAGGTCCTTCATTGAAAAACACTTATTCAAGTAGGCCTTAATGCTGTCCAAAAGTTCTATATCATTTCCCATCAAAAGTATGTCATCTACATATAATATGAGAAATGCTACAGAGCTCCCACTCACTTTCTTGTAAATGCAGGCTTCTCCATAAGTCTGCATAAACCCAAACGCTCTGATCATCTCATCAAAGCGAATGTTCCAACTCCGAGATGCTTGCACCAGCCCATAAATCGAGCGTTGGAGCTTGCACACCTTGTCAGCATTCTTAGGATCGACAAAACCTTCCGGCTGCATCATATACAGTTCTTCCTTAAGATAACCGTTAAGGAATGCCGTTTTGACGCCCATTTGCATATCTCATAATCATAGTATGCGGCAATTGCTAACATGATTTGGACGGACTTCAGCTTTGCCACGGGAGAGAATGTCTCATCGTAGTCAACCCCTTGAACTTGTTGATAACCCTTAGCGACAAGCCTAGCTTTATAGATGGTCACATTACCATCCGCGTCTGTCTTCTTCTTAAAGATCCATTTATTTTCTATGGCTCGCCGATCATCGGGCAAGTCAGTCAAAGTCCATACTTCATTTTCATACGTGGATCCTATCTCGGATTTCATGGCTTCCAGCCATTTGTCGGAATCCGGGCCCGCCATCGCTTCTTCATAGTTCGAAGGTTCACCGTTGTCTAACAACATGATTTCCAAGACAGGGTTGCTGTACCACTCTGGTGCGGAACGTGTCCTTGTGGACCTTCGAAGTTCAGTAGGAGCTTGATCAGAAATATCTTGATCATCATCATTAACTTCCTCTCTAATTGGTGGAGGCACCACAGGAACATTTTCCTGAGCTGTGCTACTCTCTGCTTCAAGAGGCAGTACTTCATCAAGCTCTACTTTCCTCCCACTTACTTCTTTCGAGAGAAACTCTTTCTCTAGAAAGGATCCATTCTTGGCAACAAAGATCTTGCCTTCGGATCTGAGGTAGAAGGTATACCCAATAGTTTCTTTAGGGTATCCTATGAAGACCATTTTTCCGACTTGGGTTCGAGCTTTTCAGGTTGAAGTTTCTTGACATAAGCATCGCATCCCCAAACTTTTAGAAACGACAGCTTAGGCTTCTTCCCAAACCATAATTCATACGGCGTCGTCTCAACGGATTTCGACGGAGCCCTATTTAAAGTGAATGCGGCAGTCTCTAAAGCATAGCCCCAAAATGACAGCGGTAAATCGGTAAGAGACATCATAGATCGCACCATATCCAATAGAGTGCGATTACGACGTTCGGACACACCATTACGCTGAGGTGTTCTAGGCGGCGTGAGTTGTGAAACTATTCCACATTTTCTTAAGTGTGTGCCAAATTCGTGACTCAAGTATTCTCCTCCACGATCTGATCGCAAAAACTTGATTTTTCTGTCACGTTGATTTTCAACCTCACTCTGAAATTCCTTGAACTTTTCAAAGGTTCCAGACTTGTGTTTCATTAAGTAGACATACCCATATCTACTCAAGTCATTAGTGAGGGTGAGAACATAATGATAGCCACCACGAGCCTCAACACTCATTGGACCGCACACATCAGTATGTATGATTTCCAATAGGTTGGTTGCTCGCTCCATTGTTCCTGAGAACGGAGTCTTGGTCATCTTACCCATGAGGCATGGTTCGCACGTGTCAAATGATTCATAATCAAGAGACTCTAAAAGTCCATCTGCATGGAGCTTCTTCATGCGTTTGAGACCTATGTGACCAAGGCGGCAGTGCCACAAGTATGTGGGACTATCATTATCAACCTTACATCTTTTGGTATTCACACTATGAATATGTGTAGCATTACGCTCGAGATTCATTAAGAATAAACCATTCACCATAGGAGCGTGACCATAAAACATATCTCTCATATAAATAGAACAACCATTATTCTCGGATTTAAATGAGTAGCCATCTCGAATTAAACAAGATCCTGATACAATGTTCATGCTCAAAGCTGGTACTAAATAACAATTATTGAGGTTTAAAACTAATCCCGTGGGTAAATGTAGAGGTAGCGTGCCGACGGCGATCAAATCGACCTTGGAACCATTCCCGATGCGCATCGTCACCTCGTTCTTCGCCAGTCTCCGTTTATTCCGCAGCTCCTGCTAGCAACCGCACCGGTATCAAATACCCAGGAGCTACTATGAATACTGGTAAGGTACACATCAATTACATGTATATCACATATACCTTTTGTGTTGCCGGCCTTCTTGTCCGCTAAGTATTTGGGGCAGTTCCGCTTCCAGTGACCACTTCCCTTGCAATAAAAGCACTCAGTCTCGGGCTTGGGTCCATTCTTTGGCTTCTTCCCGGCAGCTTGCTTACCGGGCGCGGCAACTCCCTTGTCGTCCTTCTTGAAGTTCTTTTTACCCTTGCCTTTCTTTAACTTGGTGGTTTTATTGACCATCAACACTTGATGTTCCTTTTTGACTTCTACCTTTGCTGATTTCAGCATTGAAAATACCTCAGGAATGGTCTTTTCCATCCCCTGCATATTGAAGTTCATCACAAAGCTCTTGTAGCTCGGTGGAAGCGACTGAAGGATCTGTCAATGACCGCGTCATCCGGGAGATTAACTCCCAGCTGAGTTAAGCGGTTATGTAATCCAGACATAGTGAGTATGTGCTCACTGACAGAACTATTTTCCTCCATCTTACAGCTGAAGAACTTGTCGGAGACTTCATATCTCTCGACCCAGGCATGAGCTTGAAAAACCATTTTCAGCTCTTCGAACATCTCATATGCTTCGTGTCTCTCAAAACGCTTTTGGAGCCCCGGTTCTAAGCTGTAAAGCATGCCACACTGAATGAGGGAGTAGTCATCAGCACGTGTCTGCCAAGCGCTCATAACGTCTTGGTTCTGTGGGATGGGTGCGTCACCTAGCGGTGCTTCTAGGACATAATCTTTCTTGGCAGCTATGAGGATGATCCTCAGGTTCCGGACCCAGTCCGTATAATTGTTGCCATCGTCTTTCAGCTTGGTTTTCTCTAGGAACGCGTTGAAGTTGAGGACAACGTGAGCCATTTGATCTACAAGACATATTGTAAAGATTTTAGACTAAGTTCATGATAATTAAGTTCATCTAATCAAATTATATAATGAACTCCCACTCAGATAGACATCCCTCCCGTCATCTAAGTATAACATGATCCGAGTTAACTAGGCCGTGTCCGATCATCACGTGAGACGGACTAGTCAACATCGGTGAACATCTTCATGTTGATCGTATCTTCTATACGACTCATGCTCGACCTTTCGGTCTTCTGTGTTCCGAGGCCATGTCTGTACATGCTAGGCTCGTCAAGTCAACCTAAGTGTTTGCATGTGTAAATCTGTCTTACACCCGTTGTATGTGAACGTTGGAATCTATCACACCCGATCATCACGTGGTGCTTCGAAACAACGAACTGTCGCAACGGTGCACAGTTAGGGGAAACACTTTCTTGAAATTATTATGAGGGATCATCTTATTTACTACCGTCGTTCTAAGTAAACAAGATGCAAAAACATGATAAACATCACATGCAATCAAATAATAATAGTGACATGATATGGCCAATATCACATAGCTCCTTTGATCTCCATCTTGGGGCTCCATGATCATCTTGTCACCGGCATGACACCATGATCTCAATCATCATGATCTCCATCATCGTGTCTCCATGAAGTTGCTCGCCAACTATTACTTCTACTACTATGGCTAACACGTTTAGCAATAAAGTAAAGTAATTTACATGGCGTTTCTCAATGACATGCAGGTCATACAAAAAATAAAGACAACTCCTATGGCTCCTGCCGGTTGTCATACTCATCGACATGCAAGTCGTGATTCCTATTACAAGAACATGATCTCATACATCACATATATATCATTCATCACAACTTTGGCCATATCACATCACAAAGCACTTGCTGCAAAAACAAGTTCGACGTCCTCTAATTGTTGTTGCAAGTTTTACGTGGCTGCAAAAGGGTTCTAGCAAGAACGTTTTCTTACCTACGTGAAAGCCACAACGTGATTTGTCAACTTCTATTTACCCTTCATAAGGACCCTTTTCATCAAATTCGCTCCAACTAAAGTGGGAGAGACAGACACCCACTAGCCACCTTATGCAACTAGTGCATGTCAGTCGGTGGAACCAGTCTCACGTAAGCGTACGTGTAAGGTCGGTCCGGGCCGCTTCATCCCACAATACCGCTGAAGCAAAATAAGACTAGTAGCGGCAAGAAAGTTGACAACATCTACGCCCACAACAAATTGTGTTCTACTCGTGCAAAGAGAACTACGCATAGACCTAGCTCATGATGCCACTGTTGGGGAACGTTGCAGAAAACAAAAAAATTCTACGGTTTCACCAAGATCCATCTATGAGTTCATCTAGCAACGAGTGATCGGATTGCATCTACATACCTTTGTAGATCACGCGCGGAAGCGTTCAAAGAACAGGGATGAGGAAGTCGTACTCGACGTGATCCAAATCACCAGAGATCCTAGCGCCGAACGGACGGCACCTCCGTGTTCAACACACGTACAGTCAGTGTGACGTCTCCTCCTTCTTGATCCAGCAAGGGGGAAGGAGAGGTTGATGAAGATCCAGCAGCACGACGGCGTGGTGGTGGATGCAGGGGTCACCGCAGCAGGGCTTCGCCGTTCTACTATGAGAGGGAGAGGTGTTGCAGGGGAGAGGGAGGCGCCAAGACTCAAGGGTGCGGCTGCCCCCTCCCTCCCCCCTTTATATAGGCCCCCTAGGGGGTGCGCCGGCCCTAGGAGATGGGATCTCCTAGGGGGGCGGCCAAGGGGTGGAGTGCCCCCCAAGCCAGGTGGGGCGCCCCCCCCACCCTAGGGTTCCCAACCCTAGGCGCATGGGGTGGGCCAAGGGGGGCGCACCAGCCCACTATGGGCTGGTTCCCCTCCCCACTTTGGCCCATGGGGCCCTCCGGGATGGGTGGCCCCACCCGGTGGACCCCCGGGACCCTTCCGGTGGTCCCGGTACAATACCGGTGACCCCCGAAACTCTCCCGATGGCCGAAACTACACTTCCTATATATAATTCTTCACCTCCGGACCATTCCGGAACACCTTGTGACGTCCAGGATCTCATCCGGGACTCCGAACAACTTTCGGGTTACTGTATATTCATATCTCTACAACCCTAGCGTCACCGAACCTTAAGTGTGTAGACCCTACGGGTTCGGGAGACATGTAGACATGACCGAGATGGCTCTCCGGTCAATAACCAACAGCGGGATATGGATACCCATGTTGGCTCCCACATGCTCCTCGATGATCTCATCGGATGAACCACGATGTCGAGGATTCAAGCAACCCCGTATACAATTCCCTTTGTCAATCGGTACGTTACTTGCCCAAGATTCGATCGTCGGTATCCCAATACCTCGTTCAATCTCGTTACCGGCAAGTCACTTTACTCATACCGTAATGCATGATCCCGTGACCAGACACTTGGTCACTTTGAGCTCATTGTGATGATGCATTACCGAGTGGGCCCAGAGATACCTCTCCGTCATACGGAGTGATAAATCCCTTCCCTTGCCTCTAGGGCATATTTCCAACAAGGCAATGCTTATGAAGAAGATTATGTCCTGAAATTCTTGAGTTATCCTTCCCTTGCCATGGAGAAGGGCATTATAAAGCCGGTGTTAACTGTTAATGTAAGTCAGTCCTTCTAAAGCCTTTATCCTCAACTGCTGTTTAATTTGCTCATACTCCCTATCGTTTACTGCTGTTTAGTTTGCTGTTTCTACCAAAATGCATGTTCGTAAGAACCGTAAGTTCTAAGTTTTACTTGTAAAACCAAATTCCTTATTCATACCATGCACATTACTTAATACTCCCTATATGTATGCTTGTTTTTGTGGATCTATAATCCAGTGTGTGGTGAAGCAGCCCACGTTTGCACCTTGTCATCTCCTGTTTTATCTTACTGATGTGGCTGATGATATGAACAACATGCCATGCACATTATCCAAAATAGATACAATGATTTTCTTTGCCCTTCATCTATGCTTGTTATGTTGACATGGTAATCCAGTAGTGTGGTGAAGCTCCCCGCATTATGAACAATGCCAAATTATGCTATTGATATTTTAAACATACTCTTTATTTTCTAATTTGAAATTGGATAGAATTGACAGAACAGTTATCATCTTTGTTTATACACGTGCAAAACCTGTCATCTCTCTGCTTTGTTTTGGGGTGATATGCCTGATGGCATGCACAAGTTTGCTGAACGTTGTGAGACAAACCCAACATATATTGCAGCAAAGAAGGCAAAACATCTTGAAGATAGTGAGACAACCCCAAAGTCTTGTCTTGATGTAGTGTTCAAGTTACTTGAGACTAACAGTCAGACAAGCTCACAGAATTTGTTGTCTGAATCAATTCAACTTCTTCAGTCCCAAGTTCTAGCAGAAAGGCAATATGCAACTCAACTTCGACTTGAAGTCCTATCTCTAAGAAAGATTGCGGAGAACACCAATGAGAACCTCATCGCTAAACAACTACATCTGGAAGCTATGACCGACATGCTAGGCCGGTCTCACAGCCTTGCTCAGCAGCTTGCGCAGCAGTTCCCCCGCAAGGCTAACCTTTCTTGAACTGTCTTGGAAGTGGTCTCGGTTCAGTATTATTTCGTTACGCTGCATTGGTGCCCAGTTTTTGTAATATGCTTCTTCGTTGCGCTTTATGATCACTGGTGGCGAACTTTGATGCCCAATGGATGTAATATACCTTAAATCCTTTATTGTGTAGTGTAGGTTTATTCTTAGTTACTATGCCGTAATTTCTTTATTGTATAGAGTAGGTTTGTTCTTAATTCCTACTAGTTAGACAGCAGCTCGAAATGAACCCCGACCCATGATTGTGCGAATCAAATCATGGGCTTTTAACAGGCCAAAATTGTCTGGGTCCTTGTTTGGCCCAATCAGATATCGGCTGCGAGCAGGCCGGATGCAAATCGGGCCGTAGTTAGGCCCAATTATATGACGGGCTTTTAACAGGCCGAAATTAATATAGGGCCGAAATGTTAAACGGGCCCTTAACAGGCCAAAACTAATATCAGGCCAAATTACTAAGTGGGCCTTTAGCAAGTGGGCCCAAAAGCATAGTGTCCAATTGACGGGCCGAATCTGATATGGGCCATAATTGAGCCCAAAGCCTCTTAAAGGGCCGGACTTGATCTGGGCCGTAATTTGGCCCAGAACGTGGTAGGCTTTTAACGAGCTGGATCTCATATGGGCCACTATTAGGCCCGGAGCGTGGCAGACCATTAATGGACCGGATCAAATATGGGCTGACATTTGGCCCAAAACATGGTAGCCAGTTAATGGGCTGGCCTACTAGGGTCCTCAAAATCTTGCGAGCCTACAACTGGGCCGGGCCATTAATGTCGGCGAAATCTCATGGGCCTTTAGCTGGGCCGGCCCATTATGACCCGCAAGAATCTTGTGGGCCTTTACCTGGGCCGGCCCATTATGGCACACAAAAATCTTGTGGGCCTTTATCTGGGCCGACCCATTATGGCCCGCAAAATCTTGTGGGCCTTTAGCTGGGCCAGCCCATTATGGCCCACAAAATCTTGTGGGCCTTTAGCTGGGCCAGCCCATTATGGTCCGCAAAATCTCGTGGGCCTTTAGCTGGGCCGTCACATTATGGTCCGCAAAATCTTGTGGGCCTTTAGTTGGGCCGGCCCATTTAAACTTGTTGGGCCGTGCCACGTGTTGACGTATCATAGGCGCCTTCTGTCCAGTGAGTGGATGACATCTGTCCCGACGATGAGCCGACGCGTGTTTCCTCTAGCCAATGATGATTTTACACATGGAAAATCCCCATTGGTCGGGGCTGTTAATGGGTTATCGGATCCAAAACCCGACCCGATAGCTTAATGGCGTTCCGTTACGGTGGATGCCACGTGTCAGTCACCCTTGACGAAAGCACTTCTGTGACGCGCGATTTATCGTCATGGAAGTGGACACTTCCGTGATGATAATTTTGGTAATGTCATGGAACACTTCTACGACAGCACATGTATGACTATCTTGATTCTGTCATAAATTTGTCATGGATATACATGCATGACAAAAAAAGCGACCTACGGTGACAAACACGTATCATCACGGAAGTGTATTTTTTTGCAGTGGTCTATTATATATGCCATGTTGTGTACCAGACCTGATGTAAACCTTGCCGTAAGTTTGGTAGGAAGGTACCAAAGTTATCCCGGCATGGAACACTAGACAGCGGTCAAGAATATCCTGAAGTACCTGAAAAGGACTAAGGATATGTTTCTCGTTTATGGAGGTGACGAAGAGCTCCTCGTAAAGGGTTACGTCGATGCTAGTTTCGACACAGATCTGGATGACTCCAAGTCACAAACCGGATACATGTATATTTTGAATGGTGGGGCAGTCAGCTGGTGCAGTTGCAAGCAAAGCGTCATGGCGGGATCTACATGTGAAGCGGAGTACATGGCAGCCTCGGAGGCAGCACATGAAGCAATCTAGATGAAGGAGTTCATTACCGACCTAGGAGTTATTCCCAATGCGTCGGTCCCGATGACTCTCTTCTATGACAACACTGGAGCTATTGCCCTTGCCAAGGAGCCCAGGTTTCACAAGAAGACCAGGCATATCAAGTGTCGCTTCAACTCCATTTGTGAAAATGTTCAAGATGGAGACATAGAGATTTGTAAAGTGCATACGGACCTGAATGTCGCAGATCCGTTGACTAAACCTCTTCCACGTGCAAAGCATGATCCACACCAGAACTCTATGGGTGTTCGATTCATCACAATGTAACTAGGTTATTGACTCTAGTGCAAGTGGGAGACTGTTGGAAATATGCCCTAGAGGCAATAATAAAATGGTTATTATTATATTTCCTTGTTCATGATAATTGTCTATTGTTCATGCTATAATTGTGTTATCCAGAAATCGTAATACATGTGTGAATACATAGACCACAACATGTCCCTAGTGAGCCTCTAGTTGACTAGCTTGTTGATCAATAGATGGTTATGGTTTCCTAACCATGGACATAGGATGTCATTGATAACGGGATCACATCATTAGGAGAATGATGTGATGGACAAGACCCAATCCTAAGCATAACACAAGATCGTGTAGTTCGTCTGCTAAAGCTTTTCTAATGTTAAGTATCTTTTTCCTTAGACCATGAGATTGTGCAACTCCCGGATACTGTAGGAGTACTTTGGGTGTGCCAAACGTCACAACGTAACTGAGTGGCTATAAAGGTACACTACAGGTATCCCCGAAAGTATCTGTTGGGTTGGCACGAATCGAGACTGGGATTTGTCACTCCGTATGACGGAGAGGTATCTCTGGGCCCACTCGGTAGGACATCATCATAATGATCTCAGTGTGATCAAGGAGTTGATCACGGGATGATGTGTTATGGAACGAGTAAAGAGACTTGCCGTAACAATATTGAACAAGGTATCGGTATACCGACGATCGAATCTCGGGCAAGTGCTATACCGGTAGACAAAGGGAATCCTATACGGGATTGATTGAATCCTTGACGTCGTGGTTCATCCGATGAGATCATCGTGGAACATGTGGGAGCCAACATGGGTATCCAGATCCCGCTGTTGGTTATTGGCCGGAGAGATGTCTCGGTCATGTCTGCATAGTTCCCGAACCCGTAGGGTCTACACACTTAAGGTTCGATGACGCTAGGGTTATAGGGAATAGATGTACGTGGTTACCGAATGTTGTTCGGAGTCCCGGATAAGATCCCGAACATCACGAGGAGTTCCGGAATGGTCCGGAGGTAAAGATTTATATATGGGAAGTCCAGTTTCAGTCACCAGAAAGGTTTTGGGGTTTATCGGTATTGTACCGGGACCACCGAAGGGGTTCCGGGGGTCCACCGAGAGGACCCACCTGCCCCGAAGGACCTAATGGGCTGTAGTTGGGTGGGAACCAGCCCCTTAGTGGGCTGGTGCACCCCCCAAGGGCTCAAGGCGCCTAGTGTTGGAAACCCTAGGGGGCCGCTGCCCCCCCCCCCCCGGGGCAGGCGCCCCCCTCTAGATGGATCTAGGGGGCTGTCCCCCTCTCCCCTTCCCCCTATAAATAGTGGGGGTGGGGTGGGAGGGCAACCGCCCCTTCTCCTGGCGCAACCCTTCCCCCATCCTACACCTTCTCCTCCTCCGTAGGGCTTAGCGAAGCTCTGCCGGAGAACCATGAGCTCCACCGCCACCACGCCGTCGTGCTGCCGGAGCTCTCCCTCAACTTCTCCTCCCCCCTTGCTGGATCAAGAAGGAGGAGACGTCCCCGGGCTGTACGTGTGTTGAATGCGGAGGCGCCGTCGTTCGGCGCTTAGATCGGAATCAACCGCGATCTGAATCGCTACGAGTACGACTCCTTCATCCGCATTCTTGTTACGCTTCTGCATCGCGATCTTCAAAGGTATGAATATGCACTCCCCTCTCGTTGCTAGTAAACTCCATAGATTGATCTTGGTGATGCGTAGAAAAATTTTAATTTCTGCAACGATCCCCAACAGGAGTAACTTCCCTCGTTGGAAGCAAATTATGTTTGGGTTGTAATGAGTTTGACTATGCCTTGAGGGAAGTAAAACCTGTGTCACCTATGGCAGGTGCTACAGGGTATGCAGAACTCAAGAAGGACTATGATGTTAAGATGGAAAAGTGGAACAAGTCCAACCATATTGCGCTTCTCATCATGAAAGCGACAATATCGTCGGACATTTCTGAAGCACTCCCTAAGAAAGACACTGCTAAAGAATTCCTCACAAAAATGTAGGAGCAATTTAAAGGCTCCAACAAAGTCTATGCTCCTGAGATTTTTGCTAAGCTTCTTCAAAAATACACTATTGACGGAAACGTTAGGCAACACATATTGAGGGTGGTAAATGCTTACACCAAACTTAAGGCTTTGGAGTGTTCTGTAAGTGAAGCCCTTCTTGTCATAGTTATTCTTGAGTCTCTTACAAAAGAGTTTGAACAATTTTAGGTCAACTATAACTCTCTAAAGGAAAAATGGAAACTCTCTAAGATGACCGCAAGGATCGTCCAGGAGGAAGAGAGGATCATGAGGCAGAAGAAATACAATGTTTTTCATGTTGTCTCTAACAAGAGAAAGCATGAAGGGCAAGGTTTCCCCAAGCCTCAGAAAAAGCAAGTCAAGAAAGAAGGCACCAAGCCATTTAACCCTAAGGCATTCAAGGGTAAAGAAGCCAGTAGTTCTTCTGCTCCTAGCAGCTCCACTGCTGGAGAAAATGCTTGTAACTTCTGCAAAGATGAGGGACACTATCAAAGGGACTGCCCATGCTTTCTAAAATTGATGAACAAAAGAGGTATTGATGAAATTACTTTTGTAGATGAACCTCTTTATGTCGATTTTTCTATAAAGTCATGGTGGATTGATTCAGGGGCAACCACTCACATTGCTAACTCTATGCAGGGATTCGATACGATCCAAACTATAAGAGGAGGAACAAGAAAGCTTAAGGTTGCGAACGGAGTTGAGGCCGATGTTGAAGCTATGGGATCTCTCACGTTGGATCTACACACTGGCCACACTCTTAGATTGAATAATGCTATTTATGTGCCTACCTTAAGTAGGAATTTGATTTCAGTTTCTCGTTTAGATGATGATATGTACGAGTGCCATTTTGGCAAGAAACAATTTGCTTTGATCAAATGCAATAAGAATGTAGGCATCGGTGTTAGACAAGGCCAACTATACATGTTATCTCTTAATAATGATTCAGTTATGCATGTGAGTGATGAAATTAATGTTGAGAAGAAATGGAAAGGAGTTAGTAATTCTTTGAAATTGTGGCTCTGTCGTTTGGGCCACATTTCGAGGGGGAGAATGGAAGGCTTAGTTAAAAATGAAATACTCCTCCCATTAGACTTCTCAAATGCAGACAAATGTGTCGACTGCATTAAAGGAAAATTCGCAAAAACAATTAAGAAAGGAGCAGTAAGAGCCACATGGGTTTTAGAATTAATTCACACTGACATATATGTGGACCCCTTAATGTTAAGTCTATAGATGGTTTTGATTCATTCATTATATTCACATGTAACTTTTCCCGCTATGGTTATATTTATCCCATACGTGACCGATCAGAAGCTTTGGAGAAATTCAAAGTCCATAAAGCGGAGGTTGAAAATCAACTGAATGCAAAAATCAAAGTTGTATGGTCTGATCGCGGGGGAGAGTATTATGGTAGGCATGCTCCTTATGGGCAGATTCCTGGACCTTTTGCCAAGTTCTTATCTGAAAATGGAATCATTGCTCAGTACTCAATGCCTGGTGAACCACAACAAAATGGTGTGCCCGAGCACCGCAACCGCACCCTTATGGATATGGTGCGAAGCATGCTTAGTCACTTGAGTTTACCAGTAAGCCTTTGGATAGAGGCATTAAAGACAGTTGCACACATACTAAATCTTGCTCCAACTAAGTCAGCACCGAACACACCTTACGAGATGTGGGCGGGAAAGAAACCGAGCTTGAATTACTTACGAGTGTGGGGTTGCCCTACTAAAGCTAAAGTTTTCAATCCACAACTTAAGAAATTGGATCCAAAAATAGTTAGTTGTTTCTTCGTTGGATACCCTCATAGGGGAAAGGGATATCGTTTTTATTGTCCAAGTCACACCACCAAGTTTGTGGAGACTAGACAAGCGGTATTTTTTTTAGGAAAATGAGGTCACAAATTTAAGGGAGATCGATCTTGAGGAGAAGCGGGTTTGTGTGCCATCCCCGACTATCCAAGAGATTGTTTTTCCAATACGAAAAAATGTGACATCTGATAATCCTGAATCTCACGGTTCAGTTTCTCAGTCGAATGGTGATCCGGAGACTAATAATGAAAATCCAGACACAAATGAGGACCACCAGGAAAATAATGATTCTCAAAATGATGATGTACCACCACCACCTCCTCCTGTGGGTAGACCACGGCGTGAGAGGAAGAAAGCCATATCAGATGACTATGTCACTTTCATGATTAAGGATATGAATGATCCGGAAAAGGTGGAGGATCCAACCTCTTATAAGGAAGCCATTAAAAGCGAAAAAATCATCCAAATGGTTGGTTGCCATGGAAGACGAGTTGAAATCTATGGGCTCAAATGACGTATGGGACCTAGTAGAAGTTCCTGATGGAGCTAAGAAAGTAGGTTGCAAGTGGGTCTACAAAACCAAGTATGATTCCAAAGGGAATGTCGAATGGTTCAAGGCAAGGCTAGTGGCAAAAGGGTATACACAGAGAGAAGGCATTGATTATAAGCAAACCTTTTCTCCTGTGTCAATCAAGGATTCTTTCAGAATCATAATGGTATTAGTAGCTCATTACGACCTAGAACTACACCAAATGGATGTTAAAACAGCATTTCTAAATGGTGACTTAAAAGGAAACATTTACATGGCTCAACCAGAAGGCTTTGTTGTGTTAGGGAAGGAACATTTAGCATGTCGTCTAAAGAAATCAATTTATGGCTTGAAGCAAGCTTCTAGAGAGTGGTACCTCAAGTTTGATAAAATTATCAAAACTTTTGGTTTCACCAAAAATATTGTGGACAACTGCATATACATTAAGTTTAAAGGCAGTAGGTTCACATTTTTAGTCCTATACGTTGATGACATATTGTTGGCATGTAGCGATAAGGATACGCTGCATGAGACCAAGAATTTTCTGTCATCCAGTTTTGATATGAAAGATCTTGGTGAAGCCTCGTATGTCCTCGGCATCGAGATTCATCGAGATAGGTCCAGAGAAACGTTAGGACTATCTCAAAAAGCATACTTTGAGAGAGCACTGAAAAAACTCAATATGCATAAGTGCTCACCCTCACTTGCTCCTATAGTTAAGGGCGATAAGTTTGGGACATTTCAATGTCCGGGGAACCAATGTGAAACTAATCAGATGAAGTCGGTTCCTTATGCTTCAGCTGTCGGAAGCATCATGTATGGTCAAGTGTGTACACGCCTAGATTTGTGTTTTTGTAACCGGGATGCTTGGCAGATACCAATCAAATCCAGGACCAGACCACTGGATGGCCGCAAAGAAAGTCTTCGTTATATGCAAGGAACTAAGGATTTCATGCTTACATATAAAAGAACTGATAACCTAGAAATTGTTGGTTATTCAGACTCTGATTTTGCCGGGTGTGTGGATAGTAAGAGATCCACGTCAGGTTATATATTCACACTCGCAGGAGGAGCCATATCGTGGAAAAGCTCCAAACAAACATTAACTGCTGGATCTACGATGCAAGCAGAATTTGTAGCATGTTATGAGGCCACCGCGCAGGCTATATGGCTAAAGAATTTTATTCCCGGACTTAATGTGGTTGACAGCATATCTAAACCAATTTTATTATACTGCGATAATGAACCCGCAATTTTCTATACGAGTAACAACAGGTCAAGTGATGCTGCCAAACACACTGACATAAAGTATCATGTTGTGAAAGATAGAATCCAGGATCAAACAGTTGATGTTGAACATATAAGAACGAAGCATATGATTGCGGATCCGCTAACAAAAGGCTTACCACCCAGTATTTTTCGTGAGCATGTTGCCGGCATGGGAGTACTGGAAGCCTGATGATTCTGGAATAAGAGGACCATTAAAATAAACCACCCCCAATTAGCAAAATGTTTTTCATTTCGAAATAGGCGGGTGTGCTATAAGTGTTGAGGTTCTATGGCGTTTCGAGTTGTTGTAACACCTCACTTTGGTACACCATTCCTATGTAGAATGGGCAAATGAAGTTAAGCCTAACGATGAAGGGGGAGAATGTTGGTTTGATCTGACGGCTTAAACAGGCCAGTTGGATCTATTAGTCTAACAGGAAAAAAATGAAGGGATAACGATAAGTGAAGGGGTCCACGTACCAACGTACGTGAGGCTCGATCAAAACTAACGCGCCCTGATCGGGGGCGTCCAAAAACCAACTCAGGTTTTGGGTCCCCTGTCGCCAGCGCCATATTAAAAGGATACTGGAGAGAGCTGGCCACATGCGAGATCACAATTCACGTAAGGTTTACTCTCCTCCCGATATTTTCACCCCATCCGATCAGGGGGAGTGCTGCAGCGACGGGAAGACCTAAGCCAGCCGCCGCTGCTGTCCCTGGACAGTGCCGGTGGCGCCCTCAAGGAATCAGGACGTCGAGGAGAACCTCTACCTCGACTACATCACCCCTGCATCAAGCCTGCACCAAGCAGGCGATCATGTCCATTACCGTGACATGTAATGATCCCCTAAAGCCTTCTTTGTTCATGCTTTTAAGGTGATCTAGATGCAATCAGTTTCTGCTAATGGCATCCTAGAGATGCATAATTATTCCAACAAGATCAACAGCCTCCAATCCTGCAGGACCGAGGAGATCAGAGGGGATCTCCCCACTCAGACCATTGTAACTCAGATCCAACTCACATGCCTTGTAATACCACTAGGGATAGAACCAGTAAAATTGTTCTGATTAGCCGCAAACCGAATGAGTTACCAGAAAGGATTAAGGTCCTGAGCTTGGTCGGCTTCCAGAACTCATCCTCGACATCACCAGTGAGATTGTTCTGACTAAGATCCAACAGCGTGAGATCTGAATAACCGAACAGACTGCTTGGGATGGAATCACTGAAAAAACTACCAGACAACACCAACTCCTCCAAAGAGCTAGCCATCTTTCCAAAGATAGCACCCACCAAATGATTTGGAGCTGAGGTTCAGGCTCCTCAACCTAGGCATAACACTCAACTGGGTGGTCACAGTTCCAGTGAAGGAATTGAAGGAGAGATCAAGAACCTCGAGTCGAGAGAAGCCGAAGAGATCGCCTAGTCGCCCGGCCAGGCGGTTGCTGCTCAAATTCAGCACCCGCAACCCGGCGCTCATGGGGCAACGAGAGAAATGGCCCGTCAAATCGGTGAAGTGATTCTTGGAGAGGTCGAGGGAGCGTAAGCTGTCGAGGGAGAATAAGGAGGCAAAGAGCGTGGGGTTGGACATGGAGTAGCTGGACAAATCGATGTCGGTCACCACCGAGAAGGAAGTGGAGTCAGAAGGAGAGCAGCCGATTCCTCTCCATAGGCATGGATTGGAGACGGTTGTGTTCCACCCGGCCGAGCCCACATAGCGCGAGAGATCCCTCATGATGGACTCCTGCGTGCTGTTTAGAGGAAGGGGCGGGTTGCCGGCGGCGGTGGCGATGGACAGATGAAGGCACAAGAAGGAGAAGAAGGTGAACAGCGGCATCGAGAAGCCATGGCTAGAGCAGGTAGAGTACCTCTTGCTCTCCCCCATGGCCGCTGGTCCTCGGTTTTGCTTCTGATTCCTTTGGTTCCTCGCCGATCTTGGTCGGTACGGTACGGGCAGTAGGCGGGAAAAGAGATGAAGAAGATCTTCTGCCCCTCGGTTTTGGGTTTCTCCGCGGCCGTGGCTCTGTGATGCTCCTGCTCTCGTGTTTTGCTTGGCGTATAAGGATTCAGTTCGAGTGTTGTGTAGAGCTTTGCCAAACCAAAAGAAAAGGTGTTGTACAGAAACGAGAATGCAAAAACTACTCGCTCCGCCCCAAGTTACTTGTCTTGGATTTGTCCAGATATGGATGTATCGTATGTTTTAGTGTTAGATACATCCATATCTAGAAAAATTTAAGATAAGTAATTTGGGGCGGAGGTAATACATAGTTGTGGTCATTTTGAGGATTTTCCGAAAGCTGCGAAATAAAATTAAGAAAGAAAGCTAGGATGTGAGTGAGCACAGGGTCACCATCTCCCACAAATGGTGTTCCTGTCGTCCCGTTTGCACCTGGACTACCCCACACCACACTTGACGAGGGAGGTGACTTTGAACGTAGACCCTCTCCATTGCTGTCTTGACTCCCGCTCCTTCACTGACTTGAGCCCTTCCTCCACCACCACTGATCTCTTGCAAGCAAATTCTCTGAAGTATTCCCTCCGTTCCATAATATAAAAGCATTTTTAAAGCTAAGGGAATACATGCGTAGAGTTTTCTTTTCTTAGATGGGACGTGTCACGAGAATGTCTGGCGTGTGATTAACCTCGCATCAAGCATGGTGCTTCATGAAAATTAAAACTCATCTGCTCGTCCTCCTAACGAATGCATCTGAAAAGGCCAAAAGGGATGGATCGGTTCAATACTAACATGATTGATAGAGTAGTGCATGGAATGATGGAAATCAGGCAAACAATTTTTAAACCAAAGGGAGCTACGATAAAGGTGAAAGGTCCATATTGTCTTTCCAATAGTGCTACACCTACGTACATCTACGGACAGTTTTACTAAACTACCCAACTAATCCTCTCTTTGCGTAGATGTAGCATTACTCTTGTCTTCCAGTTTCGGTCAGTGGCAGGCCGTGTTTGAAGGAGGCGGGCGGAGAAAAGTACTGCTCCTGGACGGATCTGGAGAAACTGTCTGGTTGGAGTAATCCACGGCGTGAAGGTCACCGTAGGGTCGTCAAATCTCGAGCTACCAGCGAGCTGGACTTATGGAAGATTGCGATGCAGTAAACGGATCGTACTAGATGAAGTAAGACTACCCATAATGAGAGTAACATAAGTGGTAATATCACATTTATTTAAGTAAAATAGATGATATAGCATGTAATTAATGAAGAAAAAGAGACATAATGATAACATAGCTAGTTACTGTAATATTACACATATCAAGAAAAGACGAGTCTACAATGTAATAAATGAAGTGATGCATGACACAACACATATATTACTATCCACTGTGAAGGTAGTAGCATAGACTAGTAACATATGCATGTTACTACTCTAAGTTACTCTCCGGTGTGACTAGTCTAACATTAGCTGAACCACTACTGCTGGAATCGCACCAAATATATGTGTCTGTCCTATCCGGGAACACACTAGTCAAGCGTGTAGTTTCCACTCCCTCAGAACAGACCGTCTTGCTACTTGCACAACATTTAAGAAAGGCCATGATAAAAATAATTTACATACTGGAATCATCTCGTAAATGTGCATAGCAAAACTGTGATTATGATTTACACCAAGTCAAAACGTTACTACCCAAGTATCACGACTGCCAAAAATAATCCTATACATACATGAATACTCAGGCAGACATGAGCTCAACCTATTCATATAAAAGAACAGAAAAAATCACGCTGGCATCAACAATTCAACATTTAGCCGAGGTACAATTGTCACCCATAGAACAACAGTTTCAGGAAGATTACCTAACCTCCTCGCGAAAAATGGTACAGAGAAGGATGTACAAGAATAACATAGCTATAGGATACACAAACAACTCGATAAATGTCTGTCAGCGTTCATCGCACCCCAGTGTCATCGACAACAATGGTATACATCGTCTAATCACCTGAACTATCCTCATGATTCATCCTCAAAAAGGGCTCGTATAAATGCATCAGTATTGAAGCTGACAACAAAAGAATCCATGTATATGGGTGTCCTATATCCAATTTGGGAACTTACAGGGTACATATGCACTTTGCCTGTCCGCTAGCTTGGGTTGGTGATATTGGTGATATCATACATCTTCAGTCCACCGCCACAGGACAGGCTTCTGCACTAAACTACATGCAAGTTTTTCTGTGCTGAGCTTCATGAGAAGTATCTTTATCATCATTGTAATTCATCAGGCGCCTTGAAGAACATTGACATAGAAAGGATACCCTTGGCCACCACCTGATGTCACATTTTCATCCACCTGTCCACTCTCAGATGAATGCACTTTCCAGTGCAGCTCATACGTTGAAAAATCATACGTTCCGGGTGCAAATATGCACACTTTTAGGGGAATTTTAGCAGAACTGTCAGGTTTCAGATCAACTTGAGCGGAACTCAATGAGCACCAAACAAACGGTGAAATGCTTTCTGATGATTGTTTCTGAGAATGTGCCCCCTTGGTACTTGAGATGGCCTTTATGTCATTTTCCAGAGATACGTCATACCATCCACCCTGACCACTGGCAGATTCATGTGAAGGGGCAGTTTGGCTTTTCTCAGGCATACAGTCAGATGTAACCACTCTCACGCTAGTGTTATGGTCTGAAGAATTGTGAATCACCAGTTGGATGTTAGCATCACAGCATGACTTCGAGAAATCATGAGTAATTGTTCGAGGTCCTTCCATAAGCCACCACACAGGATTCTGGTTGAGAGCACTGCAAAAGCAGATCATATCAGCATATATGTTCAGGGCCATCAAAAGCAACAATCAAAGGTTCTAGCACTTACCTGCAGTGGCAGGTATGATGAGAGAGCAGTTGTTCTGTCTTGGAAGAGTTAACAGCTACTGCCTTTGAGATCAGAATAAAATCAAGTAGACTACGTGGCACCTGAAATGAAGTCAATACATAGGTAAGCATTTGATTAACTATGCTAAAATTCAAATATGCATACGCGAAACCAGCCAGTGGCCACATTTCGATCCAAGTGTTGTTGTGTTGAGGTTAAGGCTAAGGGCAAAAACACTACCCAGCTGGATAACATTGGGAAACAGCAAGAAAACAGTACCACCAAGTGGTCTAGAATGGTATTACAACCTCAGGCAGCACTCACCTTAGCAAACTTCCCTTGTTGGTGTCTTTCTTGATAGTGGAAATCAGTGATAGGAGTCCGAGAAACATCAAATACATCAGTACTACCACCAGGAGATAAAACTATATCACTTCCACAGGAACCGTCTGCCGCCTCAATACATGAACTTGTACTTAAATCCTGGAAATAATTAATGCAAGGAAAACCATATCACCTCGCCAGATACAACAGGCATGAAAAAAAATAAAGAAATGGAATACATAGGGCCCAAGAAGTGTCTTGTATTTGATAGCTCATTCAAACAATGCGTCTCCAACCTTTATCTTGAAGAAGCATGACACAGCCTGGTTTGCTGGCACTGTTTCCACAAAGCTGATGGAATCACGCGAGGGTAATGTTGAAACTGCCCATTTAGTGCGGACACATGACAATTGATGAAGTGCGAATGAGTCTGATGGAGTCTTGTTGATTACGTCCATTCGCACAATATACTCTTGGAATCTTGATGAGCACATACTTATAGCAAAGGACACATCAAGTGACGGCAAGACCTGTAAATAAGAATTGTTGACAGACAATTAATAGATTCCAATTCCATATTTACTTGATGTTTCCACATCTATCAAGAATTGTGTGCAAACATACAGCTGCTGGCTAAGCAAATTTGAGATTAAATAATGCAACAGCAGCATCCAAAACCACGGTGCCATTTATATGGGTAGTAGTTCTACACACCTTAATCATGGGAGTACAGAGTGCTATAATGTGAGATTTGAAAAATAAAGACGAGTGCATTTTAAATAAAATATAATTAATCACACATCATACTAGCTTCCAGTATTTTGGTCCAAAACATGACAAAGAGATCAAAATCGGAAATCCAAATCTTCAAAAATCTTGCAGAAGTGATTTCTACCCTCTTGGGACCACCGCACTTTTATAGAGCTATTACCACTTCAGAACAAAATTAAAATAACAAGTGGCATCTAGCAATGAACTCAGACTTTCAGAGCACATCTGATTTCTGGCGGGCAGCCATAACCAGTTTCGCCAGCCACAACCTATATTTGGTAAACCAGCTGGCACAATGAGGTTTTAGGGATTTCCGTATGTCATAAATCTCGCCAACATATTTAATTAGATCAACTAATTATTGTAGGAAGCTGGTGCCCCAAGAAGCAACTGGTGCAATACTAGTTCTGAAAACACTGATTCCAAATAGAATATACTGTGCATGTGCAATAAGGTAAAAAATAAACATAAAACTTAATATAATATTGCCAATTTACCTCCACATTGTAATGCATGCGCAATGTGCGATACGGAATGTCAGTGGTACTCTCCATTTCATAATAGAGAGACAAATAAAGAGAGAAGTTTCCAGGAGTTGCGGCATGAAACCAAATAGGCCAAGAGAATGTGGCATCACCTTGAATTTTAATATCCTGGAAAGAAATGAATGTAAATATTGTAAATAAATCAGTAACACAAATCAGATTAGTAAAACAAGACAGGGCCTTGAACCACCTCACCTGAGGAAATGCAAATAGTGAACCCTTGACGTTTTCCTTAGTACCTTCGGGTACAGTGTTGCTGTCTGATTGAACATGCTTTCTTAAGCACTGTGGGAATTCAAGGTCAAGGTCTGATGAATCACCGGGAATTACAAACCTTGGATGGCTAATTTTCATTTTTATATTCTGCATGGCAGGCTTGGAAATGGTTAACATACAAAATGATGCTACAGACACACATATATTTAAAACCTATGCTCATTTCTGAAGAACTGAGAAATCCTTTGATGATTATGAATTATTGAACAGGGCAAAGAAATGAATATATGGATAAAAATCCGGACCTTCACAGCATGTTCTGATTGGTTTCTCAGATTCAGCGTGAGGAGTTGTAAATCACCAGTAAATGCTTTTGCTGGCAAGCACTCAATATATCCTGTAAGTTTAGGTAAACCCTGGAGGCAAAGAACTTACAGTTACTCACACGTCACACGAAACAAGTATTTGAAAGAAAAACCCAGACAAACAAGAACCTTGATAACGATCAGGTTGTTGTTCAAAGAACGCCGGGCCCCTCTTTTCCCTTTCTTGTTTTTCTTTTGTGTAGCCACTTCGAAGTACTGATAGCCTACTACCGAATCTGACAGGGTCCACCTTATCCCAACTAACTTCAGAATACCTATAACTTTTGGAGTCACTTCAAGTTGTATCTGGTAGAATTAAAAAGGGTAATAAGCCATTTGGAAAACTATGCACATAAAGTTATGCAACACCAATATGAAGCAGCACAATCAAATATATATGAATAAAAATAAACCAATTCCACATGTCACAAAGGCACTGTTTTTGAGTCGAACAAGTCGACTCAACAACGTGTCGACTAGTCGATGAGTCGCGACTAGTCACAACTGCAGGGTCGACTATTCAAGAGTCACTACCCAAGAACGACTCATCAACTCGAAAACCGACAAAGGGCAACAAATTCATCGCCCAAAACTTAATAACATATACTACCAAAATGTTTAAACCACGAATAACTGAGGCAATTATCAGTTTAAGTATTACTCTCTTGTTATGGCTTCCATTGTGGTTTTGTTGTAATGTCAGGGTTCACAGTCAAACTCAAAAATGATATTAAATCCTAGGAAAGGCTTACATCTGGCTCAAAGGAATATCAAGCAAAAGCAAATAATATAGATGACTGTACATCAGGCTTGCTCTGCACTAGCTATTACAACTCCTTCATCAAACTACCGTTTGGGCATAAGAACCATCCTTGGTTGGAACCACAACAGCACACCACGCCGATAGCAAATTAACCATTATAGCTATTCTGTTTTCTATTTGACCTTCTAAGAAATATACTCCCTCAAAATGTAAGTTATGTCTGACTTCTCAGTCTCCAATGCACAACTTTGACCATGATTTGCACTATGGTATTATTCTTACATGCCAAATCAATATACTCTTGCCTATATTAGCAGTCAAAGTTTTAAAACGTTAAATGCACACATGCTAATGCGACTTATATTTTAGGAATGGGGGAGTATCATGGATTAGGGAGAATTATCTAATGGAAAGTTCAAAATAGTATTTGTTGTTCACATGGTAACTTGGATATGCTATATACAGGTCTCACTGTGAAGGCCTTTTTAAAATGTTTTTTACGTGACAACAAATACATTTTAGCAAGATTCTTTAAGGAACCCAGATTAATGACTAGAGATGCTTACTTTTTTGGTTTCACCTCCTCCTAATACAATGTCAAGCTTCGATACTGTGAAATTGTTTCCATCACTTTCAAATCTGCAGTAATCAACAAAAAACAACAATAATGGTATTCAGAATCTTCGGAAGAACCGAAGATATGTACATAAATGAACCTCAATAG
>NC_041388.1:618349698-618361225 GCF_002162155.2 Triticum dicoccoides | reverse complement strand
TCCCTCTCCCTCTCCCTCTCCCTCTCTCTCTGCTAGAGAAATAAATTACTGGTAACGTATTTTAACTTCTAAGCTCCCTAGAAATAGGGAGCTCTCAGTATTCCGGGCTGCAGGTTCGATGTGGGCATCGAGCGTCATCGACCGAACAACATTCCTTTACCGCCTTAGCCTACACCTCGGTTACTCCTGCCGTTCTTCCAGTGTGTTTTGGGTCGTGTGTCGTTGTGTCGCTGCGTCACAGATAGGGGGAGGGACGAACGATCGTGCTGTGGACTGCACGTGTGGGGTGATGTCTACGGCTCTACGCTTCCTCGCGATGTTGTGCTTGATTTTGCGGGTACCTCCGGGCTCCGGAGGACGCCATTGCTGCTGGTCACCAAGAACTAGGGGCAACTGGATATTTCTGGAAGAGGACACAAAATACAAAATGAAACAGGCAAAGTGGAGCAGCGTCATTTGTGTATAGAATTTGTTGGGCTAAGCCAGTCGCGTTTACTGGGTGTGAAGCTGGTGGCAGCTGCCTGTCCATCAAAATGTGGGCTCTTCAAGCATGACTTCCAATGGACTTCACACCACGACCACCCCCACCAAAACCATAAAAACAACGACACAAAAAACCCACAAGCGAATAAACAACCAAACAGATAAACCCTAATAAGGAAGCAGCATGGGAAAGCACGCGTCTGCTTCTAGTATACTTTCCCGAGTGGGCAGTTAGAAGTATCAAATGGTTACTGAGCACAAATCAAGTGAGCAGAAGATGAACAAAACATATCATTTTAGTTATGTGATTCCTATGTGTAGGTTTTTCGTTCAAGTGATGACCTGTCAGTCGAAATAGTCGGCATTAGGAGGGTAGTGGCCAGTTCTGCCCAGACAAGTATAATTTTTTCGATAACAGGTCAGAGTAAAAACTATGGTTCATTTCCAAGCAATTTCACAGGTTATACATATTTATATAATTGAAATGAACAGATGGGATATGTCTAGTTCAAACTAATATTGAGTGTAACAGCACAAACTACCTGTTGAAGTGTATATGTGGATAGCTTAACATGATAACGGAGCCTAAGGTCTTGAGTTCAAGTCCTGGTTTTCACAATTTATCCAAAAATTGCCGCTGCCCCCTCTGTGTCCACGTATAGGCCTCCTGAGCCATACCTCTGAGTCTGTTCACACGTGGACTTCTCGCGTCACACACGAGAGAGGGTATTGAAGTGTATATGTGGATTGCCTAGCCCTTTCCATTAGTTCGGACTTTTGGTTGCGTTGGCAAGTGCATGCAGCTTAACACTACCCACATGGAGTCGCGTACTACTGGATGAGAGTATGCAATTGGTAACTAAATGTCATAAGTGGCTGTGGCACTGGACCTTGTTGGGCTGGTAACGTGCTAGCTAACCTGAAGCGTGAAGGTGGGAGCCCTTATAATTTCCCAATGTACGAGGGATTTACTCGGAAAAGTTGCACATCAGGCTACCCTCATGTTCCTCAAATGATTGGTCCGTGTGTTTGCATAATTATACTCAAATAGTAGATATACCACATTTTCATGTTCCAGATGCAGTTCAGTTGTTGAGGCAACTATCAATGAACTCATAATCAGTCGATTTTCTTACGGACAGTTGTAACATATTAAAACAATGAAACAAGATTTACCTCCAGCAACACAAATACATGCCTTGTTATTTCTAAAAGGAGAAGATTTTGGCTGAGTGTCAAGCCAGTTAGTTCTAACAACAGATGATGATGGGATCAATTCTTCTTCCAGCTCCTGCCAAATGCTTTCATTAACATCAACCTGTTATACAAGGTAGCTGATACAAGTTAGGAGTGCCTTCATTTTCAATCACAAGCGCAGAATGATCAAAGACCTGGTTAAAGTTAAGAAAAATGATAAATGCATGACAGTGTTTGATCACAAATTGCTCCGGAAACACCACAGGTTCAATCTTTGATTACTCCGAAAATGAAATGGCGGACAATTAGAAATATGAATGCTATAGTTGTTATGACATTACATCTGCATTTGATGCGTAAGTGCGATGATCTTCATTTACAACTCTGAGTGATGACATGTTGAAAACAGGAAGTTGAAGCTTGTATACATCAAACTTTTCCCCTGTACTCTGTTTACGAAAAAAAGAAAAAAAATTAGAAACAAAAGTTTGGTACAGTTGATGCAAACCATAACCAAGCTGGTCAATAACCTGAACAAAATGGAAGAAATCATTGAGGAACATGCTTTGCGTTGTCAGCGACTGATGGCTACAAGCAATAACCTCCAGCAAGTGCTTGATAGCTACATCGAATATCCCAAGGACTCCATACCACCTAATTCGTACAAGTGTCAGAGATAGTTTACAAGCAAGGGCAAATGAGCAGAAAATTACGCAAGTACCTCCCAACATTAAAATGTACATGATTGTTGATGTAACTCCAAGGATTTTGTTTGTAGACAAACAGAGCGTTTCTGTATGCCCGAACAGCATGTTGTTTCTGCACCATTAAGGACGAATGCTCATTGTTAAGTCAACTACTGTATTGTTGCTAAAATGTCACTGCAGTGGAGGAATTAATATACACCTGATCAGACAAGTAGTAACTATTGCCAGCTAAGATGAGGTGAAATCCATACTTCCGAAGCATATGTGGACTTGACAGCAAATAGCAACAAGCAGCTTGCTCAAGCAGCACAGCAGAATGCAAGGAAGGTTCCTGAATAGCAGCAGGTTTCATCATTCATAAATCTAACGAACTAAAAGAGAACTTAAAAAAAATATTAGAATAGACCATTCCTCATGCTTCTAGGTATACCTCATTTGATATGCGGAAATAAACAGTTGATGCTTCCCTATGTTGTCCTCGTGTTTTAAGCATTTCTGCCCACCAAAGGCCACATCTAGTAGCATTTCTCTGACCAGAAGATCCAATTCTCTGAAAATATGAATATTTATTGATACTTTCTATGAAGAAGAGCAAGACCAAACAAGTGAAGAAAAACGAACAATGATAAATTCAAAACCAATCAAGTGAAAGAATCGAAGTAACACATAAGGATAGCAATCTCTACTTAAACAACCCCACTACTTTAAATTCCTTTCTACTCCCTCCGTCCCATAATGTAAGACGTTTTTTGACATTACACTAGTGTCAGAAAAAACGTCTTACATTATGGGACAGAGGGAGTATCATGCAAAATGCAAAAAATATGCATCTGGCTAAATTAAGGCCTCCTTTGGTTCATAGGGAAAGAATATCATAGGAATAGGAAAATCATAGGAAGTGAGGTGGCATGCATCTCACTTCCTATAGGGAAAGAGATGTCACTTGATTCATAGGATAGGATTTTTTCCATTGAGGCCTCCTTTGGTTTGGAGGAATTTCATAGGAATTCTAGAGGATAGGATTCTTATAGGATTTTTTCCTTTAGAGCCCTTTGGTTCATAGGAATGGATTCCTATTCCTACATAGGATTGGTTCCTATCCTCCACATTTCATAGGAAAATAAAAATGAGCCTAGACTCAATGGAAAAATTCCTTTGGTGTCAACCAAATGACATCTTGTTTCCTATTCCTACTCATAGGATTTGAGATACATGTCATCTCATTTCCTACAAGATTCCTATTCCTACGATAATCCTATCCTATGAACCAAAAGAGGCCTGAGTCTAGGCTAATGTTTTTTTCCCTTTGAAATGTGAAGGATTGATTCCTATCCTATATAGGAATAGGAATCCATTCCTACAAACCAAAGGGCTCCATAGGAATTTTTCCTACAAAAATCCTATCTTTTAGAAATCCTACAAGATTCCTCCAAACCAAAGGAGGCCTAAGAGTTCAAACTTCCCCTTCATTATGCACATGGCCCTACCACCTATGGACACGCTCTCCCAAAAATAACAAAGGGAAAAGCACGGGCCTTCTGTATATCTCACGATTTCACAAAGAAAAAGGAGGTTTTGGCGTATTTATGGCTGGTTTGGCATGTCTGATTTGGGCTCTTACTTATCTGCTTTGAAGAAATTTTAGTGCATTTATAGTTGTTATTATTGACTGCTTTATCTTGCAGAGTTACTAGAAGACGCATATTTCCAGATTATTTCAATGAGAACTCCCAAAAGGTCACTAATACTAGCATTGCTATAAGAGGTTCATATTGATTATTCATCAGACTTCAGATGCATCTGAAATAGAGTAAAGTGTTTCATGCAAAATGGAATTAGAAATCATTTCCCCCATGTCTTCCCACTTTATCAGATTCTCTTTTTCTCTGGAGAACACCGAGAACTAGGGCCATTAGCACAGAATAGCGAAGATGTATCAATCGATCAACAATGTTAAGCAATAATTATTTGTTCATGTGTGTAAACCTAAAAGTGGATTTCTAAACTAAATAAATACCAAATATGTAGTGAAGGCATTTTCCATGCAATATTCAGCATCCTTCCTTGACTGATCTAACATGAAATAGCAAAGTCCACTCATCTCCTGCAAAAGACGCAAGCATACATCATAGGAGTGAATATCTATTACAGATAAACAATGGACCATCACAACAAAGTCAGCACCAATTTCATTATTCACCGGAAAACAGTTCAGCAACTCTACTACTGTGGAAGGAATTTGAAAGCATATCATCTGGTCTATCGTATGAGTAAGGCATAGCCTCTTGTCAATTATTCTTATGGTAAAGAACATATCTTGATTTACTGAAACTGCTAAGCCAGACATATCCTTTAGAATTGCCACTAGCTGTGCCTTTAGTTCAAACCCAAAATCATTATACATGATGATCATGTACCCATGCATAAAGTACTTAAAAATAAGTTAAGGAAATTCAAGCACCTGAACACCAGCAAAACGCTTCCAAGCTTTATCAAGCTTATAATCTGTCGAAAGTAATCTGTAATTGGACAAAGCAAGCTCGTAGTCTCTTAACATGAAAGCATAGTCACTGAGAACTCTGATCTGCGACTCTATGGAGGTGAATGTATACCTGTTGAGAAAAATAGTGTTACTGCAAAAGGGCAGGTTTGAAAAGAATAAAATACAGTAAAAAGTGTCAAGCATAAATACTTACATTGGGCCATTTGCAGCTTCTGGGACATCATCTCTCTTTCTCCACCACAAGTTCTTTATCTGATTTCTGAAGCCCTTTCTTGTTGTGGCTACCTAGAACGATACCGAATTTTACTAAACCATACATCTGAAAATGGTAAAAAAAACTATCAACATACCTGCTGATTGAGCACACGGATCTTTTGCTCCATGTAGGGAATGATATGATTAGAAGCAAAATCTTGCATAAAATCCTTTATCTGATAAAGAAACAGCAATTAGTATCTTAGCTTGACTGCCAGCTCCAAATCTTTGCATGCAAAACTAAACCCCAGAGGATGACCTGGCCTAGTACCAGAAACTAAAAGAAAAATCGATATGTCCTCCTTGACATTAGTTCCTACAAAAACCTCGAATCAATCGACTAACAGGTCAGTTGCTCACACTACTGTCAAAAGCACAATAGGTCTTCAATCCAACTAACAACATTCCTAATTGAACTGGTCAGTTAGATACTGTGAAAAGTTGAACAAAGTTTTATGAAACTTTTATGTGCCAAGACAAGCTTAACAGAGATTGGAGAAGCAGTAACTTGCTATTACTCCAGATGCTGCAATACCTCGTTCAAATCATCCATGTTAAGGAAACAAGTTCCTTCATTATTGTGCAGGCCATGAGCTTTCTGCAGTCAGTCAAGACAAGACTATAAGTAGATTGCATACTTGCTCAACTACGTAGACATTAACATAAATATTAAGTAACACGGCGCACTTACATAGGTTGACCACGAATTATCAGCATCACTGCCATCCGCTTGTGTAGAAGAGTTAATACTCAGCAATTTACAATCATTCACGCCCAGGGTGGTCCTCATTTCCGCTAAGATGTTCACAGCTCTTGACAAAGGAAGTAACACGGGTCAACCAAAGAATGTACAGAATCAGAACTTAATAAGAGGAGACGGCAAAATCAGCAAATGACACCAGTCAAGCAAAAATATACTAAAAAAGAGCAATGCACGGAATCCATTTAATATCCCACTAGTCAAGTGTGATGCACTTCCTTTTACCAATGCGAGCAGTTAAAACATCAGCTATTACCTTAATTGCATGTTCCAACTTAGATAAGCATAACCCTGGGATGAAATAAGTTATTCTAAATGGGGTAGGCCCTATTTGGCAAAGCTTAGCTTCTTCAACAAGCTGGCCTAATTGAGAGGCTTCAGGTTCCCCATACGAAGGGGGCTTAAAAGTTTCCCGAGAAGGCACACTCACCACTCAGTTATGGGGACTTAAGCTTCTTGTGACATTTAAGATTATCAAACTGAAGAGCCCTTCAACTGGGCCCTTAGCTGCAAGATGAAGATACAGCTCACTATTCCAAAGAAAGGTAAACAAGCTGACACCTACTGCACCCCTAAGTGCTCATGTGGTATATACTAGCTTTGAGTGAAGCCTTATATGCCATTTAAATATTATATAATGGTTTGGGGTTTGTTCAAGTTATAAGAACAAATGCATTAAACAACAAAACAGGACTTTAATCATTATAATTCACATAAATATGTGCTCCATGTTGTTAATATAGGTGGACATAAGAGGGCTTGGTCGACTCAACAGTTGAGATCTTAGGCAAAGAGTCACACAAACTAATTAATTGAAGAAGCCTCAATTCCTTGACTACCTTAAAATACATTGAACTAGGGATGCCAGACTTTCTAATATCAGTGTGAAGAGAGAGCAGTCTGAAAGAACATAATATATTAGAAAGCTCACATCACCGACGCAAGTTCACAAGATGTTTTTTCACTTCTGAAAAATGTTGGTGACCATTTAAGAAGAAACAATACTCACTTCATTTCAAATGTAAGGTGTATTTTTCCTTCCCAAATTTATGCTTCAGCCGCCAATTAATCTAATCATATTTGGCTTATAATATACAAAATTGACACCATTGGATTCATAACTTTGAAAGGAGATTCTTATGATTGTGATTTTGCAACTATTAAAAACGTATTGTATGAGATTTATGGTCAAAGCTAAAATTTGGACAGTTAAAATGTGCCTATATTTTGGAATATGCATGTATTACTTGTTAGCATTTCTCAATAGTTCATTTCACCAATGCAAGGAGGAGAGTGTGTTCCCTATTATGAGGAGAAAGGAATAGTACATCTCTTGTGGTCCATCTTGTTGTTCATGAAGTACAAGATAGTGCTTCAGAATCTGGGGATCCATTATGCCTTCATTTAAAAGAGGAGGCAACTGATTTGTGTTGAACAGATCAGCGAATTTGCTGATTGGCTCTTTGTCCTTTGACGATACAACTAAAAGACCTGTTAACAATAATAAGAGTATGAGGAAGAATAGATTCTGCAAATAAAAGAAAGCAAAGAGGAAAGAGCCGAGACTCACATGCCACGGGGTGATCAAATGTTTCATGGTCTGAAAAGGACAGTGTCCGCACTAGCTCTCTGTTGAACCTCTTAATCCACAATGGGCACAACTCAGCTTCAGGCTCTGAAATTGTAGCAAACATGGAATTCTATGTAAAAAATATGGAACCAATAGACAGCAAACACCAACCCTATGACTGAACCACATGGATATAATGATCGGCTTGAGTAAGACATCAATACAACCAAAGCATTCATCAGCCAATTAGATACATCAGATCACCAACCAAGTGGAGGTTGACAGCATATTGACACAACAAAACAGGCAATTTGAGCAATACATATTGTGGCATGAATGCTCTCCAGTCTCCATGTGTGCTCACTGTAACATTTGGGGGAAAAGGTTGTGGCTGCTCATTAAACGTTTCTAACATTGAGACTATATTGGAAATATTTGAAGAAATTAGCGGTCCGGCTACTCTGGTTATAGTCCCTCATTTTGCTCAACATAAAAATGTTTCTTCGGAAGGATCTCACAATATGATTGCATACAGAGGCAGTGCAAGGGTTCTCACTTTTGAGTACATCTTCCAACTGTGGCGGGTCTGAAAGCAAATCCGGAAGAGCGTTCTCGTTGGCCTCGGAAACGACCAGCTTAATTCTTGCATCTGCAACCTGTTCCAACACAAGCATGTTCATCATCAACAGCAGAAGGCATCTACAACTACAAGTATACAGCACATTCCACAAGGTTCACCTCGCAGTCCTGCTTCCGGACATCCGACGCATACACCATCCGAATCTTGAATTGTTGGAGCCTGTAAGGCTGGTCACTCGCTGTGCGAACGGGCACTGCTCAAACCGACACACAAACACCGCGTGAGGTCACAAAACCGAATCGAACAAAATGTGAAAAGCATTGCAGGGAATCAGCTGAAGCTGGCGTCGTGGAGGCGCATTACCGTCGATTTTTTTGAAGAGGGAGAACGGGGAGAGCATGTCGACGAAGCTGAGGCCGCTCTTGCGGCACGCGGCCTCGGCGAGCGGGGTGGTCAGCACCATCACCACCGGGGTGACGTCCTCGAGGAGGACCCGCCCCAGGTAGCTCCGGAGCGGATCCATCCCGCCAAAACCCTAGCGGATCGAGCGGGGGCGGTCCGAGCGGCCGGCGATGCGAATTGCGTGATGCGGGAGCGGGGACGGGGGCGCGAGCTGGCGCTTCGTGGTGGGCGGCACGGATTGTACGGGGTCTCCGACGGAGGGGAGGGGGGAGGGGGTCGCCGGAGAGGTCTGCGGCGACGGCGAGGCGGTGACGGTGGTGGTGTGATCTGGAAGGGCGCGAGGTAGGGGAGAAGACGACCAGTGGGCGTATCGTATTGGGTTGGGTAGTTGGATGGACGGGCTGGATACTTGGGCTTCAGAGGCCGGGTATGATGATGGTGGTCCGGTCTCTCCGGTGGTATACAAGGCCAACGGCCCACTAGATTGGACTCCACCCTGATCTCAAAAAAAAAAAAACTGTCCCAGATTATTTTATTTTTCTCAGAGAAGATCGGAGGAAAGATGATTAATTAAGAAAACATGATCTTAGGGAATTCTCACCGCCGCATCCTCAGCGTCGGAGCCCGTGGCCGGCGTCCGCACACAGCCGCCTCACGTTCAGACTACTTGCTCCGCCACAACACCAAACCTGCTGCCGTTTGTCGATCGCCCGCGCTTCGTCGACACTACTGCACCTCCCAGCCCGTCGGCCCCCGGCCCCGGTGGTACAACAATCCGCTCAAGATCGCCGCCGCGGCAGTTCTCGTCTCCGGCGTCACGGGCCTCACGGCGTTAGCCTACTACCGCCCGTACCTCGACCTCGAGGTCGTGCCGTACACTAACAGGATTCATGCGGTCGTCCTCACCCCCCAGTCGGAGCGCGATCTTTGTGTTCGCCGCTTCGACGAGGACATGAGCAAGTACGCCGCCGAGTCCCGGATCGTTGACCCGCTCCACCCCGATAGTGTCCGCGTCCGCCGCATCCTCGAGAAACTCATCCGTGCGGCTCACAAGGATGCGCAGGATTTGGATGACGGGACCCAAAGAAAGCAGCAGGGTAAGAAACCGAGCCGTCTGCAACCGCACGCGGGACACCTCCATGGGGTGAAGTGGGAGCTCATCCTTGTCAAAGATGATCGGGTCGATGCAGGGTGCCTGCCCCGCAAGATAATGGTCACCACCGGATTGCTCGAAGTTCTTAAAACTGACGCTGAGATTGCCGTTGTTCTTGGCCACGAGGTGAGGTAGCTAGGTTTAATACATGATTAATGAGTTCACGTCACGCAATTCAAACTCTCATCCATCGTGCCATTATTATTTTTCTAGGTTGGACACATCATTGCAAGGCACAAGGCGGACATCGCCAGGCAGGATTGGTTTCCCACTCTCTTATGGCGGCCTTTCTTTTCAATGTATGTCCACCTTTTGCATTTTCACATGTTCTTGTTCAAGTTAGCTACTACTCCCTCCGTCCGAAAATACTTGTCCTAGAAATGGTTGTATCTAGACTTATTTTAGTTATAGATACATCTATTTTATCCATTTTTAATACAAATATTTCCGGACGGAGGGAGTACTACAATTAGTTAGTAGTACTACATTGTAGCCGAAGGTAGACATACAATTAGTTCAGTACTACATTTTCATATGTTCTTGTTTAAGTTGATTACTTCTAAAATTTTCACAATGTAGCACTCTCTAGAGAAACTAGAGATGATACCGGCGCGTTGTAGCGGGAGTTAGCTGTAGTAACTTCTATGAGATTTTGCGGTATGAAACTTTAGTATTCTGATTAGCAATGTGAGAATTTAAAATCAAGCACATGTAATTTATTATATTTGATTATTATATAGTTATAGAAAATTTATTTAATATAAGTATCATGCATGATGCATGTTAAGGTGGGTCTTTCCCCATGTATGGAGCATGTTGAGTTGGCATAGTTGCAATGTGTTTAGAATTATTATTTTTGAGGCATACATGATGACATGATGAGTTGTCATAGTTGCACGTCAAGATAATTAAATTAGTACGGATCAACTATTTAGGTATAAAAGATGTAGGATTTCCATATGCACTTGTAAGGAGGCCTACTATCCATGTTACTCCCCAGTTCCTAAATATAAGACGTTTTGGTAGTTCAATTAAACTGCCAAAACGTCATATATTTAGAAATAGAGGTAGTATATAAGTACAACTTTAGTTGTTTCTAAGCCGGCCTTTTAATTAGTCATTTGTCAGTCCCCGAAGTTGCACATCATGAAATCTCAATTAGCAAGGAGAAAAAAAATTGCATACAATTTTTATAGCGTGCAGCTACCTAGTTTATGTTAAATGTAGAGTCAACGATCATATTCCTATCGACAAATGTAATTTTGGGAAGACTTCGAATTTCTTGGTCGACTAGGTCCTCAACTGACAAAAGTTTAGAAAAATGGCACAAAAATATCAAACGAAAATAAAATATCCGAGATAACAGACATTAGACTAATTTTATAGCAGTACAATGAAAATATGCATCTTTAGCACAGTGTGCCATGTCGGAGGAGCTTGCTTCTTGTGACATCAATAATAAAGGGCTTTTCTACATGAGAGTGGGCGAGTAGCGATGGCGCGGACGAGCTCGCGCGCTCCTGGCAGCTGGACCAACGAGAGAGTGACGTGTTTCGTACTGCATTAACTGCTAGCGTACGCGTACATCACCGGTAGATACGGCCGCTAAGGGCGCGACGAGACGGAGACGTCCAGCTTGACGGGAACAAATCGGTCCATGGTAGTGATGTTCCATTGGTACGGGTTCGTGCCTACTGCATATAACGACGTCCGTGTGGTGCTTCCGTTACCGAAACGGCGCGTGCGGAATGGATAAGTGATTATTATGAGGTGGGCCCGTTTTCAACCGACCGCCGCTGAAAAGTAAAAACAGATCTCTCTTCTCCCCTTCGACCACCTCCTGATACGAGAAGGCCATGGATATGGAGATCGCGACTACCGGCGACGAAGAAGTAGACTTCTTGTCGGATCCAATGG
>NC_041388.1:618347662-618349419 GCF_002162155.2 Triticum dicoccoides | reverse complement strand
GAATGTACTTAAGTGTGCTGCTTGTTTTTTTTAACAGATTTCCCCTGCCGGATCTGGCCGACGAAGATCTGGTGCTCGCCCATGGCAGAAGCCAAGCTGTAGTATGCGAACCTGCTGAATCCATCATTGGCGAGGCGGGGGACGCCGTACTAGCAGTGGAAAATGACTTGAACAACACATGTCAGGGGATTGCCCTCTCTGCGCCAGCCTCCGAGCAATCTACGGGGAAAGACGACCCTCAAGCCCCTGCCTGGGTGAGAAGGTATAGATCTACTGCATTGTTTTCTCAGGCAAAAAATCATTGTATCTTCTTACACAACGCGAACCCTGTTTACCGTATCGCTTGTTAGCCTGCTGCAGCAGCCGTCCCATGATATGTACTCCCTCCGTTCCGAATTACTTGTCTTGGATTTGTCTAGATACGGATGTATCTAGACTCATTTTAATGCTAGATACCTCTATATCTAGACAAATCTAAGACAAGTAATTCGGAACGGAGGGAGTAGTTGATAAGGAATTAAAACATGAAGCTGAAACACATGAATGTCCATAATGCAGAATCCGTGTTGAGAGGAGTGCGCTGGAACTAACAATACGAAGCTATGCAGAAAAGAAAACTGAAACGGTCATAGTTCCTGCTATGGGAGGCAGTTTTGATACGCTTGGGGAAGCTTATGATTACTACAATCTATATTCATGGGAGGTTGGGTTTGGTATAAGATATGGGAAGAAACCTCTAAATGTCGAAAGAACAAAATGCATGCAGGAGATAGTTTGTGGCTGCTCCGAAAGCACTCGTTTCATTTTCACTTGCACATATCTCTGCCTAGGTGGCAATGCATAATTGCGAAATTCATAAACGTGAGACTCTTGTTCTGATGATTTCAGGGAATTCCAAAGAAGGGTAACAAACGAACATGCCGATGCAGATGCCCCGCAATGATACGATTGCTCCGGTCATCTGACAATGGCTGGTACATAACCTACTACAGATCAGATCACAACCATGCTCTAACTGAAAGATGTGGGGAGAAACCGAGAAAGTGTACTGGCCTTCCCACAAACATACCGATATATACACACGGGATGTCATTAAGCAACTCCGTGAAAATAACATCAGTGTCATGAAAGTTTACAATATAATTGGTAGCTTCTTCGGGTCAATGACCAATATACCATTCACCAAAAGAGCTCTCCGAGGTTTGTGTGGCAAGATGAGTCGAGAACAAGCCGATAATGATGTGAAAAAGACAATGGATGTTTTTGCAGAGTTGGGAGCAAAAGATTCAGGCTTGTACTTGTCAGGACCCCGACTCAGTACCACATCGATCTAGCATGTAACACATCATATCACTTTGCGGCCTCACGCACGGTATCCCCACGGGTGTCGCCTTACCTTTCCCCGGGACCGTTTGCGCCTTTTGGCACACGTATATGACAGTGTCGCTAGCATCCATATGATAAGGAGCCCGGGCTGACATGGCTAGTCGTAAACCCAAAGTGGCACAGACTTACAGGGACAGGCATCCATGACCCAGCATCGAACGTGTCGGTCATCAGCGAGTGAATCCAGGCTGTAGCACTGGGCTAGCAGGACTCCGGTGAACCGGGCTGTAGCGGGCTAACAGGACTCCGGTAATCATCGCGTGACATTTCCCCGAAGGGACAGACACAGGAACGAAGAAGGACACATGCCGGCCAGCCTAAGTGTTCCGGAGCAGTAGCAAGCTACCATGGCTCGGTGGAAACACTAGGAG
>NC_041388.1:618343838-618344568 GCF_002162155.2 Triticum dicoccoides | reverse complement strand
TGAGGACGGCTGCAATGAGACAACCCACCATGTACTCCTACATGGCCTCTCACCACTACCTTTACCAAATCGTGTTCACACGCTTAGCTCACACACCGTAGGACATGTTCACACACCTCTGATTCATCCCGGATGAATCAGACCTGACTCGACTCTAAGCAGTAGCAGGCATGACAAACAAGCATGAATGAGTAGGCACAACAGGGCTCAATCAACTCCTACTCATGCTAGTGGGTTTCATCTATTTACTGTGGCAATGACAGGTCATGCAAAGGATAAAGGGGTTCAACTACCGCAGCAAATAACAGATGAATCGGTGTTGTCCTAATGCAGTAAAAGAGAGCAGGAGCGAGAGAGTGGGATTTTATCGGAATGAACAAGGGGGTTTTGCTTGCCTGGCACTTCTGAAGATAACATTGAGTCTTCATCAGTGTCAACGATCACATCATCGGTATCGCGTCTATCGAGAGGGGACAAATACCGGCAACACAGAAAGGAACACAATCAATGCAATGCACAATATGATGCATGCTCATGACATGGCAATATGAATGTGTTTTGAGCTAATGCAACTAGCAACAGATTAAATGAAGTTGGTTTGAATATAAGATTCAAATTCAAACTCCATATGTGATTATTTAAATGTCATTTAATTGATTTGTGCTAAACAGCAGCTATAAGTTGTTCTAACATGCATGAAAATGGTACAGATGGATTCCTTGAATTTTTC
>NC_041388.1:618340320-618342181 GCF_002162155.2 Triticum dicoccoides | reverse complement strand
CAGATCTGGTTGGTGTCAGGATATTCCAGACTCATCGAGTCTAGGAAGAAAAATGAAAGTTTGCAACACAAATCGACGAGATGACGTTGCGGGATTCTCGGGAGATGAACTACGATAGCAAGCTCCAAAACATGAGCTGGTTCTGCTACAAACATGTGAACATGTTGTCCAAGACAAGCATGACCACAAAGTAGTCTTATAATAAAACACTACCGGTTCAGGAGGGGGAACCATCATTAATGACATCGAAGTCTCCACGCGTGGAAGTCCAAAGAGTTCACCTTGGACAGACTCCTTTATCTTTGAACAACTCAATCAGTGGCTTGGTGTGCTAGGATATACATATAGAATGGAGGTTGCAAATCTCCAGACCACAGAATACTTCGCACGTATGCATGACTGACTTGGGATGATTCCAGAGGAAGCAAAACTAACTTTCTCAAATTCACGGCGGCAACTTTCACCAAATGCACGTGTATAAGAGAAAGTCACTCCTTTCATCAAACAAATACTTCATGAGCTAGCATGAAGAAAATGCTTTCAAAAGTTTCCAACACTAGCTTAATGTCCGACAAAATCATGGAGGAGATAAGGATGTTGTCAATGGGCTCAACAACAATTCTTCCGGATTTCCCTTTAAAAGGAATTCCATAGTTAAGTGAACAAGTGATAGCATTGGTCAGACCCAAAAGATATAATGGTGTATGCTCGAGGGATCAACCACGAGTAAGACAACATTACGAATATCGTTGGTTCTGGTCTGATTGGATGATAGCCCATACTCCAATCAAAGGTTGGATAAAAATGATAGGTCCATTAACTGATCACGAGGTTCAGTCGATGAAAATATCAACTTTCTTCAACACACACTACACAAGATTATCCCTTTGGAACGAACTAAGTCAGGCAAGCTTTTATCCTCCAACTCTCCAAGTTGTTGTCTAGCTTAACCAACTAGCTCAGGGATATCTAACACCGATTCTTGGAGAGAAGGTGGTTCACAAGAAACCAACTTGATCACGAGCTTAACATAACAGTCAGGTGACAACCTGGTGATACTTTCGAGAAGATATTCAGAAAATCATGAACCACCGGTATGTTACTAAGCTCGAGAACAATCTTGCTTTTCAGGGCAAGACGATATGATCAAATGAGCGAGGACTTGACAAGATCCTAACTCATCAATCGAAGGGTGCACCGAAATAAGGACTAGGTAGCACGATCAGTCTTAGAAAGATGATTCAAAAACCAACACGCTAAGAATGAGGTTATCGTCCATTTAACTACCAAGCAACGAGGTTGCTGGGAGTATTGATTTCACACATCACAATTCATTTGTCGGTATTCCGGTTGCATCAACACGAGGGCCGAGGAATGACTAATGATGGTGAGAAGTATCACTACGTCAAAATTCATGAGAGTTGGTGCAGTTCTCATGACAATTCTGACATAAAGGGGGTAATACTCCAAGGTAGAACAAAACCAAAAGCTGGATTAGCAATTTGATCTGCGGAGCACAACTTCTTTGACCCAATCCTGGATATGGAAGAGGTACTGGAGTTTGTTTCTCCTAGTCATTCCGCGATAGAATGGCTTGACGGACCACAAGAATAATAGACATCGATAAACGAACGCCCGCATACTCTTGACTATCAATTGATAGACGAGGGTCAGAATGCAACTAAAGAGAACAACTCAAAGGTACATATAATTTTCTGAGTTGTGGATGCATAGATTAGTATGTCGAACCAAGTTCAACATATTTCTTCCGGATAACCCATGCAGAAGGGTTGAGCTGGCAGAGTCACAATATAGCATGGAGAACTCATCGAGAGCACTCTTGTTGTCATCTTTTGGTTCA
>NC_041388.1:618323849-618339821 GCF_002162155.2 Triticum dicoccoides | reverse complement strand
CAGATCTGGTTGGTGTCAGGATATTCCAGACTCATCGAGTCTAGGAAGAAAAATGAAAGTTTGCAACACAAATCGACGAGATGACGTTGCGGGATTCTCGGGAGATGAACTACGATAGCAAGCTCCAAAACATGAGCTGGTTCTGCTACAAACATGTGAACATGTTGTCCAAGACAAGCATGACCACAAAGTAGTCTTATAATAAAACACTACCGGTTCAGGAGGGGGAACCATCATTAATGACATCGAAGTCTCCACGCGTGGAAGTCCAAAGAGTTCACCTTGGACAGACTCCTTTATCTTTGAACAACTCAATCAGTGGCTTGGTGTGCTAGGATATACATATAGAATGGAGGTTGCAAATCTCCAGACCACAGAATACTTCGCACGTATGCATGACTGACTTGGGATGATTCCAGAGGAAGCAAAACTAACTTTCTCAAATTCACGGCGGCAACTTTCACTAAATGCACGTGTATAAGAGAAAGTCACTCCTTTCATCAAACAAATACTTCATGAGCTAGCATGAAGAAAATGCTTTCAAAAGTTTCCAACACTAGCTTAATGTCCGACAAAATCATGGAGGAGATAAGGATGTTGTCAATGGGCTCAACAACAATTCTTCCGGGTTTCCCTTTAAAAGGAATTCCATAGTTAAGTGAACAAGTGATAGCATTGGTCAGACCCAAAAGATATAATGGTGTATGCTCGAGGGATCAACCACGAGTAAGACAACATTACGAATATCGTTGGTTCTGGTCTGATTGGATGATAGCCCATACTCCAATCAAAGGTTGGATAAAAATGATAGGTCCATTAACTGATCACGAGGTTCAGTCGATGAAAATATCAACTTTCTTCAACACACACTACACAAGATTATCCCTTTGGAACGAACTAAGTCAGGCAAGCTTTTATCCTCCAACTCTCCAAGTTGTTGTCTAGCTTAACCAACTAGGTCAGGGATATCTAACACCGATTCATCGAGAGAAGGTGGTTCACAAGAAACCAACTTGATCACGAGCTTAACATAACAGTCAGGTGACAACCTGGTGATACTTTCGAGAAGATATTCAGAAAATCATGAACCATCGGTATGTTACTAAGCTCGAGAACAATCTTGCTTTTCAGGGCAAGACGATATGATCAAATGAGCGAGGACTTGACAAGATCCTAACTCATCAATCGAAGGGTGCACCGAAATAAGGACTAGGTAGCACGATCAGTCTTAGAAAGATGATTCAAAAACCAACACGCTAAGAATGAGGTTATCGTCCATTTAACTACCAAGCAACGAGGTTGCTGGGAGTATTGATTTCACACATCACAATTCATTTGTCGGTATTCCGGTTGCATCAACACGAGGGCCGAGGAATGACTAATGATGGTGAGAAGTATCACTACGTCAAAATTCATGAGAGTTGGTGCAGTTCTCATGACAATTCTGACATAAAGGGGGTAATACTCCAAGGTAGAACAAAACCAAAAGCTGGATTAGCAATTTGATCTGCGGAGCACAACTTCTTTGACCCAATCCTGGATATGGAAGAGGTACTGGAGTTTGTTTCTCCTAGTCATTCCGCGATAGAATGGCTTGACGGACCACAAGAATAATAGACATCAATAAACGAACGCCCGCATACTCTTGACTATCAATTGATAGACGAGGGTCAGAATGCAACTAAAGAGAACAACTCAAAGGTACATATAATTTTCTGAGTTGTGGATGCATAGATTAGTATGTCGAACCAAGTTCAACATATTTCTTCCGGATAACCCATGCAGAAGGGTTGAGCTGGCAGAGTCACAATATAGCATGGAGAACTCATCGAGAGCACTCTTGTTGTCATCTTTTGGTTCAGAAGAACTCCTGCCAAGAATGGTTCATGGTAATTGGAAGAAGGATGTAGCACGAACCTCGAGGACTATCACAAAGGTTACTACTATCCTAAAGGGACTAGCAATTACTATCAACATGAAGTAGGTAGAGTGAATCTCGGGTTCAGAACCCAGGAACAGAATACCTATTACTAAGTAGCATCACGGGATGCTTTCGAGAATGATGGCCAGAATCATCACACTGGGAACACAAATCATTGCTAAATTACTAGATGATCCCCTAAGACACCTAGGGTCATAATAATATCTCCAACATATATGTCAAGGTAACGGAGTACCTCAACTCACTGATTAGTGTGGTTAATCTGGCCCATGGGAACATTGAAACGGGAAGAAAGAATTTGCAAATGCATCAGACTACTTAGAAACCTGGGATGACTCGGACAGCATAACGGCTGTAAATGCTCAGAAAAGATTTGAGACATTCACAAAAATGGTGGCATAACCACTCAGAAGCACAATATCAAGGTTTCGAGATCAACAATTAACATACGGAAGTAGTAGGAACTGAACTGAGACTTAAATCCAACAATCTTATAAGTCCACTGATTAGTAACACGTGATCCTAATAGAAAGAAGAGATAGCCTAGTTCTTAATCCCCGTAGAAGAGAAGATGATGACTCAGATCAGAAGGCCATGAGGTGTAAGGAGTAAAAAGAGCCTTACATTCCATCCCACAATCAATTCCCCTACATATAACTAAAGAATTTCTAGACTCAACATCGACCAGTTTGGCTTGGTAATCCTACAGGCAGTCAAGCTCTGATACCAACGCTGTCAGGACCCCGACTCAGTACCACATCGATCTAGCATGTAACACATCATATCACTTTGCGGCCTCACGCACGGTATCCCCACGGGTGTCGCCTTACCTTTCCCCGGGATCGTTTGCGCCTTTTGGCACACGTATATGACAGTGTCGCTAGCATCCATATGATAAGGAGCCCGGGCTGACATGGCTAGTCATAAACCCAAAGTGGCACAGACTTACAGGGACAGGCATCCATGACCCAGCATCGAACGTGTCGGTCATCAGCGAGTGAATCCAGGCTGTAGCACTGGGCTAGCAGGACTCCGGTGAACCGGGCTGTAGCGGGCTAACAGGACTCCGGTAATCATCGCGTGACATTTCCCCGAAGGGACAGACACAGGAACGAAGAAGGACACATGCCGGCCAGCCTAAGTGTTCCGGAGCAGTAGCAAGCTACCATGGCTCGGTGGAAACACTAGGAGGCATTTCCCGGTAAGAGAGGCTACTAAAGATAAACAACTAGATGGTCAGATCCCACACATACCAAGCATTTCAATAGCATACACACAATATGCTCGATATGTGCAAATACAACATGGCATCACAACATGACTCTACGACTCAAGTAATTTATTCAATAGGCTCCGAGGAGCGAGATATTACAAACATGGGTCTCATGACCCAACAATCAGAGCATACAAGTCAAAGCACATGCGGAAGCTTAACATGTCTGAGTACAGACATCTATAAATGAAAAAGGCTGAGAAGCCTGACTATCTACCAATCCTGCCGAGGCACAAGATCGTAGCTGAGGTAACAAGCTAAACGTCGAAGTCCACGCGAAACTACTAGTGAGACCGAAGTCGCTCTGCAAAACATAAAATAGGCAAACGTGAGTACAAATGTACCCAGCAAGACTTACATCAGAACTAACTACATATGCATCATTATCAACAAAGGGGATGGTGGAGTTTGACTGCAGCAAGCCAGCTTTGACTCGGTGGCTATCCTGAACTACGACTGCAAGTAACTCTTTTGAAGTGGCGCACACGAGTCCACATATTCACCAACCAATACACCACTATGGATCCGCTCCCGTCTCCCTACGAGAACGCCATCCATAGCACTCACGCTTATCTTGCGTATTTTAGAGTATCCACTTTCACTTGTCTATGAACTGATATAAGCAACCCAGAAGTCCTTTACCGCGGACACGGCTATTCGAATAGATGATGTTAACCCTGCAGGGGTGTACTTCTTCACACACGCTCTCACCACTTACCGCCGTTTACACGACATGTACTCGGCAACCTTCAAGCGGAAGCCCAACGTGGGTGTCGGCCACGGCCTGCCTAAACACTCAAGTCTCTAGTCCAGGTTTATCGCCTATTTGGGTTCCATCCATGAGGAGATCCGGCCGGAGTTTCGCTCACAACCCCAAACGATGTGAACAGGGTTCCCGAGACACCAAACGGGCGCCCGGTACACCGTGCCACGTGCCTACCGCATCACAGCCCACCCCTACGGTCAGCGCTGCGCACGGCCTCCAGCATACTACAAACACCAGAAACTACTTGCAACTCCTAGACAGAGGACAAGGGTGATTAAGAAGCCGAGAGGGTCCATTGGTTTCGGGCCCAATGCGTGGTAGTAGCTGAATCATGGATCACAAGCACAGAACTCAGTTCCTGAGGACGGCTGCAATGAGACAACCCACCATGTACTCCTACATGGCCTCTCACCACTACCTTTACCAAATCGTGTTCACACGCTTAGCTCACACACCGTAGGACATGTTCACACACCTCTGATTCATCCCGGATGAATCAGACCTGACTCGACTCTAAGCAGTAGCAGGCATGACAAACAAGCATGAATGAGTAGGCACAACAGGGCTCAATCAACTCCTACTCATGCTAGTGGGTTTCATCTATTTACTGTGGCAATGACAGGTCATGCAAAGGATAAAGGGGTTCAACTACCGCAGCAAATAACAGATGAATCGGTGTTGTCCTAATGCAGTAAAAGAGAGCAGGAGCGAGAGAGTGGGATTTTATCGGAATGAACAAGGGGGTTTTGCTTGCCTGGCACTTCTGAAGATAACATTGAGTCTTCATCAGTGTCAACGATCACATCATCGGTATCGCGTCTATCGAGAGGGGACAAATACCGGCAACACAGAAAGGAACACAATCAATGCAATGCACAATATGATGCATGCTCATGACATGGCAATATGAATGTGTTTTGAGCTAATGCAACTAGCAACAGATTAAATGAAGTTGGTTTGAATATAAGATTCAAATTCAAACTCCATATGTGATTATTTAAATGTCATTTAATTGATTTGTGCTAAACAGCAGCTATAAGTTGTTCTAACATGCATGAAAATGGTACAGATGGATTCCTTGAATTTTTCTGATAATTTTTCATATATAAATTATTTAATTTGGAGTTACGGTTAATTTTCTATGAATTTTAGAAGTTTATACAATTTTCTGGAATTTCCTGATTATTTTTAAATCCAGAAAATACTTATTGCGTCAGCCTGATGTCATGATGACGTCAGCAGGTCAACGTGGCACAGTCCGGTCAACCCCTGACCGGTGGGTCCCGAGTGTCAGCGTCTAACTAAACTAACCTAGCTTAGTTAAACTAACCTAACCTAATTAGCCGGGCGGGGCCCGCAGGTCAGTGAGAGAGAGGGGGTCAAACCCGGGTCAAACTCACCGGAGTTGACCCGAGGCTCGTTGCCGGCGAGGCCAGGGACGGCGGAGAGCGTCGGGATTCGCCCTCCGATGACCAAAAGAGCGGCGGAGGGGCTCTACGGGATGCCCAGACCCGCGCGCATCTAACAGGGCCAACGGAAGAAGCTAGGGTGGCCGGAGGCGACGGCAATCATGACGGCGGCGGCGGCCGGAGTTCGGGTGGTGGCGGGTTTGGCGCTACGAGCGGTGGTTTGGCGCGCTGAGGGCACTGGGGAGAAGCTCTTGCTCCTACGCATCCAAAGGAACGGACGGGAGGCCGCGAGGTGGCCGGAGTTGAGCACGGCGTCGACCTCGGCGGCGGCCGGAGCTCGGGCGAGCTCGGGGTCGGGGTTAGGGAGCACGGCAGGAGGAGCTGGGGCGTGCTTCGGACTCCTGAGATCGCGGTGAGCGCGTCAGTGGGCTCGGATACGAGCTGGGGTGGCTGTGGCCACGGCCACGCCATGGCCGGCGGCGAGAAACTCTCGGCCGCGGTGGAGGAAGAGGCTAGGGGATGAGTGCGAGCTTGAGGGAAGGGGGAAGAGGAAGAGGGGCTCACAGGGGTTGCATCGGTGGCCTCGGGGAGCTCGGGGAGGCGTCGGAGGCGGCGAATCGACAGCGGTGAGCTTCGGTGGCCGGCGACGGAACGGCGATGGTGGCGGCGTTGCAGGGCTTCCGGAGGGCCGTGGGTCGGTGGGGAGGAAGGAGGGGGTCGAGGCGGAGCCTTTGAGCGCATCGGCGAGGCTAGGGGTGGCCGGTGGCCACGAGGGAGCTCGTCGGCGGCGGCGAGCGTGTTCGGTGAGGTGGGAAACGGCGAGAGAGGGAGCAGGGGAGGAGTGAGAGAGGTCGGGCGGATCGGGACGTCACCGGGCATTCATCCACGCGGCCAGGGGAAGCAGGAGGTGGCCAGGGGAAGCAGGAGGTGGCCGGGGCGCGTGGCCGCGCGCGCCGGGCGCGTGCCCGTCCTCCTGGCAGAGGAGGAAGGCGACAGGGGAGGGAGGCGGCGGTGGGCTGGGCCAGCGGGAGGAGCTGGCCAGCTGGGCCGGCTACAGGTAAGTGGCCCAGGTAGGCTTCTGTTCTTTTTATTTTTTTTTCTATTTTCTGTAGTTTGTTTTGATTTAGTTTAGCAACTAAATCATTTAAATAAATTCTGTAGATTTTTATGTGGCTTGCTAAAATATATACAAAGCCACTCACAAACTTCCAGAATTATTGGAGTCATATTTAATATATATTAAATATAAATCCAAAGCAAATAGTTATTGGATTAATTCAAATGGCCAAAATAATTATCTCTGTGACTCCAAAAATATTGGTTTAAATTTTACCTCTTACCAATATTTCCATGGAATAACAGGAACATTTTCTTGGACACATTTGAGAAGATTTAATTGTTGGTTATTTTTAGAGGTTTCCTGAGGCTTTTGAAAATTCCTCAATTCAAATTTCATTTGAATTTAAACATGATGCACACACCAGACAGCACCAGAAGCTAGGGATGTGACAGTACTACAGGGTGCAACCTGATGTTTTTGCAGAGTTGGGAGCAAAAGTTTCAGAGTTGAGCTTGTCGGCGGCCGATTCGCAGCTATCAACAGGAAAAGATGACCCGCAAGCCCCCGGGTGGACAAAAAGGTAACCTCTTTTTGTCTTGTGCATGCTCAGCTCTGAAACTAGTGGGCTACTACATATCTGAAAATTTTAGAACTCTGAAAGTAAAGATGTACTTCCATGGTGCTCGCTTGTGAAAACTGGATTCATCAGACAAAAGTTGTATTTGGTCATGCTCGAGTATAAAAGTAGAAATCTAAGATATGTATGAACGTTTTAGATCTCTTAATGTAAAACTGTACTTCCATGTTCCTCCCTTTTCAACATTGCATGCCCCCATAAAAAAGAATGCACCACTTTACGGTCAATTGTATTTCATTCTTAATGATTTAGAAACTCTTGAAGTAATGCTGTACTTCCATGTTACTCGCTTATCAACATTTACATCCTGCTGAAAAGAAGACAAACCTCCGTTTGTCTTTGAACATGCACAACTCTGAAACTAGTATGGTAAGACATATCTGAATAATGTAAATGTCTGACACTAAAACTGCACTCCCATGTTGCTCACTTATGAACATTGCATTTTTCTGAAAACATAGTGGGACCATTTACAATCAGAATTAATTCGTTCTTAATAATGCAGGGTTCGTATTGGACGAGCCCCTATCGAGCGTGCACCTTGTGCTGGAAGAGTGTGTGCCCTTGAAAAAACATTAAGTGGATATGCAGAGAACAAAACTGATACCATTGTGGTATCAGTTGTTGGATACAACTTCGATTCATTGGGAGAAGCATACGACTTCTACAATCTATATCCGTGGGAAATTGGTTTCGGAATAAGATACGGAAAAAGCAGACTTAATGTCGAGAGAACCAAATGTATGCAGGAGATAGTGCGTGGATTCTCGGTGAGTGGAAATTAAATTCATTATCTCATTCGTTGGAATTGCCCTGCCGCGCCAACCTCGAAGCAATCTACAGGCAAAGACGACCCTCAAGCCTTTGGCTGGACAAAAAGGTATACCACTCTGCGATTGTGCTTGTAGATCGAACATAGCTTAAATTTGAGGGATATGTGCAAATTTGCTCTTCTGAAGATAGTTGAACAATGTTGGTCATCTAGGTAGATAATGCAGAGCGTGTGCAAGTGTTCATAGCATGTACTTTCTGAACGCATTAAACCATGTTTCTGAATTACATAGTTCTGAATAATGCAGTGTCTGAGTCGGGCATGCACCCGATGACAGCCCCCCATGTGCTGCCAGGATGAGTGCCCTGGAACATTAAGAAGATATGCAGAAAAGAAAACTGAGACAGTCTGGTTTATCAGCAGTACCTTCTTCAGAAAAAATAACCATCCCTGTGCAGTCTGATTTAATCCACTCTGAATGCCGCACTGTTCGTATCGGCCAGGCACCTATCGAGCGTGCATCCTGCCCTGGTAGAGTATGTGCACTTGAAAAAACATTGAGAGGATACGCACAGAAGAAAATTGATACCGTTGTAGTATCTACTATCGGAAGCAGCTTTGATTCGTTGGGAGAGGCATACGGCTACTACAATCTATATTCATGGGAGGTTGGATTCGGAATAAGATATGGAAAGAGTAGGCTCAACATCGAGAGAACCAAATGTATGCAGGAGATAGTATGTGGATACTCGGTTAGTGCTAATTAAATTTGTTGTCTCGTTCAGATTATTTTTTGATGAAAATGCACTGAAAATTTGGTGATGAACTTGTAATTTCAGGGCTAACCAAAAAGAGGTAATACACGGACATGCCGCTGTGAGTGCCCTGCGATGATACATTTGCTGCGATCAAATGACAATGCTTGGTACATAAGTGAGCACAGGCTATCTCACAACCATTCTTTGACAGGTAAGTGCGGTGAGAAGGTATACTGGTCTTCCCATAAACATATAGATATATACACAAGACCTTGTGAGACAGCTTAGAGAGAACAATATCAGCATCGGAAAAGGGTACAACATAATTGGTAGTTTCTTTGGGTCAATGAGCAATGTGCCTTTCACTAAGCGGGCTTTGAGGGGTCGGTGTGGTAAGGACAGCCGGGATCCGGCGGATAATGATGTCCGAAAAACGATGGAGATTTATATTGTGGTCAACTGGAGCAAGCAGGATGCAGTACCATTACTTCGGAGAAACAAAAGCACGACATGTCCACGGAGGGTTGACCTCCCTCGAAGAAAAGGAAAGAAGCCAAATGCTCAATCTGTGGAGTGGGAAAGCATTGGAAGAACACCTGCAACAATCCTAAGATTGTGTTACATCTTGCCGAGAAAGCTGCCCATGAACGAGCTGTAGAAATGTGATTAATCTGTATAAGCAGCGAGTATCGCGTTTATCACTGAATTTGCACTGTTTCCCCTTGTATGATGAGTGATCAGTAGCCAACGGTGTGAAATAAATTATGTATTGTCAGCTTAGTAATTGTGACAATGTTTCCTCTTGTATTTGTCTGAACCTCTGAATTATGTGGCTATGTGTTGTTTAAAACTAACTCTCATGTTACCTATGTGTGCTGCTGATGACATGTTCCACTATTGGCCATGAGAGAGATTTTGTTTTCTATTCATCTTTTCCCGATGATTTGCCAAATGTCACATGTATGATAATAGTTATATTTTTTATGATATGCTCGGCAGGCAAGTCGACATAGTTAGCACCGACAACACAAAGTGTGCATACGATCTTTGTTTAGGCCATGCGCGGGGATGCAAACAGCAAACTGTACCCATGTAGCTTGATTTTTGAATCATTTTGGAGCGCCCGCCCAGCAAAGCCTGTACTTAATAGCAAGGTAACTGACTAATTGTGTTCTTCTTCTTCTTTTTCTCTACCCAAACAAAAAATTGTATATACTTATCTTAACAAAAAATCTAACTAAAACTGGTTTTCCTAAAAATCCTCATAAAACTCGTTTTGCTAAATCTCATCTAATCCTGGATATCCAAACAACCACTAAAGGAGGAGGCACTCTCAAGAGGCATTGCATCTCTTCCAGCACAAGGGATTCCACACTTGGCCTCCTCCCCCCTGTTCCACCAAGCTACAACCTCGTGCCTGAGAGCAAGCAAGGCAAAAAGCATAGGTGTCTGCGTGTACGAGTTCAGACATGTCTGCACCTCCCTCGACCGGAGCAGGGCAGGTGTCTTCGAGATCTGCTTCGTGCGGCATTAGAGCCGTTGAGCAGCCGGAGCACCGCACCAGCAGCAATCCACAGCGTCACGTTTCCTCCCAAAAAGCGTCTTTGATCGAGGTACGTACATTTCATCTTTGCTGATGGTGTTATTCCCCTTCCCATGGTTTAGCAGCACAAACGCAGATCTGAAAAAATGACTCGTGCATGCAGGAATCAGTTCATGGGAGGGCTGATGGCTTTGTCAATGGGGGGTGAAAAAATCGAAGAGGAACCTGAAGTCCAATCTGGCACGAACGGCACATTACGGAAACACTGTCAATCCCACTTCTGACGTCGGCACCAACGTCCGATGTCACGGCGTCCCCTGCTCGTCACGTACACGCACGCCCATCTCGCATCTCCGCGGTATCTAACGCGTCGCGATAACGAGAGCGCGCGAGCTCGTCCGCGCCGAAGAATTTTGGTTTTCTACATGTGGTTCAATGTTAATCTCTTGCTAGTGTACTCTATTATCTCTTCGGTCATTATTATTATTAAGTTGGTTCGACCCTTGTGAGTTGGTTTAATTCAGCAAGTCTTAGGTTTGGTTCATCTTTGACGGTTTTGCTTACGTTTGTAGGATGGAGATAGAGGCGGATCATATTGGAATCATGCTACTCGGTGGTGCAGGTTTCGATCTAAACGCAGCCCTTGTGGTTCTCTGGAAGCTAGCAAAGATTGATGCTTTAACAAAAGAGGAATCTTTAGTGTCTCCATATCCTTCATATTTAAAAAGATCATAATATTTGTCTCAACACAAGGTCATGCACAAGGTAATGGAATTATACAAAGAAGCTACTCTAGATCAAGGCGATGACAAGCAAGCCGACGACGGTGAAGGTCTTTCTTTCCGAGAGTCCTTGAGAAACCAGTGCAACATTGTATCAACAAGATTGAAATGAGGTTTTGGAGGAATATCAACAAATTAAAATGCATGGTAAGACCGAAGCAAATGAGGGAAATGTTACCTGATGTCCTGCAAGTGCACATGGTTGATTGTAGTTGCTTTCACAAATTGAGATTATCGATCCCACGAAGAGTTGAAGAAATGGTTGTTTGCCTCTTGCAGATGTTTATTGTGTTGTGGCTATAAGTTATTCTTCGATTCCAAGCGAGAGAGCAATGACGATGAAATGGTGCAAAGTGTTTGTGAGCACTATATTTATCTTGAGACATGCAACCACCTCATCATATGTGCCACATTAGTAACGTCATCTTTACCTTTTTCCCAATTAGCTTTCCCAACACATCACTTTGCTGGCAATTATTTTTTGTCAAATCGTTCTTCATGACGCACTGGTTTGTTTTCTATCGAATGCCCACTATGTTGGGCCCGACTGAGGGAGTCCTAGACTAAGGGATCCTCGGGCGTCCGGCCTGTTGGACATGGGCCGGACTATTGGGCCATGAAGATACAAGATAGAAGACTTTCTCCCGTGTCCGGATAGGACTCTCCTTTGCGTGGATGGCAAGCTAGGTGGCCGGATGTACTATTTCCTTTCTATGTAACCGACTTTGTACAACCCTAGTTCCCTCCGGTGTCTATATAAACCGGAGGGTTTAGTCCGTAGGGACAATCATAATCAGATAGGCTAGACTTCTAGGGTTTTAGCCATTACGATCTCGTGGTAGATCAACTCTTGTAACCCCATACTCATCAATATTAATCTAGCAGGACGTAGGGTTTTACCTCATCGAGAGGGTCCGAACCTGGGTAAACATTGTGTTCCCTGTCTCCTATTACCATCAACCTCGGACGCACAGTTTGGGACCCCCTACCCGAGATCCGCCAGTTTTGACACCGACATTGGTGCTTTCATTGAGAGTTCCACTGTGACGCAAAAGTCAGGGTTGATGGCTCGCCTGTGATCAAGGACAACATCACCGCCGATGGAGCCCTGGCCTCAGGCCAAACCCTCCGGTTGGGTGGCTTTATCATGACCGCCCGTTCGGCCGGTGAGCCGACGATGACTTCTCGGGTCATCGAAAATCGCCTCTGAATTGACTCTGAATACTCCAAACATATGGATCCAACGGAATTATCGTCCTTGAACGAACTCCTTGATCACATCGCCGCTTTGGGGGTCGCTACAGACTACGGTCGGATTGGGCTTAAACCCGATCAGAGAGAAATCAAATCTCCATCGATCACCCATCAAATAGCGGTAGTGGAGGAGCAAAACAGCAACTCTTCCTCTATACTAAGGACGAACTATGTTCGGATCTCCGAGCTCGAAGAGCCAGATACCTGTCCACGGAACGACATGCCTTGTCCTCCGAACTTGGAATCAGATGGTAGACCTGAAAAATTGGTTGATCTCCCGGAGCCCGAACTATTAAGCTCGGAAATTTCTCAAACTCCAGATCCCAAATTGGGCCAGGGTTCGGATTTAAATCCACCCACCCACCCAGATATACGCGATCTCACATACCTACAACAACAGTCTCAGGAAACAATCCATCACTTTTGGGCCAGATTCCTCCTTGTTAAGAACAAGATCAAAGATTGCCGCGACGAAGACGTGATCTCAATATTCCGCAGTAATTGTATGGACGAAGGAATCCTCAACGCTATCAACCGTCGTCATGTATTACACTTCGCCAACTTGGCAACCATAGTACAAAAGTACTGGGTGATGGAAAGCGCCTGGAAAACTCAGGCAGCTCGTTGGGAACCGCCGGCTCCCACTCAACCTTTCGTCCGGACAAAAAGGATGCACCCTCACGGGGCGCCCGACACAGCAGTAAAGAAATCCAAACCCATTACGGGGCGCGGAACCGTTCGGGAGGGATGGCTCGATAGAGCGTGCAAAATACACACAACACCGGATACCATACCTACCCACAGCCTTAGAGCATGTTGGATACTCCGGCAAGTGGCCAAGAGTGGCGAGGATATCCTCACCAAAAACACCTCGGAACAACTCCCCCCGGAACACGACGACCGCAGAGTATTGATAGCCTTTGAGACTTTTGCTTCAAACAATCAGCGCAAAAGGGCACTCCACGACCTTGTCAAAGTCTGTCAAGTCGCAACAATAAATCCTTGGAATGACATGGCCATAACTTTCAATGCCAGTGACGAACAAAAAACCCGGTCAGTCCGGGCACCAGGCGCCTTGGTCCTCAATCCAATTGTGGACGGCTTTCGACTCACCAAGGTGCTCATGGACGGCGGCAGCGGATTAAACCTCATCTACGAGGATACACTCAGTAAAATGGAAATAGACAAGAGCCGTATCGAGCAAAGTAGCATGACCTTCCGAGAATTATTCCCAGCCGGGAGGCACGATGCGCGGGAAAAATCACACTTGACGTGGTATTCGGCACGCCGGAGAACTAGCGGTCCGAAGAGATAACCTTCCAAGTGTCCCCTTTCAATAGTGGATACCACGCCCTGTTGGGGCGATGATAACCCACAAGTATAGGGGATCGCGACAATTTTCGAGGGTAGAGTATTCAACCCAAATTTATTGATTCGACACAAGGGGAGCCAAAGAATATTCTCAAGTATTTGCAGCTGAGTTGTCAATTCAACCACACCTGGAAACTTAATATCTGCAGCAAGGTATTTAGTAGCAAAGTAATATGATAGTAGTGGTAACGGTGGCAAAAGTAACGGTAGCAAAAGTAATATTTCTGGGTTTTGTAGTGATTGTAACAGTAGGGGCGGAAAAGTAAATAAGCGAAGAACAATATATGGAAAAGCTCGTAGGCAATGGATCGGTGATGGAGAATTATGCCGGATGAAATCGATCATGTAACAGTCGTAACATAGGGTGACACAGAACTAGCTCCAATTCCTCAGTGTAATATAGGCATGTATTCTGAATATAGTCATACATGCTTATGGAAAAGAACTTGCATGACATCTTTTGTCCTACCCTCCCGTGGCAGCGGGGTCCTATAGGAAACTAAGGGATATTAAGGCCTCCTTTTAATAGAGTATCGGACCAAAGCATTAACACATAGTGAATACATGAACTCCTCAAACTACGGTCATCACCGGTAATGGTCCCGATTATCGTCACTTCGGGGTTAACGGATCATAACACATAATAGGTGACTATAGACTTGCAAGATAGGATCAAGAACTCACATATATTAATGAAAACATAATAGGTTCAGATCTGAAAACATGGCACTCGGGCCCTAGTGACAAGCATTAAGCATAGCAAAGTCATAGCAACATCAATCTCAGAACATAGTGGATACTAGGGATCAAACCCTAACAAAACTAACTCGATTACATGATAAATCTCATCCAACCCATCACCGTCCAACAAGCTGATGACCCACAACTATAGGGGATCTATCACAGTCCTTTCGATAAGTAAGAGTGTCGAACCCAACGAGGAGCAGAAGGAAATGATAAGCGGTTTTCAGCACGGTATTCTCTGTAAGCACTGAAATTATAGGTAACAAATAGTTTTGTGATAAGATAATTTGTAACGAGCAACAAGTAACAAAAGTAAATAAAGTGCAGCAAGGTGGCTCAATCCTTTTTGTAACAAAGGACAAGCTTGGACAAACTCTTATATAGAAGAAAGCGCTCCCGAGGACACATGGGAATTATCGTCAAGCCACTACTACAAAAACAGCTATAGCCAATATGGACACTAATGGCGCACTGTACATGTGGTGCGCCATTACTAAATACTAATGGCGCACCATGTGTTGGTGCGCCATTAGTGTGCAAATACTAATGGTGCACCACATCCACGGTGCACCATTAGTAAAAAACTTTTTTTTAATTTTTTCAAAACTACTAATGGTGCACCGTGGGATGGTGCGCCATTACTAGTTCAACTAGTAATGGCGCACCACTCCCATGGTGCGTCATTAGTAATTATGTTTAAAAAAAAAATTCAATTTTTTTTATTTTTTAAACTACTAATGGCGCACCGTGGGATGGTGCGCCATTGCTAGTTCGGTGCGCCATTAGTAATTTGGCCCAAACATTCCACCGAATGCACCCCCCCGTGGACCGCCTTTTCAGTTTCAAAAAAATAAAAGAAAATGATAGAAATGTCAAAAAATAAAAGAAAATAAGATTCCCATGTGATATGTGGTCTAGTTGTTAGCAAAATTTACAAACATAAATTTTCGACTTTTTTGCAAAATCTCTCGAGAATTTGTAAAAATGGGCATAACTTTTGCATACGAACTCGGATGAAAAAGTTTTTTATATGAAAAATCATCTACTCGAAAAGTTACATCCGAATTTAACTGGGAGAACCCCGTTAAACATTTTCAAAATCCTCAAAAACCTAACAGAAAAAAAGATACGAGGCTTTTAAGATCTGGAGAGGCAAAAATAATTCAAACTTACTAATGGCGCACCTGCCCATGATGCGCCATTACTATCTTCTCTCCTTCAAAATTCAAAATAAATCAAAAAAAAATAAAAAAAAGTTACTAATGGCGCACCTGCCCATGGTGCGCCATTAGTAACTTCCCGCCTTCAAAAATAAAAAATAAAATAGTAATGGCGCACCTGCCCACGGTGCGCCATTACTATGCCGTATATATGGCTGGGCGTGTCCTCTCCTCCTTACCTCTTCATTCTTCTCCTTCACTTCACCTCTCCTCCACTCCATCTCATCCTCTCCTCCACTCCATCTTCCCTTCTCTCCTCCACCATACTACCCTCCTCCTCTCCGACGACCTCCTCCTCCTCCTCTCCGGCGACCTCCTCCTCCTCTCCGGCGACCTCCTCCTCCCTCCTCTCCTCCCCTCCCCTCCCCTCCCCTCATGGTTTCTCCTCCCTCCTTTCTGGTGAGCTCCTCCTCCCTCCACTCTGGTGAGCTCCTCCTCCCC
>NC_041388.1:618267115-618323306 GCF_002162155.2 Triticum dicoccoides | reverse complement strand
TCCCCGGTGAGCTCCTCCTCCCTCCTCTCCTCCCATCCCCTCATGGTTTCTCCTTCCTCCTCTCCGATGCTCCGGTGAACTCCTCTCCGACGACCTCCTCCTCCTCTCCGGCGATGTAGGCGAGCGCCTCTCCGGTCACCTCCTCCTCCTCCTCTCCGGCAAACTCCTCTCCGGCAAAAGAACACGGCAAAAGAACGTACAAGATCCAAAAACGGGAACAAAATTTGAAATAATATCGTGCAAAAAAAGAGCAAAAAAAAGCAAAAAATGGGCAAAAAAACATGATCCAGATCGAAATTCAAAATTCAAAAATAGCAATGGCGCACGGTGGGGGTTAGACGGTGCGCCACTACTATTTTCCCGCCTTCAAAATTCAAAAATACTAATGGCGCACCGTGGTCTATACTATGGCGCACCAGTGGCCTATACTAATGGCGCACCGTGGCCTATACTAATGGCGTACCAGTGGTGCGCCATTAGTATACCAGATACTAATGGCGCACCACTGGTGCGCCATTAGTAAAAAATACTAGTGGCGTGGTACTAGTGGCGCACCAGTAGTGCGCCATTAGTAGGCAAAACTGGTGCGCCACTAGTAGGCCTTTTCCTAGTAGTGAGCTAGTTTTCATCATGTTCATATTATTCGCGTTCGGTACTTTGATAATTTGATATGTGGGTGGACCGGTGCTTGGGTGTTGTCCTTACTTGGACAAGCATCCCACTTATGATTAACTCCTATTGCAAGCATCCACAACTACAAAAGAAGTATTAAGGTAAACCTAACCATAGCATGAAGCATATGGATCCAAATCAGCCCCTTACGAAACAACGCATAAACTAGGGTTTAAGCTTCTGTCACTCTAGCAACCCATCATCAACTTATTACTTCCCAATGCCTTCCTCTAGACCCAAATAATGGTGAAGTGTCATGTAGTCGATGTTCACATAACACCACTAGAGGAGAGACAACATACATCTCATCAAAATATCGAACGAATACCAAATTCACATGACTACTAATAACAAGACTTCTCCCATGTCCTCAGGAACAAACATAACTACTCACAAAGCATATTCATGTTCATAATCAGAGGGGTATTAATATGCATATATGATCTGAACATATGATCTTCCACCAAATAAACCAACTAGCATCAACTACAAGGAGTAATCAACACTACTAGCAACCTACAGGTACCAATCCTAGACTTAGAGACAAGAATTGGATACAAGAGATGAACTAGGGTTTGAGAGGAGATGGTGCTGGTGAAGATGTTGATGGAGATTGGCCCCCTCCTAATGAGAGGAGCGTTGGTGATGACGATGGCGATGATTTCCCCCTCTCGGAGGGAAGTGTTCCCGGCAGAACAGCTCCGCCGGAGCCCTAGATTGGTTCTGCCAAGGTTCCGCCTCGTGGCGACCGGAGTCTCGTCCCGAAAGCTTGGTTATGATTTTTTTTCCTCAACAAAAGACTCCATATAGCAGAAGATAGGCATCGGAGGGCCACCAGGGGGCCCATGAGGCAGGGGGCGCGCCCAGGGGGTAGGGCGCGCCCCCACCCTCGTGGCTGGTGAGTGGCCCCCCTCTGGTACTTCTTGCGCTCAGTATTTTTTATATATTCTGGAAATAACTTCCGTGAAGTTTCAGGACTTTTGGAGCTGTGCAGAATAGGTCTCTAATATTTGCTCCTTTTCCAGCCCAGAATCCTAGCTGCCAGCATTCTCCCTCTTTATGTAAACCTTGTAATATAAGAGAGAATGGGCATAAGTATTGTGACATAATGTGTAGTAACATCCCATAATGCAATAAATATCGATATAAAAGCATGATGCAAAATGGACGTATCAACTCCCCCAAGCTTAGACCTCGCTTGTCCTCAAGCGAAAGCCGAAATTGAAAAATATGTCCACATGTTTAGAGATAGAGGTGTCGATAAAAATAAAATACGGACATGAGGGCATCATGATCATTCTTAGAATGACAACTTATATAATTATTGTCATATGATCTCTTATGCTAGAGTAACAATTCAATCACAATTTCAAGTATGAATCATAAACTTCATTGAAAACTGACAAACTATAATCTTAGTCATTGAAGCAATTGCAATTTATCATAACATAGGAAAGAGTCAATATAAGAGCTTTTCAGCAAGTCCACATACTCAACTATCATATAGTCTTTCACAATTGCTAACACTCACGCAATACTTATGGGTTGGAGTTTTAATCGGACACAGAGAAAGATAGCGGCTTATAGTTTTGCCTCCCAACGTTTTACCTCAAGGGTAATGTCAACAATAATAGTTCATGAAAACTCACATCCAATTAGCCATATATACCAGGATCTTTCCAACATATTGTGCTTGCCAAAAGATAAAATGTAAAAAGGAAAGGTGAAGATCACAATGACTCTTATGTAAGGTGGGAGATAAAAGTAAAAGATAGGCCCTTTGCAGAGGGAAGCAGAGGTTGTCATGCGCTTTTATGGCTGGATGCACAAAATCTTAATGCGAAAGAACGTCACTTTATATTGCCACTTGTGATATGGACCTTTATTATGCAGTTCGTCGCTTTTATTTCTTCCACATCACAAGATCGTATAAAGCTTATTTTCTCCCACACTAATAAGGCATACATATTTAGAGAGCAATTTTTATTGCTTGCACCAATGACAACTTACTTGAAGGATCTTACTCAATCCATAGGTAGATATGGTGGGCTCTCATGGCAAAACTGGGTTTAAGGGTATTTGGAAGCACAAGTAGTATCTCTACTTGGTGCAAAGAATTTGGCTAGCATGAGGGGAAAGGCAAGCTCAATCATGTTGGATGATCCATGACAATATAATTTATCTCAGATGTAAGAAAACATAACCCATTACGTTGTCTTCCTTGTCCAACGTCAACTCTTTAGCATGTCATATTTTAATGAGTGCTCACAATCATAAAAGATGTCCAAGATCGTGTATTTATATGTGAGGACCTCTCTTTCTTTATTACTTCCTATTAATTGCAACGATGACCAAAACTATGTTTGTCAACTCTCAACAACTTTTATTCATCATACTCTTTATATGTGAGCTCATTACTCTCCATAAGATCCATATGATCTCTTTTATTTCTTTTTGTTATTTCTCTTTTCTTTTATTCACTCAAGATCATGGCAAAATAAGCAAACCCTTGACTCAACACTAATCTTTATTACATAGCTCACAGACTCGATTACATAAAGGGATCATAAAGCAAAACTCAAAACTAGATCATACTAAAGCTTTATTCCATTAGATAAAGATATTACTAAAAGGACCGAACTAAGAAAAACGGCAAAGATAGGAGTGTGATGGTGATACGATACCGGGGCACCTCCCCCAAGCTTGACAGTTGCCAAGGGGAGTGCCCATACCCATATGATTATGTCTCCTTTGTTGGTGAAGAAGATGGTGGTGATGATGAAGTAGGCTTATCGTCCATCTTCCAAGGCATAGGCTCACCATCATAGAAGGATGAACGAGTCTCCGGGATCCTCAAATCTGCAGCCAAACTCATCCTCTTGAATCTATATTCATACTCACAGTTTTGGTTTTGCAGGTCATAGATTTGGTCTTGGAGGTGCTCGATCTTCTCATGAAGCTTGAAGATGGTCTCCCCAATGTTCTTGGCATCCAGCTTGTGGTTGTTGGTGAACTCCGTGATCATCATATGATTGGCGTTGAGTCCGCATTCCACCATCTCCTGGCACTTGAAAACTTGTTGCTCCATTGCCTCGAGCCTTGTCTCCATGCTTCCGGTCCTCCTTGGTCCCTCAACATCGCGGATGTGCAGCACCCCCTCATGCATCTCAATGGTTTGAGGGTGTTGCAGCACTTCCACGAGGTAGGGGTTGATGACCTTCTCGAAAAACTTGTCCTTGGGGGCACTTGGAGATGTCATGATGATCTAGATCTGTCAGAAAAACAGCTCGACACAAGAACAGAGGACAATTGCGTGATACATAAGTCAAAACCTTCGGGAGATTATATAATGAATTTTTACCGACCAAAATATGTAACGTGCAAGAAAATGGAGTCCAGAGAGTGCACGAGGTGCCCACGAGGCAGGGGGGCGCGCCCAGGGGGTAGGGCACGCCCTCCACCCTCGTGGAGTCCTCGTGTCCTTCCCGAACTGCTTCTTATTTTTCTATTTTTCTAAATATTCCAAAACAGAGAAAAATTGCCATTAGAACTGTTTTGGAGTCGGTTTACTTACCGTACCACATACCTATTCCTTTTCGGAGTTTGAAACGTTCCGGAAAGTGTCCCTTATGTATTCCTCCGGGGTTATGGTTTCAATAACATTGGTTTCAACATTTATAGGATTACCTGAGATATAATGTTTGATTCTTTGACCGTTCACCACCTTCGGATTTGTGCCTTCGAAGTTGTTGATTTTTATGGCACCGGAACGATAGACCTCCTTGATAACATAAGGACCTTCCCATTTAGAGAGAGGTTTTCCTGCAAAAAATCTTAAACGAGAGTTGTATAGCAATACATAATCACCTACATTAAACTCACGCTTTTGTATCCTTTTGTCATGCCATCTTTTAACTTTTTCTTTAAACAATTTGGCATTCTCATAGGCTTGGGTTCTCCATTCATCAAGTGAGCTAATGTCAAATAACCTTTTCTCACCGGCAAGTTTGAAATCATAAAGGAGCTCTTTAATAGCCTAATAAGCCTTATGTTCTAGTTCGAGAGGTAAGTGACATGCTTTTCCATAAACCATTTTATACGGAGACATACCCATAGGATTTTTTATATGCAGTTCTATAGGCCCATAATGCATCATCAAGTTTCTTGGACCAATTCTTTCTAGATCTATTAACAGTCTTTTGCAAAATTAATTTGAGTTCTCTATTACTCAATTCTACTTGACCACTAGACTGTGGGTGATAAGGAGATGCAATTCTATGATTAACATCATACTTAGCAAGCATTTTACGGAAAGCACCATGAATAAAATGTGAACCACCATCAGTCATTAAATATCTAGGGACTCCAAACCTCGGAAAAATAACTTCTTTAAGCATCTTAATAGAGGTGTTATGATCAGCACTACTAGTTGGAATAGCTTCTACCCACTTAGTAATGTAATCAACAACAACAAAAATATGTGTATACCCATTAGAGGAAGGAAAAGGTCCCATATAATCAAAGCCCCAAACATCAAACAGTTCAATAACAAGTGAATAATTCATAGGCATTTCCTGACGTCTAATAATATTACCAATTCTTTGAGATTCGTCACAAGATAAGAAAAAGTTACGGGCATCCTTGAAGAGAGTAGGCCAATAAAAACCAGATTGCAATACCTTATGTGCAGTTCTATCTCCAGCGTGGTGTCCTCCATAAGCTTCGGAGTGACACTTGCATAGGATCTGTTCCTGTTCATGCTTAGGTACATAACGTCTAATAACACCATCTACTCCTTCTTTATAGAGATGTGGGTCATCCCAAAAGTAATGTCTTAAATCATAGAAAAACCTTTTCTTTTGCTGGTATGTGAAACTAGGTGGTATAAATTTAGCAACAATGTAATTAGCATAATCAGCATACCATGGAGCAGTATGAGAAGCATTTATGACATTTAATTGTTCATCAGGAAAGCTATCATCAACAGGTAGTGGGTTATCAAGCACATTTTCTAACCTAGACAAGTTGTCTGCAGCAGGGTTCTCAGCTCCCTTTCTATCAACAATATGTAAGTCAAATTCTTGTAGCAAGAGAACCCATCTAATAAGTCTAGGTTTAGCATCTTTCTTTTCCATAAGATATTTAATAGCAGCATGATCAGTGTGAATAGTTACTTTAGAATCAAAAATATAAGGTCTAAACTTATCACAAGCAAATACAACTGCTAAGAATTCTTTTTCAGTAGTAGCATAATTTCTCTGGGCATTGTCTAGAGTTTTACTAGCATATTGAATAACATTTAATTTCTTATCAACTCTTTGCCCTAGAACAACACCGACAACATAATCACTAGCATCACACATAATTTCAAAAGGTAAATTCCAATCAGGTGGCTGAACAATAGGTGCAGAGATCAATGCTTTCTTAAGTATTTCAAATGCTTCTACACAATCATCATCAAAGACGAATGGTATATCTTTTTGTAATAAATTAGTCAGAGGCCGAGAAATTTCTGAGAAGTCCTTAATGAACCTCCTATAAAAGCCGGCATGGCCAAGGAAACTTCTTATACCTTTGATGTCCTTGGGACACGACATCTTTTCAATAGCATCAACTTTAGCTTTATGAACTTTAGTGCCCCTTTCAGAAACTTTGTGCCCCAAGACAATGCCTTCATTAACCATAAAGTGGCACTTCTCCCAATTCAAGACAAGGTTAGTTTCTTCACATCTCTGCAAAACTCGATCAAGGTTGCTTAAGCAATCGTCAAAAGAGGATCCATAAATGGAGAAATCGTCCATGAAAACCTCACAAATCTTTTCACAAAAGTTAGATAATATAGCCATCATGCATCTTTGAAAGGTAGCAGGTGCATTACATAAACCAAAAGGCATATGTCTATAAGCAAAAGTACCAAAAGGGCAAGTAAAAGTGGTCTTTGATTGATCATCAGCTGACACATGTATTTGAGAGAAACCAGAATAACCATCTAGAAAGCAAAAATGTGTATGTTTGGATAATCTTTCTAGCATTTGATCAATGAAAGGTAAGGGGTAATGATCTTTTTTAATAGCCTTATTTAATTTGCGGAAATCAATTACCATCCTATAACCTGTAATAATTCTTTGCAGAATCAATCCATCTTTATCATTAGGAACGACAGTAATACCTCCCTTCTTAGGAACACAATGGACAGGACTTACCCACTGACTATCAGCAACGGGATAAATTTTACCTGCCTCAAGGAGCTTTAGTATTTCTTTTCTTACCACTTCTTTCATCTTAGGATTCAGCCATCGTTGGTGATCAATAACTGGTTTGGCATCTTTCTCCAAATTTATTTTGTGTTGACATAGAGTGGGACTAATGCCCTTAAGATCATCAAGAGTATATCCAATAGCAGCACGGTGCTTCTTCAGAGTTTTCAATATTTTTTCTTCCTCCTTCTCTGAAAGGTTAGCACTATAATAACAGGATATATCTTCTTTTCATCAAGATAAGCATATTTAAGAGTATCAGGCAATGGTTTAAGCTCAAACACGGGATCACCCTTAGGTGGAGGAGGATCCCCTAAGATTTCAACATGCAAGTTGTGTTTCAGAATAGGTCCCTATTTAAAGAACACTTCATCTATTTCCCTTCTTTCATTCATAAACATATCATTTTCATGGTCTAGCAAATATTGTTCTAAAGGACCACTAGGAGGTACGTCAATAGAAGCAAGACCAATAATTTCATCTTTACTAGGAAATTCCTCTTCACGGTGTTGTCTACGAAATTTAGAAAAGTTGAACTCATGAGACATATCACCTAAACCAATAGTAACAACATCCTTTTCGCAGTATATCCTAGCATTAACAGTGTTTAAGAAGGGTCTACCAAATATAATGGGACAAAAGCTATCTTGTGGGGAACCAAGAACAAGAAAATCAGCAGGATATTTAGTTTTCCCACATAAGACTGCAACATCTCTAAAAATCCCAATTGGTGAAATAGTATCTCTATTGGCAAGTTTAATTGTGACATCAATATCTTCTAACTTAGCAGGTGCAATATCATGCATAATTTCTTTGTATAAGTCAATAGGTATTGCACTAGCACTAGCACCCATATCACACAAGCCATGATAACAATGATCTCCTATTTTAACAAAAATAACAGGCATGCCTACCACAGGTCTATGTTTATCTTTAGCACAAGGTTTAGCAATTCTAGCAGTTTCATCACAGAAATAAATAACATGCCCATCAATATTATCAGCCAAGAGATCCTTAACAATAGCAATATTAGGTTCAACTTTAACTTGCTCAGGAGGTGTATAGGTTCTAATATTGCTTTTACGAACCACAGTTGAAGCTTTAGCATGATCTTTTATCCTAACAGGAAAAGGTGGTTTCTCAACATAAGCAGTAGGAATAATAGGATCATTATAAGTGATAGTCTTTTCTTCAACTTTAATAGGTGCAACTACTTTTACTTCTATGGGAGGACGATATTTAAACCACTTCTCCTTAGGGAGATCAACATGAGTAGCAAAAGATTCACAGAAAGAAGCTACCATCTCAGAGTCAAGTCCATATTTAGTGCTAAATTTACGGAAAACATCGGTATCCATGAAAGATTTAACACAATCAAACTTAGGTGTCATACCTGACTCCTTACCTTTGTTGATATCCCAATCTTTAGAGTTGCGTTTAATTATTTCCAATAAATCCCATTTGAATTCAATAGTCTTCATCATAAAAGAGCCAGGACAATAAGTATCTAGCATGGTGCGATTGTTATCAGAAAGCCAAGCATAATTTTTTGGATAATCATTTCTCTTGAGAGCTCATGATTGGGGCATGAATATAACATTGATTTAAGCCCCCCAAGCTTGAGCGATGCTTTCTCCTTCGCGAGGGCAAAAATTATATATATAATTGCGATCACGATGAACAAGACGCATAGGATAAAACTTTTGATGAAATTCCAATTTCAATCGTTTGTAGTTCCATGATCCCATATCATCACATAGCCTCTATACCATGTCAATGCATCTCCCTTCAAAGAAAAAGGGAAGACCTTCTTCTTGATACCATCACCGGGCATACCTGCTGATGACCCACAAGTATAGGGGATCTATCGTAGTCCTTTCGATAAGTAAGAGTGTCAAACCCAACGAGGAGCAAAAGGAAATGATAAGCGGTTTCCAGCAAGGTATTCTCTGCAAGTACTAAAATAAGTGGTAACAGATAGTTTTGTGATAGGATAATTTGTAAAGAGCAACAAGTAACAAAAGTAAATAAAGTGCAACAAGGTGGCCCAATCCTTTTTTTAGCAAAGGAAAAGCCTGGACAAACTCTTATATAGAGAAAAGCGCTCCCGAGGACACATGGGAATATCGTCAAGCTAGTTTTCATCACGTTCATAAGATTCGCGTTCGGTACTTTGATAATCTGATATGTGGGTGGACCGGTGCTTGGGTGCTGTCCTTATTTGGACAAGCATCCCACTTTTGATTAACCTCTATTGCAAGCATCCGCAACTACAACAAAAGTATTAAGGTAAACCTAGCCATAGCATGAAACATATGGATCCAAATCAGCCCCTTACGAAGCAACGCATAAACTAGGGTTTAAGCTTCTGTCACTTTAGCAACCCATCATCTACTTATTACTCCCCAATGCCTTCCTCTAGGCCCAAACAATGGTGAAGTGTCATGTAGTCGACGTTCACATAACACCACTAGAGGAGAGACAACATACATCTCATCAAAATATCGAACGAATACCAAATTCACATGACTACGAATAGCAAGACTTCTCCCATGTCCTCAGGAACAAAAGTAACTACTCACAAAGCATAAACATGTTCATAATTAGAGGGGTATTAATATGCATATAGGATCTGAACATATGATCTTCCACCAATTAAACCAACTAGCATCAACTGCAAGGAGTAATTAACACTACTAGCAACCTACTAGCACCAATCCCGGACTTGGAGACAAGAATTGGATACAAGAGATGAACTAGGGTTTTGAGAAGAGATGGTGCTAATGAAGATGTTGATGGAGATTTCCCTCTCCCGATGAGAGGAGCGTTGGTGATGACGATGGCGATGATTTCCCCCTCCGAGAGGGAAGTTTCCCCGGCAGAACAGCTCCGCCAGAGCCCTAGATTGGTTCCGCCAAGGTTCCACCTCGTGGCGGCGGAGTTTCGTCCGAGAAGATGGCTTATTATTTTTTCCCATCGAAAGACTTCATATAGCAGAAGATGGCCACCGGAGGGCCACCAGGGGGCCCATGAGGTAGGGGGCGCGCCCCCCACCCTCGTGGGCAGGGTGTGCCCCCCTGGTGAATTTCTTCCGCTGAGTATTTTTTATATATTCTGAAAACGTCTTCCGCAAAGTTTCAAGACTTTTGGAGCTGTGCAGAATAGGTCTCTAATATTTGCTCCTTTTCTAGCCCAGAATCCCAACTGCCGGCATTCTCCCTCTTTATGTAAACCTTGTAAAATAAGAGAGAATATGCATAAGTATTGTGACATAATGTGTAATAATAGCCCATAATGCAATAAATATCGATATAAAAGCATGATGCAAAACGGACGTATCAACTCCCCCAAGCTTAGACCTCGCTTGTCCTCAAGCGAAAAGCCGAAATCAAAAAATATGTCCACATGTTTAGAGATAGAGGTGTCGATAAAAATAAAATATGGACACGAGGGCATCATGATCATTCTTAGAATAACACCTTATATAATTCTTGTCATATGATTTCTTATGATAGAGTAATAATTCAATCAGAATTTTAAGTATGAATCGTAAATTTCATTGAAAACTAACAAACTATAATCTCAGTCATTGGAGCAATTGCAATTTATCATAACATAGGAAAGAGTCAATATATAAGAGCTTTTCAGCAGGTCCACATACTCAACTATCATATAGTCTTTCACAATTGCTGACACTCACGCAATACTTATGGGTATGGAGTTTTAATCGAACACAGAGAAAGATAGGGGCTTATAGTTTTGCCTCCCAACGTTTTACCTCAAGGGTAATGTCAATAGTAATAGTTCATGAAAACTCACATCTAATTAGCCATATATACCAGGATCTTTCCAACATACTGTGCTTGCCAAATGATGAAATGTAAAAAGGAAAGGTGAAGATCACCATGACTCTTATGTAGGGTAGGAGATAAAAGTAAAAGATAGGCCCTTCACAGAGGGAATCAGGGGTTGTCATGCGCTTTTATAGTTGGATGCACAAAATCTTAATGCGAAAGAAAGTCACTTTATATTGCCACTTGTAATATGGACCTTTATTATGCACTCTGTCGCTTTTATTTCTTCCATATCACACGATCGTATAAAGCTTATTTCTCCCACACTAATAAGTCATACATATTTAGAGAGCAATTTTTATTGCTTGCACCGATGACAACTTACTTAGAGGATCTTACTCAATCCATAGGTGGGTATGATGGACTCTCATGGCAAAACTGGTTTAAGGGTATTTGGAAGCACAAGTAGTATCTCTACTTAGTGCAATGAATTTGGCTAGCACGAGGGGGAAAGGCAAGATCAACCATGTTGGATGATCCATGAAAATATAATTTATCTCAGATGTAAGAAAACATAACCCATTACGTTGTCTTCCTTGTCCAACGTCAACTCTTTTAGAATGTCATATTTTAATGAGTGCTCACAATCATAAAAGATGTCCAAGATAGTATATCTATATGTGAAGACCTCTCTTTCTTCATTACTTCCTATTAATTGCAACGATGACCAAAACTATGTTTGTCAACTCTCAACAACTTTTATTCATCATACTTTTTCTATGTGAGCTCATTACTCTCCATGAGATCCATATGATCTCTTTGTTTCTTTTTATTTCTTTCTCTCTTTTTATTTTATTCACTTAAGATCATGGCAAAAGAATCAAGCCCTTGTCTCAACACTAATCTTTATTATATAGCTCACGGACTTGATTACATAGAAGAATTATAAAGCAAAACTCACAACTAGATCATACTAAGAACTTTTATTCTACTAGATCAAGATATTACCAAAAGGATCGAACTAAGAAAAACGGTAAAGATAAAAGTGATGGTGATACGATACCGGGGCACTTCCCCAAGCTTGGCAGTTGCCAAGGGGAGTGCCCATACCAGATACTCAATTCTTCTTTGTTGGTGGAGAAGATGACGGTTTTGTTGATGGCATAGGCCTCTTCCTTAATTTGCGCTTGAGGAAAGAATTTTGGTCCCTTAGGTCCTCGATCTCCTACTCCAGGCTCAATATCTTTTTGCATAGTTCCCGCTTGTTTTCCTACAAGAGGCGAAAAGGGATAAACTCGATCTTAGGTTTCTTTACCCTATCCGGAAGGCTTGACTTTTTGAACTCCGCATGTGTCGTGGAATTGTCACGGCAGATGTCCTTTTGCAAGGACTTAATCATGGAGCCATCGCAACTAGGAAGCTTAAAGGGGTTAATCGGGACAAGGACATGTGAGGTTTATACTAGTTCAGCCCCTTACGGTGAAGGAAGGCCTATGTCTAGTTGGGTTGGAATTGCTTGAGGTTTCAATGACCAGGGAGCGAGATATGCTATGCCTGGCTCTCGATCAGTTGTTTCCTCCCCTAAGCCGCTGGCGGGTCGTCCCCTTATATACACGGGTTGACGCCCTGCGGCCTACAGAGTCCCGGCCGGCTCATAAACAGTGTCCGGCTCGGCGACTAGTTACTTCTACCTTATAGTACAAGTTATACCATCATGGCGGTTTATCTTTACGGGCCTCAGAGTCGCCTGTGGGCCTTTAAGCCTTTTAGTGAACCGTCATCTTCATGCCTTGGTCTTGGGCTTCTGATGAACCTCTATTGCATAACCCGGCCCCTCCTGGATGGCTTACACAAATAGTCATATCCCCAACATTAGGCCCCAGATTGATTTGAACCGGTTCATGTCAATCTTTGAAAACCTTATGAATCGGCCTTTAGTCTTCTGTCTTGTGTGAAAATTGTAACCCGCCGTGACGTCATCCTCTGGCTCTGGGTTAAATCATCATGACATCATCTTCAATAAAACTTATATTTTAATTCATCATATCTTCAACGGATCTTTGCCTTTACTGACCCTCCCGAAAATCGAGGCGTCGGGGCCGCTGGATAATGATGTCTTGGTCTCCTCATTTCTCGCGCCGTCTCAGTTGGTCCTCCTTATAAATAGGCGCGACCTAGGTGTTTTTCATTTCCTCCGGTCGTCTTCTTCCTTGCACTCCCTCTTCTGCCGCTCGAGCTCCGCCGCCGCCACCGTCGGAAACCTCGTCTTCACCGACTCAGGCCACTGCATCACCCTGTTTTTTGACCAGAGAACAACGTCAACCCTCTGTAGTTCTTCCACATCGGTGAGTTCTCTTTCCCCCTTTCTCAGATCTGCATTAGTACTATCTTGAGTTCGTCGACGTTCATCATCGCCCGACACAACCTCCATTAGTTCTTACCTCTAATACCTTGTTCAGATTGTAAAAACCACATAGAACTGCTGCGGAGGATGTTGTGTGCTTATTCTGTATGAAAACAAATCTCATTTCCTTGTTTTGGAAGCCCTCCTTGAGTATATGAACTTCCCTGTACTGTTTTAGGTCTAGAAATTTTCCCTTTCCAGAGCATCGTTTGATCCAAAATAATAATTACAATTTGTGAAACCTGTTTGCTCCACACTTAGCCAAAAACTGTGTCTGTTGACTCTGTTTCAGCCATAGTAGTCCATGTAACCGGTTTAAGATAATACCGGCTATCAGCACCGCTTGCCTCTGGCGACTTAAGAAAACCTTAATCATCTTTAATACCTGCAGCTGTTAAACATTATCACATAGTTACCTGTATGTCATTAGGCCCCTTCTTAAGCTGCCATCCTAAATAACCTAATAATGTTTATTCTCCGGGTTATAATAAACCGGAAAATTTCCTTTATCTTGTTGTAGGCTTCAATTTATCCAATGGCACCCAAAGCTGTTAAACCTCCGGTTACCTGCAACTGGGTCCCATCCATTGTTACAGAGAACAAATTATTCGAGTTTGTAAAGTCTGGCCATCTGCCCAAGAAGGATGTCATGTCTTATCGTGCTCCTGACCCGTCTGAAGAGAAACCTCAACCCAAGGAAGGGGAGGTGATCATTTTTACCGATCACATGAGCCGGGGATTTGCTCCTCCCGGTTCAAAATTCTTTAGAGACGTTTTGCACTTCTTTGACTTAAGACCTCAAGATATCGGGCCCAATTCCGTGTCAAATATCTGCAACTTCCAAGTTTTCTGTGAGGTCTACCTTGGAGAAGAACCCAGCCTACTTTTGTTCAGGGAATTGTCTATTTGAACCGGCAGAATGAGCGGGCCAACGGGCCTAGTCTGGAGCTTGGTGGCATATCGATTCAAAGGCGAAGAGACTGCGTGTTCCCTTATGCTGAATTGCCGAGTCATCCAAAGGACTGGAACCAGACATGGTTCTACTGCCAAGATACTTCTCCGGCTGGTGAAAACCCGCTGCCCGGCTTCCGTGCATTGCGCCTTGAACCTACTCACCCGCTGCCGGATAAGTTGACTGCTATTGAACATCTGCCACTCACCCCAAGATCAAGAAGATTAAAGCTCTTTTAGGGAACGGCTTAGATGGCATTGACCTGGTCCGAGTCTGGGTTGCTTGGAGAATAATTCCGTTAAGCCGCCGCCCCGGCTTAATTCCGTTAACCCTAGTTCACTCACCCCACTTTTAGGGAACGACTTACCAGATGACGTAGTGGAAGCTACAACTCAGTCTTTGTTGAAAGAGGGCATAGTGAATAGTAACGCTTTCGGCTTACTACCTTTTTGCAAGAAGAACCCGGCCCCTGCAGTAAGTTTCTAGCCGTCGGGTTATTTTTTATCATGTTATACTATATTCTTACGCATAACCCGTTATAACCTTTTATAGGCAAATGACAACTTCTGGAAAATCCAATATGATCATGAGGCGGCCAAGAAAGCCAGGGCGGCCAAGAGAGCCGAAAGGAAAACCGCCAAGCCCACCACTTCAAGGAAAAGGAAGCCAAGTGCTTCTGAGCTGTTTCAGCTTGATGATTCCGATGATAATGAGGAAGAGGTAACTTTTTAATTTCCCTTTCTCCTTTATCACTACCTTACTGATATTAACCTTCTTTTAGGAAGACACGAGCAACAGCCAACCCGTCGAGGAAGAGGTAACTATAATGTCCTCCAACTCCGAGCTTCGGCCGCGTCAGAAAATTCGAAGAGTAATCCGAAAAGTAAGATTTTCACACCCTTTGGCTTACCAAGATCCTGAATTTCTTTTGAAACAATAGCAATTTGAAAACCGGAGGCAGACCCGGACCAGCAAGGATGCAGAGCTATCCTCCGGCTTGCCTGACACAACCCGGAAGCGTCGGACTGAGTTTATCTCCAACTTATACCCTTTTTTACCTTTGGCGGATCTAATCCGTCAACCTCTCAATTCCTCTGACTCCAATTACCAGGATACCTCTCCTTCATCCGGCGAGTCCATGCAATCAAACATGCCGGCTTTTAAGACTGCCCCTGGGTAATATCAATTTATTCACCTTATGTTTTTCTTTCTTCATGTTTCTTTACTTATTTCTCTGCTTTGCCCACAGTGTGCAGGTTAAGCCCAGGAAGAAAACCAAGAAGGATAAACCGGCCCAAACCCCTGTGGTGACTGAACCGGAATAGGGTATAGCTGCTCCCGACTCTTCCACACATCAACCACCGCCTGAGCCGGCTCAAGACATTGCAGCACCAACTTCTGACCCGCCTGCTGAAGATATTCTTGATGGTTCTGTTAACCCGGAGGCACCTAGCCCAGTCAAAACGGCTGACCCAGAAGTGGAATTTCTCAAGGCTCAATTCGTTGAGCCGGCCAGGCCCACCGTCCTTGCCAAATGCTCGGCTAAAGAGGAGTTGCTAGAACACCGTAAGGCCAAGATGGATATCACCAACTATACTCATTTGAGTATTGGAGAGATCGTCTCGGGCTATATCAACCAGGTGCAAAGCATCCGTGACCTGGAAATTGACATGGTGAAGCAAATACAGCAAAAATCTGAGGTATAACTTATGCTTCCTTACTTTCAATCATACTTACTGTACCAGCCCCCAAGTCTATTGCTTATGAATAAATATGCTGTAGACTTAGAAAAATTGTTAGAGCTGCTTGCCTGGCTTAAAGAAAAATATTTAAACTGGATGTAACACAATACCTTTAACTTGCGATACACATTAGCCCCCAAGTGTCAAGTATCTTTGCTTGCAAAGTATTTGGGACTTAATATCTAGGACCGGCTTAATAATTTAGAAAGATTCGGTATACATTAGCCCCCAAGTGTCAAGTATCTTTGCTTGCAAAGTGCTTGGGACTTAATATTATTTACCGTAATCTTGACTACTATCCGGTGCAATACAGGCCACCATAAGTCAATTTGAATCGGAGATTGCTGACCTGAAGAACCGCCTGGCAGCCCAGGAGATTGAAATTCAAAAGGCTAACTCCAAATTTGAATTCAGCGTCTTTGAACAAGAGAAGCTGAAGAAAAATTTTGAGTCGGAGAAGAAAATTTGGACTGACGAAAAGGCTGGACTGGTGACCCGGGCCGAGACAGCAGAGGCATCGCTGGCAAATGCAACAGCCGAACTGACTGGCTTACAACGCCAGATATCTCGGATGGTCTCAGTGATCTTTGGTAAGTTATCTTAAGCAAACATTAAATATTGTAAATATTCCTCCAATTGTTACCTGAGGTTTACCTTATACTTACCAATACAGGCCCCAGGAGCACAAACCTCAAGCAGAATATGCTGATCAAATTGAAGGCGGTGTGTACTCTAGTAGAGCAACTGTACATCGGGTCACAACATGCCTTGGCCATTGTAGCCTTATAAAATGATGTGCCCCACCTCTTGCAAGATGTGTTACAACAGCTTGCTGTACTTCCTCAGCGGATTCAAGAGTTGAGACAGGCCCAAGAAAGAGCCGGAGCAATAGCCGCTTTGAGTCGGGCCAAAGCCTGGTTACCCGAGCTAGACCCGGTCGACATCGCTCTTGGGTATCCAAGTTTAAAGGAGGATGGCACTCCATTTGATGAAAAGGATTTCACCACCTGCGTGAGGGATATACGCCCTGTGGCCACTCAAATTGGAAACGACACTGACCTCATCAAGTGTCAGCCGGGTTATGACAAAGAGAATCGGAGAATCCCCACGCTGCATTATGATGATGTCAGCTTGATCCCTCCAATCAGTAAGCACACCTTTGCCCCTGAAGTCGACCCAACCGGTTTAATAGATGATGAAGCTGAGTTTGAAGCCTTGAGTGGCATTGACTGGGCCTCATCATCCTTCCAAGACAAAGCAGCCGGCGGAGAGGCGGAGAAGGATAACCTAGAGGCTTCAAGTCAATCCCAAGAGTAAATTGCCAGGCGCCACCTGCTTATGTCGTTGCAGAAAAACAATGCTGCATCATTCAGACTCGGGGAGTCTTGTAACAGAGTAGAAAATACTTTGAGTTTTGCTATGCCTTTGCGCATGTTTATGGCCCTTAATACTTGCATAAGCTGCTGTCACTATGCACTTTGTAGTTTATATGAATCTATTATGTCCTTTGCAGAAATGTCTTGCATTGCCCTGTGATGCTTACGGCTGCTTTTCTGGCTTATATAAGCCAACCCCTGAGGGTAAGTTTAACTCCTGAAAGTTGGCACATAAAAGTTCACCTGGTACTTAACAACCTGATGTAACCAATATTAATCCTGGAGGATTGCAATGTATTCCATCGTATTTTCAAGAGGGTCGCAAGATATCCAATGTTGATACTTGTAAAATATGATGAAAAAAATTCAAGGGTTTCTGATTCGAATACGATCAGTGAACCGTTCCAAAGGGGTTGAGCTAAGATTCGGATACGATCTGTTAGCCCCCAGTGGCTGTGGCGATGCCGATCAAGTGGGTATCGACAGCTATGTTCTCTTTGGTTCGAATACGACCTATGTTTGAATAGGAAGCCCCCAAGTGACCATAAGAGTTGTTTAATGACGCTGATTCGAATATGATCCACGTCAGACCCAAAGGGGTTAAGCTATGATTCAAATATGATCAAGAAGCCCCCAAGTGGGTTTGGCAGTATGCCGATCAAGTGGGTATCGACAGCTTTGTTCTCTTTGGTTCGAATACGACCTATGTTTGAATAGGAAGCCCCCAAGTGATCACGGCTAGATTCAGATATGATCATAAGCCGGACCAAAGGAAAGCCGGATTCAGATATGATCCGCTTCTCCTTGGTTATCTCCACCACCTGACAAAGAAAACACATAAACCTTTTTTGGGAGTGGAAAAAAGGACAGAGGTCCTGCTTTATTGCTTTATGTAATATACATAGTATAAGTATATACACATTAGAGCCGATGGCTCAAGTATAATAAGGCCGAAGATGAGCGATATTCCACGGCCGACGGGTCTCCTCCTCCGACTTACGTGAGTCTTTGTGCTCCCGAACGTCGATAAGGTAGTATGATCCGTTGTTCAGATTCTTGCTGACTGCAAAGGGTCCTTCCCAAGGAGGGGATAGCTTGTGCATGTCAAATTGATCCTGGATGAGTCGGAGCACTAAGTCGCCTTCCTGAAAGGTTCTGGACCTAACTCGGCGGCCGTGATAGCGGCGCAAGTCTTGCTGGTAAATTGCCGAGCGGGCTATTGCCAAGTCTCGCTCTTCATCCAACAGGTCAAGTGCGTCTTGCCGAGCTTTTTCATTGTCTTCCTCAACATAAGCCGCCACATGGGGTGAGTCATGACAGATATCACTTGGCAGGACCGCCTCTGCTCCATACACCATAAAGAAAGGCGTGTAACCCGTAGATCTGTTAGGTGTAGTATTGATGCTCCAAAGTACAAAAGATAACTCCTCCACCCAACAACCCGGCGTCCGCTGCAAGGGGACCAAGAGCCGGGGCTTGATACCCCTCAAGATTTCTTGATTAGCTCGTTCTGCCTGACCATTGGATTGAGGGTGAGGCACAACTGAAACGTCAAGCCGAATATGCTCTCGTTGACAGAACTCTTCCATAGCTCCTTTGGAGAGGTTAGTGCCATTATCAGTTATGATGCTGTGTGGAAAACCAAAGTGAAAAATCACCTTTTTCATAAACTGGACAGCCGTGGCTACATCACACTTACTGACTGGCTCCGCCTCCACCCACTTTGTGAACTTGTCAACCGCCACCAAGAGGTGTGTCTTTTTATCCTTAGACCTTTTGAAAGGCCCGACCATATCAAGCCCCCAGACTGCAAACGTCTAAGTAATTGGAATCATCCTCAATTCTTGAGCTGGAACATGGGCTCGTCATGAGAATTTCTGACATCCGTCACATTTACTGACCAGGTCTTCTGCATCAACATGAGCCGTTAGCCAATAAAACCCATGACGAAAAGCTTTGGCCACAAGAGATTTTGAGCCGGCGTGATGACCACAATCGCCTTCATGAATCTCACGAAGGATCTCCCGACCCTCTGTAGGTGACACGCAACATTGAAACGCTCCAGTGACGCTGCAATGATGTAACTTGCCATTGACAATTGTCATGGACTTGGACCGCCGGGCGATTTGTCTTGCCAAGGTCTCATCTTCAAGCAACTCTCCCCGGGTCATGTAAGCCAAATAAGGCACTGTCCAATCCGGGATAACATGGAGAGCCGCCACCAGCTGTGCCTCCGGGTCTGGTATTGCCAGATCTTCCTCTGTAGGTAACTTAACAGAAGGATTATGCAAAACGTCAAGAAAGGTGTTAGGCGGCACCGGCTTACGCTAAGATCCCAGCCGGCTTAAGGCATCAGCCGCCTCATTCTTCCTTCGATCAATGTGTTCCACCACATAACCCTTCAAATGTCCAGCCACAACATCGCCTTCACGACGGTAAGCCGCCATAAGGGGATCTTTAGAGTCCCACTTGCCTGACACCTGTTGAGCCACAAGGTCTGAGTCTCCCAAGCATCTTACCCGGCTCAAGTTCATCTCTTTGGCCATCCGGAGACCATGGAGTAGGGCCTCGTACTCAGCTGCATTGTTAGTACAAGGAAACATAAGCCGGAGCACATAACAAAATTTGTCACCTCGAGGGGAAGTTAACACGACTCCAGCCCCCGAGCCTTCCAACTGTCTGGACCCATCAAAGTGAATAGTCCAATAAGTGTTATCGGGCTTCTCCTCAGGTGCCTGTAGCTCTGTCCAGTCGTTGATGAAATCTACCAAATCTTGAGATTTAATGGCAGTGCGTGGTACGTACTTCAGACCATGAGGCCCGAGCTCGATGGCCCACTTGGCGACTCGTCCTGTAGCCTCTCTGTTTTGAATAATGTCTCCCAAGGGGGCAGAACTTACCACAGTGATAGGGTGACCTTGGAAGTATTGCTTCAGCTTCCGGCTTGCCATGAACACCCCGTAAACAAGTTTCTGCCAATGAGGATATCTTTGTTTTGACTCGATGAGTACCTCACTGACATAATAAACCGGTCGTTGAACCATATGTTCCTTACCAGCCTCCTTGCGCTCTACCACAATTGCCACACTGACGGCTCGTGAATTAGCAGCCACATATAACAGCAAAGGCTCTTTGTCAATGGGAGCTGCAAGAACTGGCGGCTCAGATAACTGCCTCTTCAAATCCTCAAAAGCAGCATTAGCAGCATTACTCCAGACAAAGGTGTCTGCCTTCTTCATCAGTTGGTACAGCGGCAGGGCTTTCTCACCTAACCGGCTTATGAACCGGCTTAAAGCGGCAACACGACCCGCCAGTCGCTGAACATCATTGATACATGCCGGTTTAGCCAAAGAAGTGATTGCCTTAATCTTCTCCGGATTAGCCTCGATGCCCCTGTTAGAGACCAAGAATCCCAAAAGCTTGCCTGCAGGCACACCAAATACACACTTCTCGGGGTTAAGCATCATTTTGTAAACCCGGAGATTGTCAAAGGTTTCTCTGAGATCAGATATCAAGGTTTCTGCCTCTCTGGATTTCACCACTATGTCATCCACATAAGCATGAACATTGCGCTCAATCTGATTGTGGAGACAATTCTGTACACATCGTTGATAAGCCGCCTGGGCACTCTTGAGCCCAAAAGGCATAGACACATAGCAGAAGGCTCCAAACAGAGTGATGAAAGCCGTCTTCTCCTGGTCCTTAACTGCCATCTTGATCTGATGATAACCAGAGTAAGCATCCAAAAAGCTCAAACACGGACAACCCGCCGTAGCATCAATGATTTGATCAATACGGGGGAGAGCGAAAGGATCAGCCAGACAAGCCTTATTTAAGTCCGTGTAATCCACACACATCCACCAGGTGCCGTTTTTCTTGAGCACGAGCACCGGGTTATCCAACCACTCCGGGTGAAAAACTTCGACAATGAACCCAGCCGCCAAGAGCCGGGCGACCTCTTCTCCTATAGGTTTTCGTCGTTCCTCATTGAATCGCCGCAGAAACTGCCTGACCGGCTTATACTTCAGATCAATATTAAGAGTGTGCTCAGCGAGTCCTCTCGATACACCCGGCATGTCAGAAGGCTTCCATGCAAAGATGTCCCGGTTCTCACGGATGAACTCGATGAGCGCGCTTTCCTATTTAGGATCCAAGTTGGCACTGATGCTGAATTGCTTAGATGAATCGCCCGGAGTAAAATCAACAAGCTTAGTCTCTGCAGCCGATTTAAACTTCATGGCCGGGTCATGCTCCGTAGTCGGCTTCTTGAGGGAGGTCATATCCGCCGGGTCAACCTTATCTTGATAAAATTTGAGCTCCTCTGCTGCACAGACAGACTCGGCATAAGCCGCATCGCCTTCTTCACACTCCAGGGCCACCTTTCGGCTTCCATGCAAAGTGATGGTACCCTTGTAACCCGGCATCTTGAGCTGTAAATAAACATAACACGACCGCACCATGAACTTGGCATAAGCCGGCCGCCCGAACAAAGCGTGATATGGACTCTTGATTTTGACCACTTCAAAAGTTAACCTTTCCGCTCTAGAATCATGCTCGTCTCCAAAAGCCACCTCTAGTCAGGATACACCGACTTACCAGGCACCACTCCATGGAAGACGGTGTTAGAAGTCTTTAAATTCTTGTCAGTTAAGTCCATGCGCCGAAAGGTCTCATAATAGAGGATGTTGATGCTGCTCCCTCCATCCATGAGCACCTTAGTAAATTTGTAACCATCAACCTGCGGTGCCAGCACCAGGGCCAGTTGACCCGGATTATCAACCCGGGGAGGGTGATCCTCCCTGCTCCAGACAATAGGCTGTTCTGACCACCTCAAGTAACGAGGGACTGCCGGCTCAACAGAATTCACAGCCCTCTTATGAACTTTCCGATCAAGTTTACACAAACTTGTGGTGAACACGTGATACTGCCCACTGTTTAGCTATTTTGGATGACTCTGATAACCCGACTGCTGTTGCTGCTGACCTCCTTGACCAGACTGCTGTTGATTATAACCACCCTAGCTTCCCTGAAAACCAGATCCTGAACCGCCGCCTGGGCCATGAAAGCCACCAGCTCCTGAGCCGCCGCCTGGGCCTTGATTGCCATCAAACGTATTAGAATTCTTGAAAGCCTTCATGATTGCACAATCCTTCCATAAATGAGTCGCTGGTCATTCCCGGGTGCCGTGTTTCGGGCAGGGCTCATTGAGTAGTTGCTCAAGAGATGGACCTGACCCACCAAACCGAGGGGGTGGCTTTCCTTTGCGCTTCTGATTGTTACTCTGTGCATTGGCCACAAATTCCGGGTTACCGTCCGCCTTATGCTTATTGCCTCCTTGACTCGCCGGGTTATGCAGCTAACCCTTTCCATTACCATTCTTCTTTCCCTTCCCTGTCTTTTCCTCATCAGACGCGGGATCCTTGGTACTATCAGAATCGGCATACTTGACTAAAGCCGCCATCAGCGTCCCCATATTGTTGCAATCACGCTTAAGGCGCCCCAGTTTCTGTCTCAGAGGCTCAAAGCGGCAATTCTTCTCCAGCATGAGAACTGCTGAGCCGGCATCCATCTTGTCAGACGAATGTATAATGTCTTTGACCCGGCGCACCCAATGAGTCGTAGATTAACCTTCCTCCTACTTACAATTTGTCAGGTCCACAATCAACATAGACTGCTTGCAAGTGTCCTTGAAGTTCTGGATGAAACGGGCCTTTAGCTCTGCCCATGAACTAATGGAATTGGGTGGCAAACCCTTTAACCAAGAATGGGCCGTTCCATCCAACATCATGGTGAAGTATTTAGCCATCGCTTCATCACTAACCTCCAGTAGCTCCATGGCCATCTCGTAACTTTCAATCCACGCCCCAGGCTGTAAATCGGCCGTATAATTCGGCACCTTTCGAGGTCCCTTGAAATCCTTGGGCAGACGTACATTACGTAGAGCCGGTACCAGACAAGGAACTCCTCCAGTTCTAGTAGCAACACCCGCCTCAACGGAAGTCGTCGGGTAAGCCGGTGAGTCCTGTTGGGCTGCTAGCTAAGCCGCTAACTGAGTTGCCCGCTCGTCCTCCTGACGTATCCGATCCTGAACCGGGTTATACCCGCCGGGCTGGTTCCGGCGCTGAGCTAAAGTTGAGTTAATCCTGTGTCAAGCCTGGCTGGTTCCGGCTTGACAAGGCCTCTGACTCCATGTGTCTACTGTAACTCGGGCTCCGGTTTTGACGAGGCGGAGCTAACCAGGGTGGAGGAGTTGAGTTAATCCTGTCCCGGCCGTAGGAGTAGGTCTCTTGCTGAGCCAGGGCTGTTTGGACAAGTTCCCTGATCCTCCGGGTTTCCACCGCTGTCGGATCATCACCATCTACTGGGAGAGCCGCCAAACATGCTGATGCTGCGATTAAGTTCTCCATGGGGTTGGAGAAGTGACCCTGTGGTATTGGTACGTAATGGGGTGGTGCCATATTGCCGTGAAGAGGCGCTGTCACCTGAGGCTGGACTGGGCCTCCCGCTCCGGATGTCATAAACTGATTTGCACCTGGCGGGTTACTTGGGCCGGCCCCGGGTGTAGGAAAGAGATCTCGAGGATCATAAATCTGAGGTAAACGGGACTGAGTTTTCTGATGTCTCCTCCTCATTACCTCATTAGATGCGTTCAAGCTCAACGTGAGCTGAAAGGCCTTTGCCTGAAGTTGCTGCGCCCGTACGTCCAAAGCCGCCCGCTCTATGGCTAATCTAGTATCTTTAGCTGCTAAGGTTTCCTTGGCCCAGGTGATCTCATCGCGAACCTGTGCCACCTCTACCTCATGCTCAGATTGGTTCGCAGGGATGACTGTAGCAGTTAACAAGGCCGTAAGTTTATCCATGAGATCCATCAGCACCTGAGCCGGTGAGCACACAGGGCCTCCTGCCCCGGCTGCTCCTAACCCGGACGTTATCGCCGCTGAGGCTGTAGAATTTTGGCCGGGTTGAGTACCAGCCATGAAGACTCCTGCGCAGTTTGGCGACTCTGAGGGGTCCGAAATAGTGCTGCCATCGGAACAGCACCCAAGCACACCATCTTGAACTTGATACAGCGAATCTGTTGAGCCAGCGGATGAATCACCGTCAGAGAGGACGACCGGCTCACCATCACCTTCAGATCCTTCAGAAAGTTCACCTCCGTGGATGCAACCCACAAAGGCACGCTTCACGACGGGTTGAGCTCGGGTGGGTTTCGCACGCTGAGCCGTCTCGATGAGGTCGGTGCAGCTGTCCGGCTCAGGGCCCGGCTCACCAATCCGGCCGATGAAGACGTGAATTCCGCCAAAGGGGACCCGGTACCCGTACTCAATTGAGCCGGCGTCGGGGCCCCAGCCTTCGTCATCAATGTAGATCTTGCCGCGACGACTCTTGGTCATCCGGCCAACTGCGTATCCCTTGAGCCCTTCGAAGCTGCCCTTCAAGAACTCAAATCCACCGTGCGCTGGCCCCATGGTGGGCGCCAACTGTCGTGGAATTGTCACGGCAGATGTCCTTTTGCAAGGACTTAATCGTGGAGCCATCGCAACTAGGAAGCTTAAAGGGGTTAATCGGGACAAGGACACGCGAGGTTTATACTAGTTTAGCCCCTTACGGTGAAGGAAGGCCTACGTCTAGTTGGGTTGGAATTGCTTGAGGTTTCGATGACCAGGGAGCGAGATACGCTATGCCTGGCTCTCGATCAGTTGTTTCCTCCCCTAAGCCGCTGGCGGGTCGTCCCCTTATATACACGGGTTGACGCCCTGCGGCCTACAGAGTCCCGACCGGCTCATAAACAGTGTTCGGCTCGGCGACTAGTTACTTCTACCTTACAGTACAAGTTATACCATCATGGCAGTTTATCTTTCCAGGCCTCAGAGTCGCCTGTGGGCCTTTAAGCCTTTTAGTGAACCGCCATCTTCATGCCTTGGTCTTGGGCTTCTGATGAACCTCTATTGCGTAACCCGGCCCCTCCTGGATGGCTTACACAAATAGTCATATCCCCAACAGCATGCATGTCCCCAGGTTGAGGTAGTGGGACTTCATCTTCATGTGAGCTCGTCTCCTCCTTTCCCTTGGGTTCATAGTCCTCTTCTTCTTTCGTAGTCCAACCGCAATGCTCCACATCCCCATAGACCTTAGGATCTGCAAGGTAATCAACCACATAGCTTTCTCCTTCCGAATCCTGGGACGACATGTTGCTCTGTCTGCAGCAGGACAGCTCAAAACAAAGACAAGAGATATTTGCGTGATACGGGAGTCAAAACCCCTGGGAGATTATATAATGAATTTTACCGACCAAAATATGTGTCGTGTACGAAAACGGAGTCCGGAGAGCACACAAGGTGCCCACGAGGTAGGGGCGCGCCCAGGGGGGTAGGGTGCGCCCTCCACCCTCGTGGGGCCCTCGTGTCCTTCCCGGGCTGCTTCTTATTTTTTCTATTTTTCTAAATATTCCAAAACAGAGAAATATTGCCTTAAAAACTATTTTGGAGTCGGTTTAATTACCGTACCACATACCTATTCCTTTTCGGAGTCTGAAACATTTCGGAAAGTGTCCCTTATGTATTCCTCCGGGGTTACGGTTTCAATAATATTGGTTTCAACATTTATGGGATTACCTGAGATATAATGTTTGATTCTTTGACCGTTCACCACCTTCGGAATTGTGGCTTCGAAGTTGTTGATTTTTATGGCACCGGAACGATAGACCTCCTCGATAACGTAAGGACCTTCCCATTTAGAGAGAAGTTTTCCAGCAAAAAATCTTAAATGAGAGTTGTATAGCAATACATAATCACCTACATTAAGCTCATGCTTTTGTATCCTTTTGTCATGCCATCTTTTAACTTTTTCTTTAAACAACTTGGCATTTTCATAGGCTTGGGTTCTCCATTCATCAAGTGAGCTAATATCAAATAACCTCTTCTCACCGGCAGGTTTGAAATCATAATTGAGTTCTTTAATAGCCCAATATGCCTTGTGTTCTAGTTCGAGAGGTAAGTGACATGCTTTTCCATAAACCATTTTATACGGAGACATACCCATAGGATTTTTATATGCAGTTCTATAGGCCCATAATGCATCATCAAGTTTCTTGGACCAATTCTTTCTAGATCTATTAATAGTCTTTTGCAAAATTAATTTGAGCTCTCTATTACTCAATTCTACTTGACCACAAGACTGAGGATGATAAGGAGATGCAATTCTATGATTAACATCATATTTAGGAAGCATTTTACGGAAAGCACCATGAATGAAATGTGAACCACCATCAGTCATTAAATATCTAGGGACTCCAAATCTTGGAAAAATAACTTATTTAAGCATTTTAATAGAAGTGTTATGATCAGCACTACTAGTTGGAATAGCTTCTACCCACTTAGTAACGTAATCAACAGCAACTAAAATATGTGTATAGCCATTAGAGGAAGGAAAAGGTCCCATATAATCAAAGCCACAAACATCAAATGGTTAAATAATGAGTGAATAGTTCATAGGCATTTCTTGATGTCTACTAATATTACCAATTCTTTGACATTCATTACAAGATAAGACAAACTTACGGGCATCCTTGAAGACAGTAGGCCAATAAAAACCAGATTGCAATACCTTATGTGCAGTTCTATCTCCAGCATGGTGTCCTCCATAAGCTTCGGAGTGACACTTGCGTAGGATCTGTTCCTGTTCATGCTCAGGTACACAACGTCTAATAACACCATCTACTCCTTTATAAAGATGTGGGTCATCCCAAAAGTAATGCCTCAAATCATAGAAGAACTTTTTCTTTTGCTGGTATGTGAAACTAGGTGGTATAAACTTAGCAACAATGTAATTAGCATAATCAGTATACCATGGAGCAGTATGAGAAGTATTTATGACATTTAATTGCTCATCAGGAAAGCTATCATCAATAGGTAGTGGGTCATCAAGCACATTTTCTAACCTAGACAAGTTGTCTGCAACAGAGTTCTCAGCTCCCTTTCTATCAACAATATGTAAGTCAAATTCTTGTAGCAAGAGAACCCATCTAATAAGTCTAGGTTTAGCATCTTTCTTTTCCATGAGATATTTAATAGTAACATGATCAGTGTGAATAGTTACTTTAGAATCAACAATATAAGGTCTGAACTTATCACAAACAAATACAACTACTAAGAATTCTTTTTCAGTGGTAGCATAATTTCTTTGAGCATTGTCTAGGGTTTTACTAGCATATTGAATAACGTTTAATTTCTTATCAACTCTTTGCCCTAGAACAACACCTACAGCATAATCACTAGCATCTCACATAATTTCAAAGGGTAAATTCCAATTAGGTGGGTGAACAATAGGTGCAGAGATTAATGCTTTCTTAAGTATTTCAAATGCTTCTACACAATCATCATCAAAAACAAATGGTATATCTTTTTGTAATAAATTAGTCAGAGGCCGAGAAATTTTTGAGAAGTCCTTAATGAACCTCCTATAAAATCCGGCATGACCAAGGAAACTTCTTATACCTTTGATGTCCTTGGGACATGGCATCTTTTCAATAGCATCAACCTTGGCTTTATCAACTTCAATACCTCTTTCAGAAACTTTGTGCCCCAAGACAATACCTTCATTAACCATAAAGTGGCACTTTTCCCAATTCAAGACAAGATTAGTTTCTTCTCATCTCTGCAAAACTCGATCAAGGTTGCTCAAGCAATCACCAAAAGAAGATCCATAGACGGAGAAATCGTCCATGAAAACTTCACAAATCTTTTCACAAAAGTCAGATAATATATCCATCATGCATCTTTGAAAAGTAGTAGGTGCATTACATAGACCAAAAGGCATACATCTATAAGCAAAAGTACCAAAAGGGCAAGTAAAAGTAGTCTTTGATTGATCTTTGGCTGACACAGGTATTTGAGAGAAACCAGAATAACCATCTAGAGAGCAAAAATGTGTATGTTTGGATAATATTTCTAGCATTTGATCGATAAAAGGTAAGGGATAATGATCCTTTTTAGTAGCCTTATTTAATTTGCGGAAATCAATTACCATCTTATAACCTATAATAATTCTTTGAGGAATCAATTCATCTTTATCATTAGGAACGACAGTAATACCTCCCTTCTTAGGGACACAATGGACAGGTCTTACCCATTGACTATCAGCAACGGGATAGATTATACTTGCCTCAAGGAGCTTTAGTATTTCCTTTCTTACCACTTCTTTCATTTTAGGATTCAGCCGTCGTTGATGATCACGAACTGGTTTAGCATCTTCTTCCAAATTTATTTTATGTTGACATAGAGTGGGACTAATGCCCTTAAGATCATCAAGAGTATACCCAATAGCAGCACGGTGCTTCTTCAGAGTTTTTAGTAATCTCTCTTCATCATGCTCTGAAAGGTTAGCACTAATAATAACAGGATATATCTTGTTCTCATCAAGATAAGCATATTTAAGAGTATCAGATAATGGTTTAAGCTCAAACACGGGATCACCCTTGGGTGGAGGAGGATCCCCTAGGATTTCAACAGGTAAATTGTTTTTCAGAATAGGTTCCTGTTTAAAGAATACTTCATCTATTTCCCTTCTTTCATTCATAAACATGTCATTTTCATGGTCTAGCAAATATTGTTCTAAAGGATCACTAGGAGGTACGGCAATAGAAGCAAGACCAATAATTTCATCCTTAATAGGTAATTCTTCTTCACGGTGTTGTCTACTAAATTTAGAGAAATTAAATTCATGAGTCATATCATCTAAACCGATAGTAACAACATCCCTTTCGCAATCTCTGGTAGCATTAACAGTGTTTAAGAAGGGTCTACCAAATATAATGGGACAAAAGCTATCTTGTGGGGAACCAAGAACAAGAAAATCAGAAGGATATTTAGTTTTCCCACACAAGACTTCAACATCTCTAACAATTCCCATTGGTGAAATAGTATCTCTATTGGCAAGTTTAATTGTGACATCAATATCTTCTATCTCAGCAGGTGCAATATCATGCATAATTTCTTTGTATAAGGAATGAGGTATTGCGCTAGCACTAGCACCCATATCACATAAGCCATGATAACAATGATCTCCTATTTTAACAGAAATAACAGGCATGCCTACCAGAGGTCTAGGTTTATCTTTAGCATAGGGTTTAACAATTCTAGCAGTTTCATCACAGAAATTAATAACATGCCCACCAATATTATCAGACAAGAGATCTTTAACAATAGCAATATTAGGTTCAACTTTAACTTGCTCAGGAGGTGTATATGTTTTAATATTGCTTTTACGAACCACAGTTGAAGCTTTAGCATGATCCTTTATCCTAACAGGGAAAGGTGGTTTCTCAACATACGTAGTAGGAATAATAGGATCATTATAAGTGACAATATTTTTTTCAACTTTAATAGGTGCATCTACTTTTACTTCTATGGGAGGATGATATTTAAAGCACTTCTCCTTGGGGAGATCAACATAAGTAGCAAAAGATTCACAGAAAGAAGCTACTATCTCAGAGTCAAGTCCATATTTAGTGCTAAATTTACAGAAAACACCTGTAAACATAAAAGATTTAACACAATCAAAACTAGGTGTCATACCTGACTCCTTACCTTTGTCGAGGTCCCAATCTTCATAGTTGCATTTAATTCTTTCCAATAAATCCCATTTGAATTCAATAGTCTTCATCATAAAAGAGCCAGCACAAGAAGTATCGAGCATGGTGCGATTGTTATCAGAAAGCCGAGCATAAATTTTTTGAATAATCATTTCTCTTGAGAGCTCATGATTGGGGCATGAATATAACATTGATTTAAGCCTCCCCCAAGCAGCGATGCTTTCTCCTTTGCGAGGCCAAAAATTATATATAATTGCAATCACGATGAACAAGATGCATAGGATAAAACTTTTGATGAAATTCCAATTTCAATCGTTTGTAATTCCAAGACCCCATATCATCACATAGCCTATACCATGTCGATGCATCTCCCTTCAAAGATAAAGGGAAGACCTTCTTCTTAACAACATCTCTGGGTACACCTGCAAGCTTAAATAATCCACAAACTTCATCCACATATATCAGATGCTCGTCAGGATGTTTTGTTCCATCTCCTAAAAAGGGATTAGCTAGCAGTTTTTCTATCATACCCGAAGGAATTTCAAAGCAGACATTTTCATTTTCAGTAGGTTGAGGAGCAACTCTTTTCTCTACTGGTCGGGGTGAAGATACCCCGAACAAGCCCCTCAGAGGATTACTTTCCATAGTAACAAGTGACAGTAAATTTCAGCACACTATATAAATTTTTCCTTACCAAATTCCACCTACCAAAGGCGCTTCACTCCCCGACAATGGCGCCAGAAAAGAGTCTTGATGACCCACAAGTATAGGGGATCTATCGTAGTCCTTTCGATAAGTAAGAGTGTCGAATCCAACGAGGAGCAGAAGGAAATGATAAGCGGTTTCTAGCAAGGTATTCTCTGCAAGTACTAAAATAAGTGGTAACAGATAGTTTTGTGATGGGATAATTTGTAACGAGCAACAAGTAACAAAAGTAAATAAAGTGCAACAATGTAGCCCAATCCTTTTTGTAGCAAAGGACAAGCCTGGACAAACTCTTATATAGAGATAAGCGCTCCCGAGGACACATGGGAATATCGTCAAGCTAGTTTTCATCACGTTCATAAGATTCGCGTTCGGTACTTTGATAATCTGATATCTAGGTGGACCGGTGCTTGGGTTCTGTCCTTACTTGGACAAGCATCCCACTTATGATTAACCTCTATTGCAAGCATCCGCAACTACAACAAAAGTATTAAGGTAAACCTAACCATAGCATGAAACATATGGATCCAAATCAGCCCCTTACGAAGCAACATATAAACTAGGGTTTAAGCTTCTGTCACTCTAGCAACCCATCATCTACTTATTACTCCCCAATGCCTTCCTCTAGGCCCAAACAATGGTGAAGTGTCATGTAGTCGATGTTCACATAACACCACTAGAGGAGAGACAACATACATGTTATCAAAATATCGAACGAATACCAAATTCACATGACTACTAATAGCAAGACTTCTCCCATGTCCTCAGGAACAAAAGTAACTACTCACAAAGCATAAACATGTTCATAATCAGAGGGGTATTAATATGCATATAGGATCTGAACATATGATCTTCCACCAATTAAACCAGCTAGCATCAACTACAAGGAGTAATTAACACTACTAGCAACCTACTAGCACCAATCCCGGACATGGAGACAAGAATTGGATACAAGAGATGAACTAGGGTTTTGAGAGGAGATGGTGCTGATGAAGATGTTGATGGAGATTGCCCTCTCCCGATGAGAGGAGCGTTGGTGATGACGATGGCAATGATTTCCCCCTCCGGGAGGGAAGTTTCCCCGGCAGAACAACTCTGCCAGAGCCCTAGATTGGTTCCGCCAAGGTTCCGCCTCGTGGCGGTGGAGTTTCGTTCGAGAAGATGGCTTATTATTTTTTCCCATCGAAAGACTTCATATAGCAAAAGATGGCCACCGGAGGGCCACCAGGTAGGGGGGCGCACCCAGGGGGTAGGGCGTGCCCCCCACCATTGTGGGCAGGGTGTGCCCCCCTGGTGAATTTCTTCCAATGAGTATTTTTTATATATTCTGAAAACGTCTTCCATGAAGTTTCAGGACTTTTGGAGCTGCGCAGAATAGGTCTCTAATATTTGCTCCTTTTCCAGCCCAGAATCCCAACTGCCGGCATTCTCCCTCTTTATGTAAACCTTGTTAAATAAGAGAGAATAGGCATAAGTATTGTGACATAATGTGTAATAACAGCCCATAATGCAATAAATATCGATATAAAAGCATGATGCAAAACGAAAGTATCACCTGCAAGCTTAAATAATCCACAAACTTCATCCACATATATTAGGTGCTCATCAGGATGTAATGTTCCATCTCCTGCAAAAGGATTAGCTAGCAGTTTTTCTATCATACCATAAGGAATTTCAAAGTAGACATTTTTATTTTCAGTAGGTTTAGTAGGTTGAGTAGGTTGAGGAGCAACTCTTTTCTCTACTGGTCGGGGTGAAGATACCCCGAACAAGCCCCTCAGAGGATTACTTTCCATAGTAACAAGTGACAGTAAATTTCAGCACACTATATAAATTTTTCCTTACCAAATTCCACCTACCAAAGGCGCTTCACTCCCCGGCAACGGCGCCAGAAAAGAGTCTTGATGACCCACAAGTATAAGGGATCTATCATAGTCCTTTCGATAAGTAAGAGTGTCGAACCCAACGAGGAGCAGAAGGAAATGATAAGCGGTTTTCAGCAAGGTATTCTCTGCAAGCACTGAAATTATAGGTAACAGATAGTTTTGTGATAAGATAATTTGTAACAAAGGACAAGCCTGGACAAACTCTTATATAGAAGAAAGCGCTCCCGAGGATACATGGGAATTATCGTCAAGCTAGTTTTCATCACATTCATATGATTCGTGTTTGGTACTTTGATATTTCGATATGTGGGTGGACCGATGCTTGGGTGCTGTCCTTACTTGGACAAGCATGCCACTTATGATTAACTCCTATTCCAATCATCCGCAACTACAAAAGAAGTATTAAGGTAAACCTAACCATAGCATGAAACATATGGATCCAAATCAGCCCCTTACGAAGCAATGCATAAACTAGGGTTTAAGCTTCTGTCACTCTAGCAACCCATCATCTACTTATTACTTCCCAATGCCTTCCTCTAGGCCCAAATAAAGGTGAAGTGTCATGTAGTCGACGTTCACATAACACCACTAGAGGAGAGACAACATATATCTCATCAAAATATCGAACGAGTACCAAATTCACATGACTACTAATAGCAAGACTTCTCCCATGTCCTCAGGAACAAACGTAACTACTCACAAATCATATTCATGTTCATAATTAGATGGGTATTAATATGCATATAGCATCTGAACATATGATCTTCCACCAAATAAACCAACTAGCATCAACTACGAGGATTAATCAACACTGCTAGTAACCTATAGGTACCAATCCCAGACTTAGAGACAAGAATTGGATACAAGAGATGAACTAGGGTTTGAGAGGAGATGGTGCTGGTGAAGATGTTGATGGAGATTGGCCCCCTCCCGATGAGAGGAGCGTTGGTGATGACGATGGCGATGATTTCCCCCTCCCAGAGGGATGTCCCCGACAGAACACCTCCGCCGGAGCCCTAGATTGGTTCCGCCAAGGTTCTGCCTCGTGGCGGCGGAGTCTCGTCCCGAAAGCTTGCTTATGATTTTTTCCTCAACGAAAGACTCCATATATCAGAAGATAAGCATAGGAGGGCCACCAGGGGGCCCATGAGGCAGGGGGCGCGCCCGGGGGGGTAGGGCACGCCCCCACCCTCGTGGCTGGTGAGTGGCCCCCTCTGGTACTTCTTGCGCTCAATATTTTTTATATATTCTGGAAATAACTTCCATGAAGTTTCAGGACTTTTGGAGCTATGCAGAATAGGTCTCTAATATTTGCTCCTTTTCCAACCCAAAATCCCGGCTGCCGGCATTCTCCCTCTTTATGTAAACCTTGTAAAATAAGAGAGAATAGGCATAAATATTGTGACATAATGTGTAGTAACAACTCATAATGCAATAAATATTGATATAAAAGCATGATGCAAAATGGATGCATCACAAGCCTACGATGGAATTACTCACGCACGGCGGTGAGCATCATGGAATTGGTAATGGAGGAAGGTTGATGATGACGATGGCGACGAATTCCCCTCTCTGGAGCCCCGAACGGACTCCAGATCAGCCCTCCCAAGAGAGTTTAGGGCTTGGCGGCGGCTCCATATCGTAAAACGTGATGAATCCTTCTCTCTGATTTTTTCTCCCCAAACACGAATATATGGAGTTGGAGTTGAGGTCGGTGGAGCGTCAGGGGGCCCACGAGGCAGGGGTCGCGCCCAGGGGGGTAGGCACGCCCCCACCCTCGTGGACAGGGTGTGGCCCCCCTGACGTTGATTCTTCTTCCAGTATTTTTTATATATTCCAAAAATAATCTCCGTTGATTTTCAGGTCATTCCGAGAACTTTTATTTCTGCACAAAAATAACACCATGGCAATGCTGCTGAAAACAACGTTAGTCTGGGTTAGTTCCATTCAAATCATGCAAGTTAGAGTCCAAAACAAGGGCAAATGTGTTTGGAAAAGTAGATACGACGGAGACGTATCAACTCCCCCAAGCTTAAACCTTTGCTTGTTCTCAAGCAATTCAGTTGATAAACTGAAAGTGATAAAGAAAAACTTTTACAAACTTTGTTTGCTCTTGTTGTTGTAAATATGTAAAGCCAGCATTCAAGTTTTCAGCAAAGATTATGAACTAACCACATTCACAATAACATTTAGGTCTCCTGTTTACTCATATCAATGGCATAATCAACTAGCGAGCAATAATAATAAATCTCTTATGACAACACTTTCTCAAAACAATCATAATATGATATAACAAGATAGTATCTCGCTAGCCCTTTCTGAGACCGCAAAACATAAATGCAGAGCACCTTTAAAGATCAAGGACTGACTAGACATTGTAATTCATGGTAAAGAGATCCAGTCAAGTCATACTCAATGTAAACTAACAATAATGGATGCAAATGACAGCGGTGCTCTCCAACTGGTGCTTTTTAATAAGAGGATGATGACTCAACATAAAAGTAAATGGATAGGCCCTTCGTAGAGGGAAGCAGGGATTTATTAAGGTGCCAGAGCTCAGTTTTGAAATAGATATGAATAATATTTGAGTGGTATACTTTCATTGTCAACATAACAACCGAGAGATCTCGATATCTTCCATGCTACACACATTATAGGCGGTTCCCAAACAGAATGGTAGAGTTTATACTCCCCCTCCACCAACAAGCATCAATCCATGGCTTGCTCGAAACAACAAGTGCCTCCAACTAACAAGAGTCCCGGGGGAGTTTTGTTTGAAGTTATTTTGATTTGATTTGCATATAGCATGGGACCGGGCATCCTGATGACCAACCATTTTCTCGTGAGTGAGGAGCGGTGAGGGGGTCCTGGATTAGGGGGTCTCCGGACAGCTAGACTGTTAGACTATGAAGATACAAGATTGAAGACTTCGTCTCGTGTCTGGATGGGACTCTACTTGGCGTGGAAGGCAAGCTAGGCAATACGAATATGGATATCTCCTCCTTTGTAACCGACCTTGTGTAACCCTAACCCTCTCCGGTGTCTATATAGACCGAAGGGTTTTAGTCCGTAGGACAACAATCACAACATACAATCATACCATAGGCTAGCTTCTAGGGTTTAGCCTCTCTGATCTCGTGGTAGATCTACTCTTGTACTACCCATATCATCAATATTAATCAAGCAGGACGTAGGGTTTTACCTCCATCAAGAGGGCCCGAACTTGGGTACAACATCGTGTCCCCTGCCTCCTGTTACCATCCGGCCTAGACGCACAGTTCGGGACCCCCTACCCGAGATCCGCCGATTTTGACGCCGACATTGGTGCTTTCGTTGAGAGTTCCTCTGTGTCGTCGCCGTTAGGCTTGATGGCTCCTACTATCATCGATAGCGATGTGGTCCAGGGTGAGACTTTTCTCCCCGGACAGATCTTCGTATTCGGTGGCTTTGCACTGCGGGCTAATTCGCTTGGCCTTCTGGAGCAGATTGAAAGCTACGCCCCTGGCCGTCAGGTCAGATTTGGAAGTTTGAACTACAGGGCCGACATCCGCGGAGACTTGATCTTCGACGGATTCGAGCCACAGCCGGGCGCGCCGCACTGTCACGATGGGTATGACCTAGCTCTGCCACCGAACAGTACCCCAGAGGCCGCGCCCGCATCAACTCCGACCCTTAGCTCAGAGCCAACTGCACCAATCGAGGACGGGTGGTTAGACACCGCCTCAAGGGCTGCAGTCTCAACGGTGATCGAGCCGAACACCTGCCTAACCCTCTGCGCAGCCCGTGACTCCAAAGTGCCGGACTCTTTTCCGGACTCCGAACCATCCGCGCCCCTGCCAATCGAATCTGATTGGGCGCCGATCATGGAATTCACCGCTGCAGATATCTTTCAGCACTCGCCCTTCGGCGACATTCTGAATTCACTAAGGTCTCTCTCTTTGTCAGGACAGCCCTGGCCGGACTATGGCCAACAGGATTGGGATGCGGACGACGAAGAAATTCGACGCCCACCCACCACCCACTTTGTAGCCACTATCGATGATTTAACTGACATGCTTGACTTCGACTCCGAAGACATTGACGGTATGGACGACGATGTAGGAGATGAACATGAATCAGCGCCTATAGGGCACTAGAAAGCCACCTCGTCATATGACATATACATGGTGGATACACCCAACGAAGGCAATGGCGACGAGATAGCGGAGGATGACCCCTCCAAGAAACAACCCAAGCGCCGACATCAGCGGCGCCGCTCTAAGTCCCGCCAAAGCAAAAGTGGTGATACCAGCACATGAGATAATAACACTCCCGATAGTGCCGAAGACAACAACAATCCCCTCCATCAAGATTTAGAGCAGGAGGATGAAGGAGCCAGCTCTCGTGAGAGAGCGGCAGACGGAGAGGAGGAGGATGACAATTACACCCCCCCTTCGAAGACGAGGCAAGCCTCAGCGACGATGAATTCGCCATCCTAGAGGATCCCGTCGAACAAGAGCGCTTCAAGCGCCGGCTTATGGCCACGACAAATAGCCTGAAGAAAAAGCAGCAACATCTTCAAACTGATCAAGATCTGCTAGCTGACAGATGGACTGAAGTCCTCGCGGCCGAGGAATATAAACTCGAGTGCCCCTCCAAGAATTATCCAAAGTGCAGGTTACTACCCCGACTGGAGGAAGAAGCGTATGATACGACTGATCGGCCACCTTGTGGCCGCGATAGAGAGGCATGCCCGCCAAAAGCTTAGCCTCCACCCCGACGCCATTCAAATAAAAAGGCATGGGGAGATACGCCAGACCTGCGAGACATATTGGAGGACAAAGCAAAGCATGCAAGATTGATCTACGGATCACGACGGTGCACCACTCTGCGAGACGATAAATGTCACGCTGGATACAGTAAAAGCAAATCCGGCCGGGCCAAACACAACGGGCAAGACCCATTCGAGCTGCGTCGCGATATAGCCCAATACAGAGGCGTCGCACACCCCTTATGCTTCACAGACAAAGTAATGGAATATCAATTCCCAGAAGGTTTCAAACCTGTAAATTTTGAATCATATGACGACACAACAGATCCCGCAGTATGGATTGAGGATTTCCTCCTCCATATCCACATGGCCCGCGGTGATGACTTACACGCTATCAAATTCCTGCCACTAAAGCTCAAAGGACCAGCGCGACATTGGCTTAACAGCTTGTCAGCGGACTCCATTAGCTGTTGGGAAGATCTAGAAGCCGCATTCCTCGACAACTTTCAAGGCACTTATGTGTGACCACCAGACGCCGATGACTTGAGCCACATAATTCAACAGCCAGAAGAGTCGGTTAGGCAATTCTGGACTCGGTTCCTTACAAAGAAAAATCAAATCATCGACTGTCCGGATGCGGAGGCCATAGCGGCTTTCAAACACAACATCCAAGACGAGTGGCTAGCCCGGCACCTTGGTCAGGAAAAGCCAAAATCTATGGCAGCTCTCACGACGCTCATGACCCACTTTTGTGCGGGAGAAGACAGCTGGCTGGCTCGCAGTAATAACATATCAAAGAACCATGGTACCTCAAATACCAAGGACGGCAATAGCAGGTCACGTCGCAACAAACATAAGCGCCGCATTAACAGCAAAAATATCGAGGATACGGCAGTCAATGTCGGATTCAAAGGCTCTAAACCCAGTCAGCGGAAAAAGCCATTCAAACAAAGTACGTCGGGTCCGTCCATCTTGGACCGTATACTCGATCGCTCGTGTCAAATACACGGCACCCCAGACAAGCCAGCCAATCACACCAACAGGGATTGTTGGGTGTTCAAGCAGGCCGGCAAGTTAATCGCCGAAAACAAGGACAAGGGGCCGCATAGCGATGACGAGGAGGAGCCCCGGCAGCCGCACACTGGAGGACAGAAGAGTATTCCCCCGCAAGTGTGGACGGTGAATATGATATACGCAACCCACATCCCCAAGAGGGAGCGGAAGCGTGCGCTCAGGGACGTATATGCGCTGGAGCCAGTCGCCCCAAAATTCAACCCTTGGTCCTCCTGTCCGATCACCTCCGATCGCAGGGACCATCCCACTAGTATCCGTCATGGCGGATTCGCCGCAATAGTCCTAGACCCAATCATTGACGGATTTCACCTCACTCGAGTCCTTATGGATGGCGGCAGCAGCCTGAACCTGCTTTATCAGGACGCAATGTGCAAAATGGGTATAAACCCCTCAAGGATCAAACCCACAAAAACGACCTTTAAGGGCGTTATTCCAGGTGTAGAGGCCCATTGCATAGGCTCAATCACACTGGAAGTGGTCTTCGGATCCCCGGATAACTTCCGAAGTGAAGAGTTAATCTTTGATATAGTCCCGTTCCGCAGTGGTTATCACGCGCTGCTCGGGCGAACCGCATTTGCTAGATTCAATGCGGTACCGCATTATGCATACCTCAAGCTCAAGATGCCAGGACCTCGCTGAGTTATTACAGTCAATGGAAACACAGAACTCTCTCTTCGAACAGAGGAGCACACCGCGGCCCTTGCAGCAGAACCGCAAAACAGCCTTTCAAGGCAATCCACCAGTTCGGCGTTTCAAAACCCGGACACCTTCAAGCGCGCTCGGAGCAACCGGCAAATAGATAGCCTGGCGCAATCTGAGCTCACGTAGCAATGCGGCCCCCAGCCCAGTCCTAGCCAAACGGCGAAACTCATGCCGCGCGTACATAATTACGCATTAAAAATACCATGTGCACAGGTGGGGAGGGGGGCACAACTGCGGCACGCCCCAAGACGCGGCTTAAACCACACTAGGGGCTTCCCGTTTAGTTATTTTTCTTTTTTTCAGGACCTTATTCTCTGGAGACACTGTCCGGCAGCACTATTGCCGAACACATGATGCAGCAACCAAGGTGGCAGACAACTATGTCATACCACGGAACTCCGAGGTTGATTACAGTAACGAGCGAAATATTCGATTTAATATCATTCCTCAGCTCGCCCTTGGAAGGGACATAGTCCTACTCTTTGCTTATCGCACTATCAGTATCACTCTGCTTTAACACAATATTTTTTTAATAATAAACAATGCATGACATTACGACTATTATTGCATTCTTGTTATATATATGTGTGTTCATTAACGGCGCCTTGCAACCATACACTTTGGTACGACCACTACACCAGGGGCTTACGTACCCCACAATATGGTGTGAAAAGTCCGAACACTTTCACAAGTGCGGCACCCCGAACTTATAGCATTATATGCATCAGCTCCGAATCATGTCTTTGGTCAAATGTTGGGTTTGCCAGGCTCCTATGTTTTGGTACCTTACGTTCCGCTCTATCGGCTAAGGTAGCGCTAGGAGAACTACTGCGATTGTGCCCCGGTTCTGCCGGGCTTAGCACCTCAGTAGAGAAAGCTAAAACTGACTGTCATGATAAGGCGAGAGACTGGTCGCTGTTCGGCGAGGTTTTTTCGAGTCCCTAAAGACTTATGCCGCTTAGGGTGAGGGCCCGGCCCTGTCCGGCTTACAGGCGTGTATCGCGCCCCGAATTCGGCCTTCCGAATTCCAGGGGCTTCGCTGAAATTTAAAATTATAGAATTCTATGGCTAAGTGAGAGTGATAAAGCATTATTAGTCCGGTTGCCTTGTTCATTGTGCTGAGCACCTCTCTCGAAGGACCCAAATATGGGAACAAGAGTGCTCAGGTTTATCCCGAACACCCCAACACTCATGGCATGGGGGTAGAAGCCGAGGACTAGCCATCTCTCAGATTGGATAAACGGCCAAACAAAAGGTAATATTTTAAATTCACACAAGCGTTGCATAGCGCATATGAAACAAGTTTTCATCATACAGGATCACACAAGCAAGTTTACTCAAATAATACATCCTTTGAACATTCGTCCGCTACAAGACGGGCACCCTTCAGGACACCCTCATAATAAATTTTGGGGGTGCGATGCTCCTTGCCCTGTGGCGGCCCTTCCTTGATCAGCTTCACAGCGTCTAGCTTGGCCCACTGCACCTTCACACGGGCGAAAGCCCGGCGTGCACCTTCGATGCAGATGAACCGCTTGATGACCTCTAGCCGTGGGCAGGCATCCACAAGCCGCCTCACCAGGCCGAAGTAGCTTTTCGGAAGGACATCGCCAGGCCACAGCCGGACTATAAGGCCCTTCATGGCATGTTCGGCCGCCTTGTGCAGCTCGACCAGCTGCTTTAGCAGGTCGCTCAGAGGCATTGGGTGTTCGGTCCCAGTATACTGAGACCAGAACAGCTTCTCTGTTGAGCTTCCCTCCTCGGCCTGGTAAAACTGCGCGACATCCAACACTCTACGGGGCAAATCTGCGAATGCTCCTGGAGAGCTCCGAATTCGGGTAAGTAATCGGTAATTTACTTTTACATGCTTGCTCTGCATATAGAATGCCTTACCCGCCGCTATCTTCTTCATTGCGTTGATCTCCTGGAGGGCCTTCTAGGCCTCGGCCTTGACACTCTTCGCGCTCTCAAGGGCCGCAACAAGCTCAGACTCCCGCATCTTCGAGTCAAGCTCCAACGCCTCATGCTTCGCCACGAGATCCTGGAGCTCTTGCTGCACCTCTCCCACCCGAGCCTCGTGCTTCTCTCGCTCGGTGCGCTCCTTGGATGCTTTATCTTCGGCCTTGGTTAGCGCTTGCTTCAGGGTCGCTGTCGGTGTCAAAACCGGCGGATCTCGGGTAGGGGGTCCCGAACTGTGCGTCTAGGCCGGATGGTAACAGGAGGCAAGGAACACGATGTTTTACCCAGGTTCGGGCCCTCTTGATGGAGGTAAAACCCTACGTCCTGCTTGATTAATATTGATGATATGGGTAGTACAAGAGTAGATCTACCACGAGATCAAGGAGGCTAAACCCTAAAAGCTAGCCTATGGTATGATTGTTGTATGATGAAGTTGTCCTACGGACTAAAACCCTCCGGTTTATATAGACACCGGAGAGGGTTAGGGTTACACAAAGTCGGTTACAATGGTAGGAGATCTTGAATATCCGCATCGCCAAGCTTGCCTTCCACGCCAAGGTAAGTCCCATCCGGACACGGGACAAAGTCTTCAATCTTGTATCTTCATAGTCTTGGAGTCCGGCTGAAGGTATAGTCCAGCTACCCGAACACCCCCTAATCTAGGACTCCCTCAGTAGCCCCTGAACCAGGCTTCAATGACGACGAGTCCGGCGCGTAGATTGTCTTCGGCATTGCAAGGCAGGTTCCTCCTCCAAATTCTTTATAAAAGTTTGTAAACACCAAGAGTAGTGTCCGGCTCTGCAAAATAAGTTTCCACGTATTGCCACAGAGAGAATAATATTAACACAAATCTAATCTGCTGACATATTCCGTAGCGTGACATCACACTACGGCCAAGCCTTTATTCGAATCGTTTTCACTTTTCCACCTCAGCGTGTTTTGCGAGGCGGTTTCCTTGGCACGTCTTGTCAAAGCAGAGATCGTGTCCCCCATTTACGGGATTCTCATCAATATGGACGTGGGTAACCCTACCGCGCCATTTATCACAGCGCTTGGGAGGCAAGCGAGTTTTACTAGGCTGGTGGGGACGCATAGTCGCATCCGCTCATATAAGGGGATAAGGATCCACCTTTTTACCTACGCCTTCTTCCTCCTTTGCCTATCCATCTTCTGTGCACCCGAGCTCCAGCGCCCAAGCCCGCACTTCCTACCTCAACCTTCTCCAACGATGTCCGGAGCGGGAGGCAAGTGGATGGTCTCCTCCGTCACGGAGGGCCATGTCAAAAGGCTAAGGAAGGCCGGATACCTGTCCAAAGAGATCGCACACCGGCTTCCTGAGGAGGGGCAGCTCCTCCCCACGCCAAGGCCCCATGAGAGGGTAGTATTTCTTCCCCACTTCCTCCGCGGACTGGGTTTTCCTCTCCACCCATTTGTCCGCGGGCTCATGTTCTACTATGGCCTAGATTTCCACGATCTGGCCCCGAACTTCATCCTCAATATCTCGGCGTTTATCGTCGTGTGCGAGGCTTTCCTCTGCATCCGCCCCCATTTCGGCCTCTGGCTCAAGACTTTCAACGTCAAGCCAAAGGTGGTGTGCGGCAACCAGGCGGAGTGCGGAGGTGCCATGGCGGGCAAAATAGCCAACGTCCTATGGCTCGAGGGCTCCTTTGTGGAGACCTTGAAGGGGTGGCAGTCAGGGTGGTTTTACATCACCGAGCCACGCGATCCGAAGTGGTTCACAGCCCCTGAATTCCGATCCGGACCCCCTACGCGGCTCACGTCCTGGAAGGAGACGGGCTTGTCGTGGTGCGACGAAGAAGAGGTGACCGGACTGCAAAAATCCATCCAGTCCCTGGTGAACAAGCAGCTCAAGCTTGTCAACGTAGTCCAGGTCATGCTCGTCCGCCAGATCCTTTCGTGTCAAGAACGGGACTTCAATTTGTGGGAGTTCAACCCGGCGCAGCACCGAACTCTAAGCAGGCTCTTCGACACGACGTACGAAGATGTCTGGAAGGGGCTAACCAAAGGCGCCGAGGCTCCCACATCCGCCTCCGAAGACCGCGGATTCAGCTCGCAGCGTCCTGCTGGCGAGGTAAAATATTTTCATCTTTTACAGGATGTTAAGTTTTCTTCATAGTTTGACTCTATGCGGGATCTAAACTCCCTTACCTTTGACAGGATTGGCAAGCGAAGTCTGTACTGATTAACTATCTGGCTCCCTTGCCCGAAGACCCAGCCCCTGCTCTCCTAGTGAAGTTGCTAGTTCCGGCACCTTATGTGGTGCCGGAGAAGAAGGCCAAGAACAAGAAGGCCACGGGGACTCGAAAGAGTTCCCGGCATATGGTGGTGTCGGACTCGTCGTCCGACGAGTCTGAGACGCACTCCTCCCGTGAAGACGAGGAGGAGGAAGAAGAAACCTCTCCCCCTCCAGCGGGGGGAGGAAAGAAGAGGAAGGCCACCCTAGTAGGGGGGGCCGAAGGGTCCAAGAAGAGGAAAACCCCTCCACCGGACTACGCCCCGACACCGACGAGGACGAAGAGGAGTGGCCGGAAAGGGCCAAGCGTCCGGCGAAATCGTAAGTGTTCGGATACCAGAGTAACTCATGATATTCCTTTTGTTGCACAACTTTCCCTGAGATCGAATATAATCATGCAGCCCGCCCAAGGACGGGCTCGACGAGTCGTCGAGCGGCTCCCTGGACTCATCGGACGTGAATTTAGTTCCGCCCGCTGCTTGCCCCTGTGCTGCGGATGACGCCGAAATGGCGTCGCAACAAGCTCCGGGGCAAGAAGAGGTGGTCCAGGAGGAGCCGCGAGGCGACCTCCCAGACTCCAGGAGTAAAGGGGACAAGACCCCCCAGGGCTCCAAGTCCGGCTTCAAGCCGGACACCGCGCCGGAATCATCAACGGTTCCGGACCGTGGCAGGCGAACTCCTGCCAAGAGGAGCAAGCCTATTGAGCCGGCATCCTCCGTCCAACCGGAGGCGCCGGACAATCTGCTGGAGGTGCTTAAGGGCGCCTCCATCGACGAGGAGCACCATGCCATCATGAGTACGGTGGTCCAGAAGGTTTGGTCCACCCAAAGCGGACTTACTGAAGCTTGTACTAGCCTTCTAACAGGCTTTGAGGTAAGTAGAAATATGTAAAAATATTACCGCATAGACAGTAGCCCCTGATGCTCTGTTTGGTGTTCGGAAAGAAAAGCCGAATAGAGGATCTATTAAATATCACAGGAGTCTAACTAAAAAGGAGTCAATATACGTATGCAGGCTTCGCTGCTGGCCACCGCCGCACTGACTGCGGAGGTGGGTGCCCTGAAGCAGGGCCTCGAGCGGACCGAGCAAGAGCTCGGCCTTGCCAAACGACAGCTCGAGGAGAAAGAAGGTAAGAGATACCTTATAGAAAAAATGCCTATAAGAAGACGCGATTGCAAAAAATGACAGGAGTATACTGCTTATTGTAGGGGCCACAGCTGAGGTGGCGACCCTCAAGCAGGCGCTGTCCGAGGCCAAGAAGAGAGCAGCCACGGAGCGCATCGAGCGGGAGAAATTTGAGGCGCAGGTCGGCGAGGTGCAGCAAGAGCTTCAGGCTCTCATGAAAAAACATGAGAGTTTGGAGCTCGACTCGAAGACGCGAGCGTCCGAGCTTGCTGCGGCCCTTAAAACTGCCAAATCTGCCAAGGCCCAAGCCCAGAAGGCCCTCCAGGAATTGGATGCGGTGAAAAAGATAGCGGCGGGTAAGGCATTCTCTATGCAAAGCAGACATATAAAAGTAAACTACTTGTTACTTACCCGAATCCAGAGCTCTCCAGGGGCATTCGCAGATCTTCCCCGCAGCGTATCCGATGCCGCCGCATTCTACCAAGCCGAGGAAGGTAGCTTGACGGAGAAGGTGTTCTGGTCTCAGTACGCTGAGGCCGAACACCCTGTGCCCTTGAGCGACCAGCTGAAGCAGCTGGTCGAGCTCCATAAGGCGTCCGAACAGGCCCTGAAGGGCTTCATAGTTCGGCTGTGGCCTGGAGAGGCCCTGCCTGGGAGCTACTTTGAACTGGTGCGGCGGCTGGTGGAGGCTTGTCCAAGGCTCGAGGTCATCAAGCGGTTCGTCTGCATCGAAGGTGCCCGTAGGGCCCTTGCCCGTGCAAAGGTGCACTGGGGTAAGCTGGACGGTGAGAAGCTTGTGAGGGACGGGCCGCCGCCAGGGAAGGAGCATCACAAGCCCGAGAACTATTACAAGGATGTTTTGGCCGGTGCCCACCTTATGGCGGATGAATGCACCAAGGATGTAATTTTTGAATGAACTCGCTTGTGTTATCCTGTGCACTGAAAACTTGTTCATATGCGCTAAGCAATGCTTGAATTTAAAATATTACTTTTTGTGCGGCCGTTTATCAAAAAATTGAGAGATGGCCAGTCGTCGGCTTCTGCCCCCATGCCACTAGTGCTGGGGTGTTCGGGATAAACCTGAGCGCTCTTTTTCCCATGATTGGGTCCGTCGAGGGAGGCGCTCAGCACAATGAACAGGCAATCGGACTATAATGCTTGAACACTCTCACTTAGCCATAGAACTCTATAATTTTAAATTTCGGCGAAGCCCCTAGTATTCGGAAGACCGAGTTCGGGGCGCTATCCACGCCTTGGAAGGACAAAGCCGGTTCCTCGCTCGAAGCGGCACAAGTCTTTAAGGACTCGAAAAACCTCTCGAACAGCGTCCGGTCTCTCGCCTCATCATGACAGTCAGTTTTAGCTTTCTCTACTTAGGTGCTCAGCCCAGCTCAACTGGGGCACAATTGCAGTAGTTCTCCTAGTGCTACCTTAGCCGATATAGCGGAACGTAAGGCACCAAAACATAGGAGCCGGGCAAACCCAACTATTGACCCAAATCATGATTCGGAGCCGATGCATATAGTGCTATAAGTTCGGGGTGCCACACTTGTGAAAGTGTACGGACTTCTCACGCCATATTGATGGGTACTGAAGCCCCTGACATATTTTTGCCGTACCATAGTGTACGGATGCAACATGTTATTGATAAACATATATATAAAAAGAGGATAATGCAAAAAATAGACAAAAAGCTATGCATTGTTTATAGAAAGGCTGCTGTGAAAGCGGAACGATACAAATAGTGCGATAAGCAAAAGAAATTGGACTATTTAACATGTCCTGGCCAGGGGCAGGCCGCGGAATTGTATTAAAAAACAGGTATACTGCTCGCAATAGAGACCACCTGGGAGTTCCATAATGCAGCGTGGCTTGTCTGCTTTCCTAGATCTTGCATCGTTTGTGCGACAGTTGAATTGCCGAATGGGTCATCTGAAGTATGGAGTCCTGAGAGTAAGAGAAAAAAAGAAAAAAGGAATCCGGCAACCCCTGGTGCGGTTTAAGCCGTATTTTGGGCGTGCCGTGATAGTGCCCCTTCCCCTGTGCCCATGGTATTTCAAGAGCGTAGTTATGTACGCGAAGCACTGGTTTCGCTATATCGCGAGGGCTAGGGTTGGGGCCGCATTGCTACGCTAGCTCAGAACATGCCAGGCGGTCTTGTTGTAGGGTACTTCGGGCGCGCTGATTGTGTCCGGCTTTTTGAAGGCCGAACTGGAGAACTGCCTAGAGAGGCTGCTTTGTACTTCTGCTACGAGCGCTGCCGTGTGCTCCTCCGTTCGGAGGGAGCGTTCGGTGTTCCCATTGACCGTGATTACGCCTCTAGGGCCTGACATCTTGAGCTTGAGGTATGCATAGTGCAGTACCGCGTTGAATTTTGCGAATGCGGTTCGCCCGAGTAGTGCGTGATAGCCACTGCGGAACGGGACTATGTCGAAGATTAACTCCTCGCTTCGGAAGTTATCCGGAGATCCAAAGACCACTTCCAGTGTGACTGAGCCTGTACAGTTGGCTTCTACACCTGGTATGACGCCTTTAAAGGTCGTTTTGGTGGGCTTGATCCTCGAGGGATCTATGCCCATTTTTCGCACTGTATCCTGGTAAAGCAGGTTCAGGCTGCTGCCGCCGCCATGAGGACTCTTGTGAGATGAAATCCGTCAATGATTGGGTCTAGAACCAATGCGGCGAAGCCGCCGTGGTGGATGCTAGTGGGGTGGTCCCTTCGATCAAAGGTGATCGGGCAGGAGGACCATGGGTTGAACTTTGGGGCGACTGGCTCTATCGCATATACGTCCCATAACGCACGCTTCCGCTCCCTCTTGGGGATGTGGGTTGCGTATATCATGTTCACCATCCGCACTTGCAGGGGAAATCCCTTCTGTCCACTGTTGTTCGGCGGCCTGGGATCCTCCTCGTCGTCGCTATGCAGCCCCTTGTCTTTGTTTTCGGCTCTTAACTTGCCTGCCTGCTTAAACACCCAACAGTCCCTGTTGGTGTGATTGGCTGGCTTTTCGGGGGTGCCATGTATCTGGCACAAGCGGTCGAGTATTCGGTCCAAACTGGACAGGCCCTGAGTATTTCTTTTGAATGGCTTTTTCCGTTGACCGGATTTGTAGCCTCGGAATCCGGCATTAACTGCCGTATCCTCGTTGTTGTCGCTGTTAATGCGGCGCTTTTGTTTGTTCTGATGCGACCTGTCGCTTTTGTCCTTGGTATTCGAATTACCAGGATTCTTGGTTAAATTGTTGCCGCGAGCTAGCCAGCTGTCTTCTCCCGCGCAAAAGTGGGTCATGAGTGTCATGAGGGCTGCCATAGATTTCGGCTTTTCCTGTCCTAGGTGCCGGGCAAGCCACTCGTCACGGATATTATGCTTGAAGGCCGCTAAGGCCTCTGCGTCTGGACATTCGACTATCTGGTTTTTCTTTGTTAGGAACCGTGTCCAGAATTGCCTGGCCGATTCCTCTGGCTGCTGAATTATGTGGCTTAGGTCATCAGCGTCCGGTGGTCGCACATAAGTGCCTTGGAAGTTGTCAAGGAATGCGGCTTCCAGGTCCTCCCAAGAACCGATTGAGTCTGCTGGCAAGCTATTAAGCCAATGCCGGGCCGGTCCCTTAAGTTTGAGTGGGAGGTATTTGATGGCATGTAGATCATCACCGCGGGCCATGTGGATATGAAGGAGATAATCCTCGATCGATACCGCAGGATCTGTTGTGCCATCGTACGATTCGATGTTTACGGGTTTGAAGCCCTCAGGGATTTTATGATCCATTACTTCATCTGTGAAGCATAGTGGGTGTGCGGCGCCTCTGTATTGGGCTATATCATGACGCAGCTCGAAGGAGCTTTGTCTGTTGAGTTCGGCCCGGCCGGATTCATTGCATCCGGAGTGACGATCACCGTCACGTGCCGTGGGGCGCCTGCGCGATCCCTAGATCGATCTTGTTTGACTTACCTTGTCCTCCAGTATGTCGCGTAGGTCGGGCGCATTTTCCCGTGCCTTAGTATGCTTGACGCGGCGCCGGGGCATGGCTTGAGTGGAGGGCCGAGAAGCCTCTCTGTCGCGGCCATGAGGTGGCCGGTCGGCCATGTCATGCGCTGGTGATGTAGGTGCTTCCTCCTCTAGTCGGGGTAGCAGCTTGCGCTTTGGGTAACTCTTGGAGGGGCATACGAGTTCATACTCTTCGGCCGCAACGACTTCAGTCCATCTGTCAGCTAGCAAATCCTGATCAGCTCTAAGCTGTTGCTGCTTTTTCTTGAGGCTGCTTGCCGTGGCCATAAGCCTGCGTTTAAAACGCTCTTGTTCGGCGAGATCCTCTAGCACGGCGAACTCGTCGTCGTCAAGGCTTGCCTCGTCTTCGGAGGGAGGTGTATAATTATCATCCTCAACCTCTTGGTCCGCCGCCCTCTCGTGAGGGCTGGCTTCTCTGTCCTCCTGTGCTGAATCTTGCTGGAGGGGGTGTTCTTCGGCGCTATCCGGAGTAGTATTATCTCCCGTGCCGGAATCACCGTTTTTGCTTTGGCGGGATTTAGAGCGGCGCCGCTGACGCCGACGCTTGGGCTGTTTCTTAGAGGTATCGTCCCTCGCTGTTCCATCGCCATCTCCATCCTTTGGAGTGTCCACCATATATATGTCATATGACGAGGTGGCCTTCCAGCGCCCTACAGGTGCTGGTTCTTGTTCGTCTCCTGCATCGTCGTCCATGCCGTCGATGTCTTCGGAGTCGAAGTCAAGCATGTCGGTTAAGTCGTCGACAGTGGCTACAAAGTGGGTGGTGGGTGGGTTTTGAATTTCTTCATCGTCCGTATCCCAACCTTGCTGACCGTAGTCCGGCCAGGGCTCTCCTGATAAAGAGAGAGACTTTAGAGAATTCAGGATGTCGCCAAAGGGCGAGTGCTGAAAGATGTCCGCGGCGGTGAACTCCATTATTGGCGCCCAATCGGATTCGATCGGCAGGGGTGCGGGGGGCTTGGAGTTCGGAGAGGAATCCGGCTCCTCGGAGTCACGGGCCATGTGGAGTGCGGGGCTGGAGTTCAGCTCGATCGCCTATGAGATCGCAGCCCCTGAGGCAACGTCCAACCACTGATCCTCGATCGGCGTAGTAGGCTCCGAATCAATGGTCGGAACCGAAGCGTGTGCGGCCTCCAAGCCGCTGTTCGGCGGCAGAGCTATATCATGCCCATCGAGACAATGCGTCGCGCTTGGCTGTGGCTCGAATCCGTCGAAGATCAAGTCCCCGCATATGTCAGCCGTGTAGTTTAGGCTTCCAAACCTGACCTAATGGCCAGGGGCGTAGCTTTCGATCTGCTCAAGGTGGCCAAGCGAATTGGCCCGCAGTGCGAAGCCGCCGAAGACGAAGATCTGTCCGGGGAGAAAAGTCTTACCCTGGACTGCATCGTTGTTGATGATCGAAGGAGCCATCGGGCCTAAAAGCGACGACACAGAGGAACTCTCAATGAAAGCACCAATGTCGGTGTCAAAACCGGCAGATCTCGGGTAGGGGGTCCCGAACTGTGCGTCTAGGCCGGATGGTAACAGGAGGCAAGGAACACGATGTTTTACCCAGGTTCGGGCCCTCTTGATGGAGGTAAAACCCTACGTCCTGCTTGATTAATATTGATGATATGGGTAGTACAAGAGTAGATCTACCACGAGATCAAGGAGGCTAAACCCTAAAAGCTAGCCTATGGTATGATTGTTGTATGATGAAGTTGTCCTACGGACTAAAACCCTCCGGTTTATATAGACATCGGAGAGGGTTAGGGTTACACAAAGTCGGTTACAATGGTAGGAGATCTTGAATATCCGCATCGCCAAGCTTGCCTTCCACGCCAAGGTAAGTCCCATCCGGACATGGGACGAAGTCTTCAATCTTGTATCTTCATAGTCTTGGAGTCCGGCTCAAGGTATAGTCCGGCTACCCGAACACCCCCTAATCCAGGACTCCCTCAGTCGCCACCTCGGTCATGGCCCCTGGCAAACATACGACGATCCTGTCATTTTGCAATCACGTCCTCTTTTATATATACATATCTATAGACAGGGTATTACTTACCCTTGTTCTCCTCGAGCTGCCTCTTGGCAAGGCCGAGCTCTTTCCTGGACCCCTCGAGGTCCTGCTTCAGTACGGCGACCTCCGCAGTCAGTGCGGCGGACACCAGCAGCGAAGCCTGCATATGCATATTGACACAATTATTTTAGACTCCGGCAATATTATTTGATCCTCTGTTCGGCTTTTCTTTGTGAACACTGAACAAAGCATCAGGGGCTAATGTCTATGCGGTAATATTTCTACTACATTCTAAAACACTTACCTCGAAGCCTGTTAGAAGGCTGGCACAGGCTTCAGTCAATCCGGTCTTGGCGGACTGAACCTTCTGGATCACCGCACTCATGATAGTGCAGTGCTCCTCGTCGATGGAAGCGCTGCGAAGCGCTTCCAGCAGATTGTCCGGCGCCTCTGGATGGACAGAGGTCACCGGCACAGGCGTCTTGCCCCTTTTAGAAGGAGGCCGCCTGCCCGAGCCTGGAACCGCTGGAGGTTCCGGCGCAGTGTTCGGCTGAGGGACGAACTCGGAGCTCTCAGGGGCCCCGTCCCCTCGGCTCCCAGAGTCCGGAAGGTCGCCTTGAGGCGCCTTTGGGATTGTCTCCCCTCGATCCGGTGCCTTTTGAGACAACACCTCGGCGTCGTCGGCAGGATGAGGGGAGGTGGTGGTCGGGACTGGATCGCTATCCATGTCCGACAAGCCCAAGGAGCCGTCCGACGATACATCGATACTGGCTCGGGGCGGCCTGCATAATTGTGTTCGGCGTTAGGGAAAGCAGTGCGACAAAGGAATCCTATGGATTACTCTGGTATTCGAATACTTACGATCTCCCTGGGGGCTTGGCCCTGGGCAACCACTCGTCTTCGCCTTCGTCTGCGGCGGTGGAGCTATCCGGAAGGAGAGTCCTTCCCTTCTTGGACCCTTCGGCCCCCCAGTTGGGGCGGCCTTCCTTTTCCTGTCTCCCCCAATCGGTGGGGGAGCATCTTCTTCTTCTTCTTCCTCGTCTTCGAGGGAAGAGTGCGCCGCAGAGTCATCGGACGGTGAGTCCGACGACGCCTAGCGTCGGGAACTCTTTCGGGTTCCCTTGGCCTTCTTGGTCTTCTCCAGCACTGTATAAGGGGCCGGAGTCAACATCTTCGCCAGAAGAGCGTCTGCGGGGCCTTCGGGCAAAGGAGTCGGACAGTCGATCTGTCCGGCCATCTTCTGCCAGTCCTGTCAAAGGTACGGGAGTTTAGATCCCGCATAGAGTCAATCTATAAAAAACAAGTATCATGTGAAAGGTAAAGCATCTTACCGCACTGGCTTGGCGCTTCGCGCTGAATCCGCGATCCTCAGTAATAGGAGGGGGGACCTCGGCACTTTTGAACAGCACCCTCCAGGCATCTTCATGAGTCGTGTTGAAGAGCCTGTTCAGAGTTCGGTGCTGCGCCGGGTCGAACTCCCACAGGTTGAACTCCCGTTGTTGGCACGGGAGGATCCGGCGGATGAGCATAACTTGGACTATGTTGACAAGCTTGAGCTTCTTGTTCACCATGTTTTGAATACATGTTTGGATTCCGGTCAGCTCTTCCGAACTACCCCAGGATAGGCCCTTCTCTTTCCAGGAGGTGAGCCGCATGGGGATGCCAGATCGGAACTTGAGGGCCGCTGCCCATACAGGGTCACGCGGCTCGGTGATGTAGAACCACCCCGATTGCCACCCCTTTATGGTTTCCACAAAGGAGCCCTCGAGCCATGTTACGTTGGGCATCTTGCCCACCATGGCACCTCCGCACTCCGCCTGGCGGCTGCCCACCACCTTCGGCTTGACATTGAAGGTCTTCAGCCATAAGCCGAAGTGGGGCTTAATGCGGAGGAAGGCCTCACACACGACGATAAAACGCCGAGATGTTGAGGATGAAGTTCAGGGCCAGATCATGGAAATCCAGGCTATAATAGAACATGAGCCCCCAGACGAATGGATGGAGAGGGAATCCCAGTCCACGGAGGAAATGGGTGAGTAATACTACCCTCTCATGGGGCCTGGGGGTGGGGATGAGCTGCCCCTCATCTGGGAGCTGGTGCGCGATGTCGTCGGGCAGGTATCTGGCTCTCCTCAGTTTCTTGATGTCTCCCTCCATGACGGAGGAGACCATCCACCTGCCTCCCGCTCTGGACATGGTTGGAGAAGGTTGAGGAGGGAAGTGTGAACTTGGGTGCTAGAGCTCGAGTGCGCGAAAACGGATGAGCAAAGGAGGAAAAAGGCGTGGATAGAAAGGTGAATCCTTATCCCTTTATATGGGCGGACGAAGCTAAGCGTCCCCACTTGCCTGGTAAAACTCGCTTATCCCCCAAGGACGCAATTGATGGCGCAGTTGGGTTACCCACGCCCGTATTGATGAGAATCCCGTAATAAGGGGACACGATCTCTGCTTTGACAAGACGTGTCGAAAAATTGCCTCGCGTTATGTGCGGGGCTGGTTAAAGGAAACGGTTTGAATAATCACCGGGCCATGACATAACGTCGTGCTGCCAAAACAAGCCAGCAAATTAGATCTGCGAAAATATTATTCTCTCTACGGTGGAATGTGGAACTTATTTTGCAGGGTCGGACACTATCCTCATATTCAAATTCTTCTGTGATGTATTCGGAGAAGGAACTCGCCTTGCAATGCCGAAGACAATACTGTGCGCTGGACTCATCGTCATTGAAGCCTGGTTCAGGGGCTACTGAGGGAGTCCTGGATTAGGGGGTCTCTGGACAGCTGGACTATCTCCATTGGCTGGACTGGTGGACTATGAAGATACAAGATTGAAGACTTCGTCTTGTGTCCGGATGGGACTCTACTTGGGGTGGAAGGCAAGCTAGGCAATACGAATATGGATATCTCCTCCTTTGTAACCGACCTTGTGTAACCCTAACCCTCTCCGGTGTCTATATAAACCGAAGGGTTTAGTCCGTAGGACAACAATCACAACATACAATCATACCATAGGCTAGCTTCTAGGGTTTAGCCTCTCTGATCTCGTGGTAGATCAACTCTTGTACTACCCATATCATCAATATTAATCAAGCAGGACGTAGGGTTTTACCTCCATCAAGAGGGCCCGAACCTGGGTAAAACATCGTGTCCCCTGCCTCCTGTTACCATCCGGCCTAGACGCACAGTTCAGGACCCCCTACTCGAGATCCGCCGGTTTTGACGCCGACAAGCGGAGTCCACTCCTCTTGAGAATAACCCACCTAGCATGGAAGATACAAACAACCCTAGTTGTTACATGAGCTATTCGAGCATACAAAACAGAATGTTTATTTGAAGGTTTAGAGTTTGGCACATACAAATTTACTTGGAATGGCAGGTAGATACCGTATATAGGTAGGTATGGTGGACTCATATGGAACAACTTTGGGGTTTATGGAATTGGATGCAAAAGCAGTATTCTCGCTTAGTACAAGTGAAGGCTAGAAAAAGACTGGGAAGCGACCAGCTAGAGAGCGACAACAGTCTTGAACATGCATTAAAATTAATCAACACCGAATTCAAGCATGAGTAGGATATAATTCACCATGAGCATAAATATCGTAGTGGCTATGTTGATTTTGTTTCAACTACATGCGTGAACATGTGCGAAGTCAAGCCACTCGAATCGTTCAAAGGAGGATACCACCCTATCATACCACATCACAACCATTTTAATAGCATGTTAGCACGCAAGGTAAACCATTATAAACTCCTAGATAATTAAGCATGGCATAAGCAACTACAATCTCTAATTGTCATTGCAAATATGTTTCTTTCATAATAGGCTGAATCAGGAACAATAAACTAATCATATTTACAAAAACAAGAGAGGTCGAGTTCATACCAGCTTTTCTCATCTCAATAAGTTCATCATATAATCATCATTATTGCCTTTCACTTGCACGAACGAATGGTGTGGATAATAATAATAGTGCACATGCATTGGACTAAGCTGGAATCTGCAAGCATTCAATTCAAGAGAGAAGACAAGGCAATATGGGCTCTTTGTTAGATCAACAATAATGCATATGAGAGCCACTCAACATTTTAATCATGGTCTTCTCCTCTCGACCCCCAAAGGAAAGAAAAGAAACAAAACTATTTACACGGGAAAGCTCCCAACAAGCAAAAGAAGAACGAGATTTTTTTGGGTTTTCTTTTTAATTACTACTACTACAGGCATGGAAAGTAAACTAACTAAAAGCTACAACTAATTTTTTTTGTTTTTCTTAAGGTTTATCAAACACACAAGAAGAAAGCATAAAAGGGAAATAAACTAGCATGGATATTACAATGAAAAAGTATGAGCACGGACAACTAGCATGAGTGTGTGAACATGAATGTAATGTCGGTGAGAAGTACGTACTCCTCCAAGCTTAGGCTTTTGGCCTAAGTTGGTCTACTGCCACGGCTGGCCTGGTGGATACCCAAAGTTGTAGTTGGGGTCGTACTGTGATACAACAACTATTGCCTCATGAGCTGCCGCTTGGAGGCGAGCTGTCTCCATCCTCCTCTTATAGTTGTTCGCCTCCTCTCTGGTAATAACATATCTCCCCTTTGCCTGATAGTCAAAGAAAGCGGGAGCAGGGAGAGTGACATGATAGGTGCATCGTCTGTCAAAGATTAGTCGGTACTGGAGGGATGCTACCTCTTGAGCACTGCGTTGGTTTTCCCTTGAAGAGGAAAGGGTGATGCAGCAAAGTAGCGTAAGTATTTCCCTCAGTTTTTGAGAACCAAGGTATCAATCCAATAGGAGGCCCCTCGCACCTACACAAACAAATAAAATCCTCGCAACCAACGCAATAAAGGGGTTGTCAATCCCTTCACGATCACTTACGAAAGTGAGATCTGATAGATATGATAAGATAATATTTTTGGTATTTTTATGATAAAGATGCAAAGTAAAGAAAGAAAAATAAACGGAAAAGGAAATAGCTTGTTGATGGAAGATTAATATGATGGAAAATAGACCAGGGGGCCATAGGTTTCACTAGTGGCTTCTCTCGAGAGCATAAGTATTACGGTGGGTAAACAAATTACTGTTGAGCAATTGACAGAATTGAGCATAGTTATGAGAATATCTAGGTATGATCATGTAGATAGGCATCACGTCCAAGACAAGTAGACCGACTCCTGCTTACATCTACTACTATTACTCCACACATCGACCGCTATCCAGCATGCATCTAGAGTATTAAGTTCAAAAGAACAGAGTAACGCTTTAAGCAAGATGACATGATGTAGAGGGATAAACTCATGCAATATGAAATAAACTCCATCTTGTTATCCTCGATGGCAACAATACAATACGTGCCTTGCTGCCCCTACTGTCACTGGGAAAGGACACCGCAAGATTGAACCCAAAGCTAAGCACTTCTCCCATTGCAAGAAAGATCAATCTAGTAGGCCAAACCAAACTGATAATTCGAAGAGACTTGCAAAGATAACCAATCATACATAAAAGAATTCAGAAAAGATTCAAATATTGTTCATAGATAAACTTGATCATAAACCCACAATTCATCGGTCTCAACAAACACACCGCAAAAGAAGATTACATCGAATAGATCTCCACAAGAGAGGGGAGAAGTTTGTATTGAGATCCAAAAAGAGAGAAGAAGCCATCTAGCTAATAACTATGGACCCGAAGGTCTGAAGTAAACTACTCACACTTCATCGGAGAGGCTATGGTGTTGATGTAGAAGCCCTCCGTGATCGATGCCCCCTCCGGAAGAGCTCCGGAAAAGGCCCCAAGATGGAATCTCACGGATACAGAAAGTTACGGCGGTGGAATTAGGGTTTTGGCTCCGTATCTGGTAGTTTGGGGGTACGTAGGTATATATAGGAGGAAGAAGTACGTCAGTGGAGCAACGTGGGCCCCACGAGGGTGGAGGGCACGACTG